>NW_005054297.1:14170907-14200553 GCF_000277835.1 Geospiza fortis
CTGCTCCGCGCGCCATTTTCAAAGGATTTCAGGCGCTGGGACACCGCGGCCGCTCCGCGGCGGCCCCGCTTGCCGGAGCCTGCTTTTAGTGGTAAGTGTGGGGGAAAAGTGGCGTAAACCTGTTGGCAAAGCGACCGACCGCCCCTCTGTAGGTACGGATCGGGATTGCTGGAAGGTCTGCAAAGCTTGCAGTTTAGGGAGACGGGTGATGGCACGCTCATAATCGAAAGAGTTTTCTTGTGCTGTAGTGGGAACGTGCAGGGTGTGGTGACAGCCTGCCCAGGGAGGACGTGGGGTCTTCCTCTCTGGAGACATTCTAAACCCACCTGGACGCGTTCCTGTCACCTGCTCCGGGTGAGCCTGCCTGGCCGCATGATCTCCAGAGCTGCCTTCCAACCCTAACCATTCGGGCATTCCATTACGCTTTAGCAAAAAAATCTTTCTTCGGAACAAGTGGTGTCTTTCCTTTGGCATGGTGCTGAGACTTCCCAGCAAGCGTGTTGTATGAATGTCTTAGTCAGAAGTGAGTTCCCAGCGAATCCCCTTGGAAGCAGACTTCCTAAAGCTAGTGCTGGCTCTTGGGTGTATCTTCAGCATGATGCTGCAGCCGCTGCGTGTCACGGCACAGCCCTGAGTCGCCGCAGTAGTCAAATAGCAGGTCCACTGAGTGCCTTTGGTAACTGGGCAAACGGTAATGATATAAAAGGGACCAAAGATGATGTAAAAGGAACAAAAAGGAAAAAAGCCCTTTAACATGTAAGTTCTGTTGAATGAAAAATGCATTTTGGTATTTCCCAAAACTGAGACTGAAACCGCATTTCACGATTGTCTTTGATGTTAATGTTACAGACTCAGTTTAAAAAAAAAAGTTTCATAGCATATACATTTGTCCATAGTAATTTCTTTGTATTCAACTGTTAGCAATTTCTTTGCGTTCAACTGTAGTTTTGTTGTCCACATGGCTCAATGACTGCATTATTTCTTACATGGCCAAGATCCACCTTTGCTCTGCTTTTTTATTACATTTTCTGATTGATAACACAAATACTGCATCTGCAACAGTTCTGAACCTGTGCTCACCATCAATTTTGCTGCGTTGTTCTCTGAATAGGAGGACTTCAATCTGCTAATCTAATGCCTATAAACGTTGTTTCTTTCACACAATTTTATGCCAGTTGATTCTCTACTTAGCCCCTAGAGCAGCTGGACATAGGGTTCTGCTATTGCCCATCTTTCACATGAAGGTTCAATTTTAGACATTGGTGACTTAGAACAGTTGGGAACAGTTCTAGGTGCTACATATATTTATTACATAAATATTTATATCTTCAAAAGACTGCTCACAGCCATCCAGGCATGTCATAAAATGAAGCATGTGAATGTTGTCACTTTCAGGAGCCTTCATGAGCAAAGGGGGAACAAAAAATTAGGCTAATTGGCTCTGAATACTCTTCAGCAAGCAACTGAGATGTAATCATTTAAACATATTAATAAATCCTCTTTAGCAAATGGCTGATTTAAAGTACTAGAGATGTAATTTCTTAAACATTTCCTGTTTAAGAAATGGCTTAATAAAAGTACTGTACAATTTTCTCTTTTCTATTTTTCATCATAAATGGAAATGTGATTTTCTTCACAGCAGCACTAAATTGCAAGAAATATTTAGATGATAAATTATGTGAACTATTTATGGAGCTAATGTAGCCTGTCTCATGGGAAATACCAAAGCTGTTAAGAGTGTTTTCCAGTACTCTGCAAATTTACAGACACCTAGTAGGTGTGACATACCTTTCATCCAGGACTGGGTTGTGATTCACAAGGCCATTAAGCTTCTTTAAAGAAAAGTATATTCTGGATTGAATTGACTGAGTGCAAATAATGTAGAAAACTTGGATTTACAAAAAAGCTTCTTTAGAAGGTTGTTTACCAAATGTTTTTAAGAAAGCAGGCGTCTGTCAGAAATGGAGAAAAGAAGCTGGTGGTTAAAAGAGAGTGGAAAGTACTATATTGCAGTGAATGTGCAGATTGTCTGCTGCTTAAGACTGATCTGAAATAATGGGTTAAACAGCAAGGGACAAAATTTGTTCCTTATATAGACACGTTCAGTACAATTTCAAAGATTGCAGAAGAGTTTCACTGGACTGAGTAATAAAGTGGGAATTGAAGAATAGTGTTAATAAAGGCAAAGTGATACAATACATGCTGTGGTCTCTAGAATGGCAGTAACTTCTCAGAAAGATGTGTCACTGTGAGTGCATTTAATCTATGCTTTAGAGCAAACAAAGACCAAGTTCCCTGGTTTCTGCTGGGATAAAGTTAGTTTCCTTCCTAGTAGCTGGTGCAATGTTGTGTTTTGGATTCAGCATAAGAATAATGTTGATAACACTCTGGTGTTGTGGTTGTTGCTAAGTAGTGCTTGCTCCCAGCAGAGGACTTCTCAGTGCCAGTGAGGAGCTGCATGGAAAGCTGTGAGGGAACATAGCCAGTACAGGTGATCTGAGCTGGCCAAAGGGGTATTCCAAACCTTAAAAAAATAAACTGGGGAGTTACCCAGAGCGGGGCTGAGTGTGGTTCCGGGACACGCTGGGCATCAGTCAGCACGTGGTGAGCAATTGTATTGTGCATCTCTTGGTTTTATCAATCTCTCTTGCTTATTATTATTATCATTATCATTATCATTATCATTATCATTATCATTATTATTACTATAATATTACTTGTTTCAAGTATTAAACTGTTCCTATGGCAATCCACAAGTTTTGCCCATTTTTCCCCTGATTCCCCTCTCCACCCCTGTGAAAGTGGGGGGAGTAAGCAAGCCAGCTGTGTGCTGCCGGGTTGCAAGCTGGGGTTAAGCCATGACAAACACTGATCGGTAATGTGAAAGAGTGGGTTAAACAGCAGGGGACAAAATTTGCTCGTTATGTGGACATGCTAAGTGCAGTCCAAGGGTGTCAGAAGGATTTCACTGGACTGAGTAATGATGCCAGAGTTAAGGAGCAGTGTTAGTAAAGGCAGAGTGATACATGCTGTGGTCTCTAAAGTGGTAGCAACCACTCAGTGAGATGTGTCACAGTGAATGCATCTAATCGATGCTTTACAGTGATGAAAAAGGCAAATAGTAAGTTAGGAATCAATATGAATAGTGAAGGCTACAGCCAAGTATCTCTGGCTGCTCAGAGAAAGGTCTATCAGGTACTATTATAATTATTTCAGTCCAACTTGAAGCCCTTCAAGGCCCTGCATTATAGGCTTATATGAAAAAAATGTATGTAGGAGCAAGATTTGACTCATGTTTTTTAGGTGTTTGTGCTCTTGCTGTGGCAACTGTCAGGAGACACAGGGCATTGTGTCAGACAGGTCTTTGATTCAACTGAATCAGTGCATTTCATGAATTGGTTTTATATTTCCAGAAAAACAAAATTTTCCTCGTGTAGAAGTTACTAGATACTTTTTCATGTCATGGTAAGACTAGTGATAAGTTTAAGGTGTAAGATTCTAAGTTTAAGGTGTAAGATTTAAATCATGGTAGTCTGTAATGGCAGAGGTCTGGAATTACTGACAAATAATTTCTTTCCAGCAAAGGGTGTATGACAATTATTGTCTTTGAAGACTTTAATATCTATGTTAAGCTCTCTGAAATAACAACCCCAATTCTTGTATTCATTCCAGGATACCTCTTGGACCTATACTACAGCTATTCATTTCCTGGTCTTATTGGGGATCAGACGTGGCTCTAGGGAATATAAGATAATACCCTTTCTGGATTGATTCCAGTAGTAATAATGAGTTAAATTTAAAATTTCAGTTTTTAGGAAGGAGAGTGATTCAACCAGCAATTTGTCAGTACTTCCCAATATTGGATTATGTTTAGGTTACTATATCTTAAATGCCCATGCAGGGATTTAGTGTGATTATATATGTACTTGCTAGCCACAGTAACTAAAGTGCTAACATATGTCCATTTATTTTTCTTTGCAGTTACTTCCTGAACAAGCTCTGACACGGATTTGTTAATGATATTTCTTCTGAAAAATCTTTCTCAATTCAATTAGTAAAAAATCTTTGCTCTTTCTAAAACACAAGCTTTTAAACAAATCTGATGAACTATTTTGAGGTGATTTAATCTTTTTAACTGATACAAATCTTCTTAAGGAGAAGATGGGCTCAGGAGTTACCAGTTTTATTCTGTAGTAATATAAAATGTATTCCTGAGTCTCAGTCTAGAGACTGTAACACAATCACACTTCTCCTAAATTCAACGCAGAATCTTCAACTTTAATGTAGAAATACCAAGAACTTGTTACTTTAGTCTTTGGCTGTCAGAGGAGTATGAAGAGCATTTCCTACGCATCAGGACATTGACTTCCACTGGGTGCACTTGTGGAACCAGAGTGCACCGCCGCCTCCTTCAGCCACCCCAGCACAGTATGTGAGGGTTTGTTGGCAATGCCAATGCCATTGCTTAGTTAATGTCCCAACAACCCAAACCTCTTCAAGCAAGTATTTGTAGTAGTACCCAGAGCAGATGCCGTGCTTGTGAGACTGGTGATTCTCGTCTACAGAGCAGTACCCGGCAACCACAGGTCTGTTGCTAGACTTCTTTGTAGTGTTTTAATAAAATGAGATGAAATCTTAAATTTCCAGCATTAGAAATGAGAGAAACATGCACGTTTTCCTCACTTTATTAGTAGTAATTAATTTTATTTTCAAATATCTTCATGTATTTATTAAATATATTTTTAAAATCTGGAGGATTGTGATGATAGTTTGGGTGATCTCTGTATTCTGTTCCTTTTATATGAGACGCAAACACCACCACCTTGAATTGGTAGTTTGGCTGCTCAGGTCTTTGCAGCCAATAGGTTAATACTGAAACTTCTGAAGTAATGTGAGGGAAGATGTTTTAAAGAAATAACTACTTTTCAAAAATATTTCTAACTATTGAACAGATGTTTTTACAGATTAAGAAACATAAGCCTTAGTACTTGATTTGTCTTCTCATTCTATGTCTAAATTCAGAAGGACATAATGATGTAAAAATTCTTCTTCCCTCAGATGTACTTGGGAAAATCAAAATTATCATTTGGATTCAGACACAGTAATGCTGATTCAGACCCCTTTAGATTTGCTTAGTAATAAAAAGATAACTAATCAGTCAATTGAGAAAATCCCAGCTCTCTGATCCTTAAACTGTATTTTCCAGAAAATGATGCAAGTATGACTACAGTACACCAGTATTTTTTATCATTCCTATTTTCTGTCATAGAATGTAGATGTTGAAAGTTAATCTGTCTTTAACATTTTACATATTTTATGCAATTTTAGAAATGGTTGGCATAAGATATATTAAGTACTGGCTTGTAAACTTTGGAAGTAAGATTTATATATGAAAGAAAAATGTCTGAGTTTTTCAGAGTAGTCTGTCAATTTGTATTGTGTAAGATACAGTGATGACCAAAAATCAGAATATAATGAGAAAACTAACTGTCAAAGCAAATACTTATTTTTAAAGGAATATCTAAATATGTTTAAAACTTTTCAGTTGCAGTGATCCTCTTCTGAGTTACTTAAATTTTAAGGCCATGCTTATGCACTGTATTTCTTACAGAATAAAAAAGTTTTTTGCATTACTGTTTTCCTATATTTTTCCTTCTCTAATGGACAGATGCTGTAACCAACAATCTTTTGCAGGTGTCCTGTTTTTGTTGACTGTGACAAGAGCAGCTTTGGAGGTGTGTTTACAATGAGTGCAAATGCAGAGCGAAGGTTTGTTAATCTCAGGAAACGTCTGAATCAGCTGGGCTATCGGCACCCCCTGGGAGTGGACAGCTTACCTTTGGTGGAAAAGCTTTTCAGGTATTCAGAGGCGATTATTTTAAACAATAGTAATCATATAGTAGGTATTGTTTGATTTTTGACATGTAAGAAAGAAGGTTTAATATGAGGATTGTTTTCTAGCAGTGTTTTTTTAGAGCTAACATTAAGTTCCAGTGTCTGATGAAGTCAAATGGGTTTGCTTAAATTATGGGAACATCTTAAGATTTAATTTAATTCAGTAGAATTGCTTCTAAGGATCTATGGCATAGGAAAATTCAACTTTTCTAACCTAATAAGAGAGCCAAGAATTGTTGCTATTTGCTTAAAAGGACACACTCTCCTTGTCTGTTTTCTCACAAACCTGAAACCCTCTAACTTTATAGATTCCTACATCTCCTAACTGGTTGTATAAAAAATAATCCCTATTGCCTGTCCTGTGACTTAAAATAAAACATTCACATCTCCATTTATTATGACCTCATTTAGAGAATTTTAAATTTGTTGTCTCTGCCCTTTTTACAAGACACATAACAGAAAAAAAGGCAAAAATTTTCAGATTTCCTTCTTATTAGATCTGCTAATTTTTCTCTTTGACATTATTAAGAACACAGTAATTTCCATAGTAATCCAGTTACATTTGACCAAACACAGAAATGTAGCTTTTCTGGTTCTCTTGCTCTCTAGTATGTAATACAGATGGAAGAACATAGGTAGGCAAATATGGAGTCATCTGTCTTCAACATTAAGTCTCATTCATGCATCTGCCAGGTAGATTTACTCTCTCCATCACTAGCTTTGATACTTATCAGATGTAAACTCCTGATATACTTTGTAACTATTTTGTTTTCTTTTTTTGTTTTTGTCCTGTTCTTTCCTATTTACTGTTTTTTTTAAACAGATGGTTCCTATCTTTCAGTTTTTCTTACAGGACATGAATGTTTTGTTGCCTTTGTTTGAACTCATTTGTTCCCCCTCTTGGGGAAAGGGTTTTGTTTCTCAGGCCATAATAAACATTTGCATCTGCAGTGTGAAGGCTGGTAGCATTGCTAACACATCTGATGCTCCTCTATCCTAGTGACTTAGTTCATACAACTGAGAGCTTGCGCAAAGCAAAGTTTTCTTCTGGAAAAACTGAGAAAGAGTGCAGCAATTATGATACTATTTTGGAACCTTATAAAACAGAGAATGCTAGACTTACCAGGGAAAATAATGATCTACATTTAGAAATATTAAAACTGAAAGAGAAGTCTGATCGTCATGTTAAAGGTAATATACAAATGAAGATTTTATTACGTTAATCCTTCCATGCAAAAAAAAATTGTGGCTAAATCCTTCATCTGCAGATTCTTTTATCTGTGCTTTTAAGTGAGTGTGAGTGGTCATGGAGTTTGGTGCCTTTAATGAATTAAGGTTCATGCTCAGACATTTCTTTTGCAGTCAAAAAACTTTGGAAGTTCTGCAAATTTTTGTTTCAGTAAAATATGGGAATGTTAGAAGTCGTAATGTATACTTTTGTACCTTGAAATCGTGTTTTTTAATTGAAAATTAAATACTGCTGTTAAGTGGGCCTTTGTTCCACAGTGGGTGTTTATTTGTAAAACGTGTATAAATATATATTTTTGTGTGTTTGTTTGTAAAAGTATGCATATATGTATGTGTATTTGATAATTTTATACTAAAGAAAAAGAATATTGGATTTTCTTTATGCTTATTTTGGTGCTACTAGGAAAAATAATAGTTAATAAGAGAGATAATGCTGCTTTTCTCTCCCTTGAAGATTTGAAAGCTTGCTTAAGGAGGGTTGAACATGAAACAACTGACTTGAAATTTTTGAATAACCAGTATATGCATAAAATTAAAGTGCTGGAAAAAGAGACCAAAGCCAAGACTGAAAAAATTCAGCAGCTTCAGGAGAAGAATCTGCAAGCAGTGGTGCAAACACCTGGTGCGTGTAAATAATCACAGATATTTCAACTTTTTTCTGGGGTTTTTTGGATCTTCAGAACATAATATCTTTTCCTCTCATAACAGAAGTTACTGTAGTAAAATATCCAGTAGACTAACATCACCCTTTGAAACTCTGGGCTCTGAATTCTGTCATTTCTCTGTCTGAAGTTTCATTAGGTCATCACTTGTGTTAGGGACAGATTTGAATACAAACTTAGATTCAACTGGAGACTTCTAAGTAAAAATGTGACTAGAAAGCACTGTAAATCAACAGCTATTTCTTTTCTTGCTACACCTAATTAAGAGGCATATTGTTTGTCACTTGCATATTTTTGACAGATAATTGATGTGTAAGTGACAAATTCAGACTTTTGGAACCAAGATCTAAACATAGCAAGATGAAAATATGTCTACAAGTATTCCAAACCTCTATGAACATAAAATATTTAAAGGGTCTTTTGATAGCTTAAAATGTTCTAGATGTAACTTTCAGGTTAATGTCTTTCTCCAGGGTTTCCTTTTTCTTAATTTTTTTGAAGCTTAGGAATATAGATTATTTGGTGAAATTTTGAGACTGTCTTTTTTTTTCCAAGTCATTGAATTATATATGCATTTTTGGCATTTGGGAAAAATCAATAGCTAGGAAAAATTAAATTTCCTCTTTATTTTTGCATACCTTTTTGCACATCATGTCCTTTCTTTCAAAGATTACATGTTAGGCTTTTGTCTGTCCTTCTGCATACTTGCCCCTTGGTCACCAGTCTTCTAGGATTTTTCTATACTACATCATCCAATATTGCATGTTCCTATTTAAGCATATGATGAAGAGGAAATGTTCTTTCTGGAAAAAATACTGTGTTTTGCTTTTTTCTAAATATGTTATCATTCAAGCTAAGAGTATACTCTGCTTGATAAGCAGTAGGATATGATATTCACTGAAATGAACACAGAGTAGAAGGAATAAAAATATTACTAAATAATGCAAAAGTTAGTTCAGTCATAAAATTGTTCTTAAATATGAAAACCAAATGCCTTTTGTGATGTTTTGATTTAGCTGTTTTAGTAAGCTGAATCACTAACAGCTTCAACAAGTTTGAACTATAGAGTATTTGGGATCTTAAACAGTGGGGAAGATTACTTATAAAAGCTTTGTGTGTTTCCTTATTATAATAGTGAACTTTGGCAAAAGTGGTGCTAACCTGCAAGAATGGTATTGTCTAGAATATGTGAATTTTATCAGCTTATTGCAGAAGGATTATAATGGTGAAACGTGCATTTAGAAGCAGTGGGATAAGTAGGAGAATTAATTTTGTATTAAAGAAGACGACTCCCTTGCTTTAACTCCAAGTAAAGTGTCTCTGGTTTGGGCTTTCAGGTGGCAGGAGGAAGAGCATTCCCTTCAGGCGGCAGCGCATGCAGATAGAGCAGCTCGTGCCCCCATCAGGTGTCAGTGCCTACCCAGTGCCTCAGCCAGAGGACCCTTATGTTGCAGACCTGCTCCAGGTGGCTGATAATCGGTGAGCCAGAGAGCTTTTTAGCTTTGGAGTGTAGGAGTGTCTTTGATTCTAACTGTCCTACTCCTTTTGATTGATAAGTTAAATTAATCTTCCCCCACTTGAGTCTGTCACTGATGGCAATAGTTGGTAGATGGTCTCCCTGTCTTTATCTTGACCCTTGAGCTTTTTCTTCTTTTCTTTCCCATCCTGTTGAGGAAAGGAAGTAAGAGAGTATCTGTGTGGGGGACTGGCAGTCAGTTACAGTCAACCTGCTACAATATCGCAAAGAACAGCTTCTGCATTAATATTTTGCATGAGCCAAACTATTTCTCTGTGAAATATTTGGGTTCCGGAGCAGTGAGAAAATGCTGGTATTGAATTGTGTGCATAGAGTTCTTTCATGAATTCACATAAAAAATGCAGTGCTACATTTCAGAATTCAAGAACTGCAGTCAGAAGTAACAGAGCTACAGGAAAAACTGGAGACATCTGAAAGTGGAATGAAAAATTATAGCAAACAGGTATATCATCAGTAGTAGTGGTATTATTGTTTTATTATTAATGTTAATATTATTATTCTTTGGGTGTCATAGCCATGGTAATGGCCTTGGTGTCTTAAAAACCTCCTTGGAAAGGCATTGTAGGGCTTGTAAAATATAATTATTTGAACTTGCCTATGTCGAGTAGTTTTCCTCCTCTGCCTTTGGAGACAGCAGCAATGACAAAATACTTGCCCAGTGGTTTTGCTGATAAATTTTGGCTTTTGAATTTACATTAAATAATCTAAACTTGATGATCAGAAGTAGAATTTGTCTGCATTTTTTAGTGCATGTTAACTTGTCCAAAATAGCAATTTGATCTATATATATCTTACGATAATTTTTTCACTGCTTGGACTGGTTATATTTCTTAAATTTTTATGAACAACAGATTTTATAAGGTTTTAATGAGAGTGAATTGATAAGATATGTACAATCTTTAAGTAATGGAATTACGTCAAATGTTCATAGGTTACATCTTTCAAAATTTAGGGATTGGTGGATGCTGTTGTCTTTCTTTTTTCTTTCCTCTTCCAATATTTCGTTTTTTGCAGTGACTGGAATAGTCACTGAATTAGCTTACTTAGAAGTTTTTTCCCTAACTTTAGGCGGTAGTCTGAGTTAAGTTGTAGCATTTGTTAACTTCACTTCAAATTAAAATTGTTTGGTTTTCTTCAAGAATATAATCTTGCAGGAACTGTTTCAGTTTCTCCTTACAAACTGTGTTTGATTAATTTATTTCTCTTTCAAAGATGCAATTTTTTCAGAAGAACCAAAAATCTAAAAAACAACAAAAAATACAAGATAGAAATTGCATTTTTAGTTGTGTACCTTTTACCAAATGTTATGTGTGTGCTTATTTAAATGAAGGGTCTATTAATGGTGTATAAGGATACTGGAGCTTTTGTTTTCTCCCTCAAAGGTGGAGATAAGAGACAAAGAAATCGAGCGCTTGATGCTGGCATTGGATGGTGGGCGTTCTCATGAGGTTCTCTCTCTGGAATCGAGAACTAAAAGTAATGAGAAGCTTATTTCCCACTTGAATATACAGGTAATTAATTTATTACAGTTGTTTAGTCAAACTTAAAAATATAGCCATCTAAAAAAAACCCACAAAACTTCTAGCTCTTCAAAAAACCACTATAGATATAAAATCAATCTATGGAACTTGCCTTTCTTTTTTTGATGGCAGGGTTTCTTGACTAAAGAAATTTCATTTCCTGTTTTAAAAGTCTGTCAGAAAGGTTTTGTTAAAGAATTCAATGAACTCGCATCTGTACATAGTATGTTAATCTGAAAGTATTCAGCAAATTTTTGTATGACACACTGTTTTCAGCAAGTCTGAAAATCCTTTTATTTAGTTAGAAAGTTATTGCATACATGCTATTTATGCTTTAACATTGGTATATGTAATTATGATAAGGAGTGACACTGTAGATATTCTCATGAGAGAGTGGGGAATCTTCCTCATGGATTTCAAATGGTCCCCACTTTCACTCTAACACAAACTTGTGAGGAATGGATAAGCTTAAGATAAAGGTGTTTGTGTTTACTGTGCGTATTAGCATGCATTTAGTAGTGGTCTCTGAATGAGAATTTAAAGATGGGCTGGAGTACAAATCGCATAAAGCCCATCTCTGGATCTGTACCATCAATTCTCAGGTTTTTCTCACATGAGTTAGATTTTTCTGTACTGATTGTGCATGATGTACAGTGGCACATTGAAGAGTTCATTAGCTTAGGTTCAGTGCTGCAGAAATATGAAATGAGTTATGACTTGGAAGCAGGACAGCTGTGCTCAGTGGTCCTGAGTTGTAAATCGTGATGAATACAAATTGATTGTACAGGGAGTGAGCCCAGAGCTGCATGAAGCTGGTTTTGCACCATCAAGACTATTTGCTCAGGCTTGGTCCCAATATACCACTTTTATTTGACAAGAAATACATGGTTGTCTTTGGATAGCAGTATTCATGACTGTGAGAGGGCTCATAGCATTGTGTTTCTTTTTCAGGTTGATAAGCATTAAGTTCTAAAAATAGAAAACCTTGCCATTTTTAGCATGATACCACTTTTATACTTTGGATATAGAGATACTGTATTTCAGAAGATTGGGAAGAACTTTTGCTACCTAACTTAAGAATGCATATTAATATTTTAATGAAAAATAATGCATATTAATATTTTAATAAAAAATGTCTTTCAGGTTGATTATCTCCAGAAAAAAAACAAAGAACTTGAAAATCACATTCAAGATCTCTTGGACACTAAACAAAATGTGACTAGTGAGGTAGTGGATTTAAGCAATAAAAATCAAGAACTGTGTCAAGAACTGAATGAAATAGATCACTTGGCACAGCAGTTGGAAAGACACAAAGAAATAGTGCTTGAGACTGCAGATAAGGAAATAGGAGAAGCAAAGGTAATCACTAACGTGTCACAGAGTGAAGGATCTGCTGCATTTTACTTAGTTTTATATTTTCTAATTGCAATGAAAGGCTTTTTGGCTTCTGAAAAGAAGATTAAAATGATTTTTTCCAGTTTTCTTAACATTTCATGGAATTTCTCACTTAAAGTGGATTAATCACAACTATTTTGTCTCTTTACTGTATTAAGTTGAGATGATTTTAGTTAAGGGACAATAATTTTCCTTTTATTAGCTTAGAGTGAAATAAAATGCTGAGGTACTTAAAGCTATTGCTAAGTAATGCATATTTGCAACAGCAGTACATGTATTTGGAGGGGTTTTTTCCTATGAGGGGTCATGCAGTGATTCATTTAATCACTGTGCTCCAAAAGAGCCTGGGTGTTTATACCACAAATTTTTTGTGCTTTCACTTCATAGGAGCTTTACCACTTAATTACAAGGAACTAACTATACTTCATTTCTTACCAAAATAGCTGTTTCCTTATTTTTTTGTAACAAAGGGATTTTTGCCATTTTGAATATGTAACTCTTAACATATAGGTTAATTTTGGTTGATAGAAAGAAATTGAAAGAAAAGTCAGTGAAATACAGGATCTACAAGAAACAGTTACAAGGCTTAAATCAGTAAGTAAAAATATTTTCAGTTCTTGTTTGTACCTGTTTTGTCATGCTGTCACCTACCTAATTGTTTCATTTATTATAAAAGAAATCAATTTAGCAATTAGCAAGAGAACTTCTTTAGTACTCTGAACCTTTGATGTAAAAATTACTAATGAATAAATGAAAGAGCTAGAGAAGCTACATCATATTATTGCAAAAATAAATTGAAAGAAATCTCTATAGACAGTATGGTTGACTATGTCCTTATTGTACATTTCCTTATATCTGCTATCTGAAGTCATAATTTCCTGGTGACATAATCATTTTTGCCACCAGTGAGTTATAACATCCTAGAGGATTTTCATTGTTTTGAAGCTGCTTTGTCTTTTAATTGGGATGTGAAAAATTATCCGATACTTGGCTCACTCAGAAAGAAAGCATAGGGCCCAGACGGAAAACATCATTATTATCAATTCTTTGAAGACCAAACACTTTCTAGCATATATGGCAACTTGTGTATTAGCTGAGTACAGTGTTTTGTTTTAGTCTATCTAGGGAACTTGCAAATACAAAAATACTTAATTTTTAGGACATCAGATTATAGGAAAGGCATGTCAAATGGCATTTGATTGGCTTCAGAGTTACATTGACTGAAATGCTGTATTGTAATGCACTTTAACACCAACACTATTACCAAAGGCACTTAAATTATTTCTTGCTTTAGTCGTTAATTTTTTTTCCATGTTTGTATCCCACTATCCTACTGGTTGGTTTGCTTTTCTTGTTACTGCTTGCAAACCATGTGAAAAGTAATGCTTACTTAAACTTAATAAAACAAATACAATGATGGCCTGCAACAAATCTTAAAGCATAAAGCATCCAGGTCAACCAGAAGTAAACAGTGTTGTATATTAAAAGTTTATCAAAATGTTATTTTTTTCCCCCCAAATGTCTCTATTGGGACCTCTAATTTTTATAATAATACTTGTTGCTTCAGGAGTTGTGCTCATGTCATAAGGAGAATGAGAGACTGAATGAAGAACTCTTGGGGAAAAAAGATGAAAAAGGGCGTCTTGAGCTGTTGTTAAACCAGCTTCAACAAGAGAAGCAAAGGCTGACTGAAAAAACAGAGAATTTAGAAAGAAAAGGTAAATAATCAAATGTAGATTCTTGGAAACTACCTTTCTGTAATTTTTGAAATAGAATACCTACCTAGTTAACATACAGTTAATAGTACTAAAAGACCTTTAAGATACATATAAATTGAAAGAAGACCGTAGGTCTCCAGTCATAGTTGAAGTGAAAACTTGTCATAGAAAGATGTTTTCATTCTGTATGTGAGAACTGAAAGTTGAGCTTTTTAATGTGATCCCACAGGACATCCTTATCCTAATTCTGTGGCAGTTTCATACAAAGTAATTTCCCAAACTCTTCAGACTCCATTTCTTGTGAGATTTATCCATCTAGGTTTTGAAAACCTCCAGGGATGAAGATTCCACACAATCTCTATAATGTTCTTCAGTTGTCAGAGTAAAATATTTGTCCCTGTATTACAATTGTTTGTAATTGCTTGCAGCAATTAATTGCCACTGTTCCTTATTTACCTACTATGTACCTGTGAAGAAACTGGCTCCACATTATCTGTAAGTCCCTCGTTGCACTGTCAGTTTGCCCTTGGCTCTCCAGCACTTCTCCAGGCTGAATAAACCCAGTTCCCTCAGCTATTCTCCATAGAGCAAGCATTCTGCTGCCTGACCAGCTTGCAGGGCTTGCCTTGGATTTAATTTATCTACATCTTTCTTGTTGCAGAAGGGGCAAGCCTTAAAACAGTAATTTAAGTGCAGTCTCATGGGTGCTAAATAAAGGAGAATAATCACATCCCTCTGTCGATAGAGCTCAAGGTGCTGTGAGGCCTCTGATGGTTTTATGCTACTCACTTGTGTTTAGCCTTCTTTAGCCTTTAGAACTCTTATATCCTCCAGTGTCTTTGAGGAAATTCATGACTTCCCTATTGAGTTGGTTTTCTTTCTTCTTTATTATTTTTTCCTTCCAGAACGAGAACTTGTCCTAGAAATTGAAAGAATGAGATTGGACTTTGGTATTGCCCTAGGCGACAAATCCCCATCTCGTCTGGATGCATTTGTAAAGACCTTAGAAGATGACAGAGACTACTATAAGCGAGAATTAGACTATCTTCAGAAAATGGTAAAACTGAGGCCTAGCCCAAGCCGCAGGACTGCAGAGAAGGTAAAGTTCTTGCTGTCAAGATAAGGGAAAAAAATACTGTACAAATAATTAAGAAGCCATCAAATATATTTTCAAATTCAGTGGCATTAAATGACCAATAGTTCTCTAAATTACATTCTTGATGCAAAAAATTAACTGAGAGAAACTCCAATTAACTTGCCTTTTTCTTTCCTTGTCACATTGACAAGGAAAGAAAATGACATTGCTGTCATTTTACGTAACACTGATTACTTATGAGTTTATTGAAATAAATAGAACTAGATAATAATCAGAAAAAGGCTGAAATCTTATGGCTAGATCCTTTGCTTTTTCCTTTTAACAGCTGATTCTTGATGCTTAGATTACACCACCAGTGCCAGGCTTTTTCTTGTGATTAAAATTATTTTGAATATATTTTTTATGTATTGCTAATAGGAAGAGTTCTTTTCTGGTATTAATTTTTCAGACAATTTAATTAGCAAATTTTAACATAAATTTATTGTTTACTTTTCAGAGCGAAGAGCTTAAATCAATCACCAGAGAAAGAGATGAGCTGCGGTCTGTGTTAGACAGATTTGAAAAGCACATGATAGAAATTCAGTCCAATGTCAAATTATTGACTGCAGAAAGAGACAGATTAAAAGTTCTTTATGAGCAGGTAAGATGAAATTGTTTATAGTTAACATTTAAATAACCAATTAACATTTCTTGTACTGTTGGTTATTTAAAATTAAAAACCCAGTAGAACACAACCATGGCTAATAAAATACATACCTATTTTGATTATTTGTTAATAAATTATGTATTCTGGTCAGTTTATTAACTTGAAAGCTATTAAAAGGTATTGCACTGGCATTTTTAAATGATAAACATCAGGAAAAAATCAGTAGAATGCATGAGGAGGTTGTGTAAAGATACAGCAAGGGAGCAAGAAAGGAGTAGTTAACTGATAAGAGAACAGTGAAGTTAGGCTATACTTGGGACAGTAAAAGAAAATAATGATGATTATTTTGACTATAGTGTAAATTGTCATGCCACTGAGTGATTTAGGGAATATATTTTAGTTATCTAGGAAAAAATAAGACTATTCTGTAATTACAGCATTTTGTTAGTGTGTACACTATATTGCAGTCCATGTATGCTAACAAACTATAATCTTTTAAAGTCTCAGAGTGAATTGAACAGGATGAGAAGAGAAGCAAAACACAGTTTTGTTTCTCAAAGTCACATAGAAGAAGAAAGAGACATTGCGCTGACTGACTTTAGAATACTAATGACAGAAAAAGAAAGTCTTGGAGAAAAATTAAAGGTGAGCTTTATAGCTTCATTGCTTACATTGAGGTGGCATATAGGGAAGGGTTATGCAATAATGCTGTGTTTGTGTTTGGCTATCAGTTCCCCTTTTCAATAACTTTGGATTTTAAACTCACTTGAGAGCTCAATGAATTTATATTATTATAAAATATCTATTATTGATATTGTTACTGTTCTTGTTATGAATTACCAAATTTTCCTGTAAACACAGTCCCAAGCAGGGGTAGAGGAACATTTAAGGGCAAACATGTCATCATCACCTTGTGTGGGAGACCTAGATATGGAGGCCCAGCCACAGAATGCTTCTTGCATATGCACCACTTTGAAGATGTTTGGGCGTCATTGTTGTGGAAGAAATCATGCACTTCACTCACAAGAGAGAAGCAACAATGTATTTTATTCACTTAAGGTAGTGAGTTTGAAAAATTCAATGGTAGATACAATGGTGGTTTAACAAGGTTTGATGGTAAGGTACATTTGAGTATTTGCTGCATAGAGGCCTAGGTCAGACAAAACTGTCAGGGAGACGTTCTCATTGAGTCTTTTGGTTCTTAAGGGTCTTCTTGCCTTCCAGACTTCTCAGAGGAGTGGCTGGATCCTTATTTGGTCAATAGTTTCTGTCTAAAGGATTATAGCAACCAATCCTTTATATCACTAACATTTCAGTGCTCTCATTCCCAGCTCATTAGCTGAGCATGAGATGCAATAAGGATTCTCTCTGCTTCAACAAGTATCCTTCAGAAGCTTCCCAGCTCAAAGGGAATGGTGTGCAGCCTGCTGCCATGCAGGAGAGCTCAATGGGCTGTGGGCCATGCTCTGTTCTCTAAGATGATTGACTTCTATTTGCATACCTGCAGTATTTCAGTAGCCACATGCTCAACTAGCCCTCAGCTGCTGCCATGCAAGACTTACAGCCCTTAGCTATGTGCTGTTAGCTCTCATCCCACAGTCCTCCTTAAGCTGGATGCAGCTATCAGGAGGGCCACTGGTGTTTACCAAAAAAAAAAAAGAGGGTGGGGTGGAGCACACTATCACAGTGACATATGGTTCTTATCCTACAAATTGGGGATTATATGGGCTTTTTCATTTTTGCTGATCTTTAGTTACTGTTGCATTTTTTAACAGAGTATCATAACTGAGCCATGAAACATAAATTCAATCGAAGTTTCAGTGTTTTTGACCTTTAAAAAAATGTTTATTAATGCAGTGATTTTGCTGTTGCTATGATCTTGACAGGCAGCCTAGCAATGTGGTGGAATCACCAACCCTGCAAATGTTCAAAAAGCATGTGGATAAGGCACATAGGGATGTAGTTTAGTGTTGAATATGGCAGTGCTGGGTTAATAGTTGGACTTAATGTCTTAGAGGTCTTTTCCAACTTAAATGATTCTATGGTTCTATGACCATGTGATGTCTGATATTAATGTGCATTAATGGTTGCAGTCAAGAGCCTATGATTTCAGGGGATTTGTTTCCCTGCCTTTTGTATTGGTCATTAATATAGTTTTAAAACTTTTTGAAAGTCATTTTAATGGACTTATTCCAGGACAACATATGTCAGTAGTGATTGTATGATGAATGCATCCATGGTTTGATTTTACTACCACAAAAATAAAGACCTGTTGTGTATCTGAATTCAGTGGCAGTAAGTCTGATCTCTTTGCTTAAAGCATGTGCATGCAGCAGTAGAGATGTGCTTCCAGCTCCATCCTTTCTTCTAATCAGTGACTACCAATCTTTTATATGTGTGCCACTTGGAAATACCTTTACAAACACACTAATCCAAGGCATTTCTAGAAAGTGTGAGAGTTTGTTTCACTGCAGTTGTGCACAGAAGTCAGGGAAAAGGTAAATAATCTTTAAAGGTTTCTTTATAGATATAGGGAAAGGCCAGTTAGCTTTGTAGTGTGCCTTACATGTTGTAATTAAGAATATTTGAATAAATTTATTTAAAATGTCTTAGGGCACTAAGTTATACATGCATGCATCCTGATGTGGCTCAGTAAACTCTACAACAACTTACAATTATTACTTTGGTTGGGACCAAATATAAATATGCTATTTTAAAAAATCTAAACCAATAATCAAACCCAAAATCAGTGTTGTTATATTAAACTACAGTAATGTATTTTCAGCTAATATTCTATAGTTTTACAGAGGGAGCTTTGCATTTGATCATTCATCTATGAATGTAAAGCAGTATTTTCTGAAACATGAAGCTTAAATTTCTCCGATTAAATCTAAAAATGTCTGTCTTTTTACATGTAATTTTATATTTCTCAGATGCATCAAGAAGCAGCATACCATGAAAAATCAAAGCTGCAGCATGATATTTCAGAATTGGAGAATAATATTCAAGGAGTAAGTGCTTTTTTAGGAAGTAAGCTTTTATTATTTCTAAAATAGGATAGACTGTTCCAGAAATTAATTTTAATATCTGTTTTCAACTTAAATTTATTTAAAAGCCAAGTTGTGGTAGCTTTCTGCAATACTAACCTTTGGTTATTTATTTTAAATTGCAGCTTCAGATTGAAAAGTGTGAACTAAGGACTACAGTCTCTATCCTGAAAGAAAGAATAAACTATTTGGAAAATGAATTAAATCTGAAGTCAAGTAAACTTGCCCAGACTTCTGAGGATTCTTCTCAATTTAAAGCTGAGATTTGCTCACTTCAGTAAGTCTGATACAAAATGTGGTGATCTTTTACAGACGCTAGAATAATTCTGTTTATTCTGTGACTGTATAGGAGAGTTGAGTTCCTGGGAAAGACTATAATTATAAATATTTTAATAATCACTTGGTACAGCTTGTATGTTAAAGAAAAGTTGTGTAAGTAAGGAAAGTGCTGTAGTAGCTCTTCACAGCAAGCTTCTCCTGGACTTACTTGATGACCAAATATACTGATAATTTTTATTAGAATTCATTCTAGAATTGTTTCCTCCAATAACCATATTTTCTGCTTATGAGTGTAGGAGAACTGAAAGTTTCTAAAGGGATTCCCAAGCTCTGTTAAAAAGAAGACAGATGCCTTTGCAAACTGCAGCAGTAGGACCTACAGTTTTGAGAACTGGTATCTTATGATCCATAGACACAGTCTGTGGGGATTTGACCAGCTTGCTTAGAACTGGAGGATTCAAGTATCTTCATGTATTTGTAAGGCCTATTTAAACTTGCAGGATCACTGTGCTTTTTTAAACTTACTTTAGTAAAGACATCCCATCAGGTGTCTAAATGTCATAGAACAAGAAAAAGGCTTAGAGAAAGTGAAAACAGGATTGAACAGCATTTGAAAACAGAGGTGGAAATGAGAGCTGTTGATGTAATAGGTCATTACAGGATGGGTGATGCTGTCGATGATATTTTTTGGATATTTTACAAGGAAAACCAGTGTCTGTGTGGTATCCCCCGTCTCCCACCTGAGCAGTACCACACTGCACCCTGTAACAGCACAGCACCTGGGGGATTACTGGGAAGAACTGAAGCTGAGCAGCAGGCCTTGCAGTTCATCTAATGCTCCCAATTGCACAAAGAGGACAATCATAAATATTAAAAAGTCTTATTAGGTTCCTATAATTTCAGTGTAAAGCATTGATATTGCTAAAAGAAGACGATGAGGAGTAGGGCTACATTTATTTTAGCATTTGATTTTATTTTGTGGATGGTGGAAATGCTGTGTTTGCCCCCTTGTCCTTTCTTTTTCCCCTCTCAGGTTTCACTTTGAAGTGGATGAAAGCAATCTTTATAAAGAGACATGCTGTATTCTGCATTAGTGAGGCTTTTTAAGAATGAAAAGCTTCTCTACCTTTTGTGAGATCCCACTTGACAGGGATTTTTTCTTTACCTGTTTCATAAGTAATCCATTTAGTAACTTGGGAATTTTGGTGTTTTTTTTTTTCCCTAAGTCACTTTGGTATTTCTTTCCAAGAAAAACAACTGTGTAGGTAGATGATTTCAAATATCTTTCAGGCACTTTATTTTTTAAATGCAGGATCAGAACTGTAGCTGTCTATTTGGTTGTTTCTTAAAATGTGGTGGGGCTGATAATCACTGCTATGAGCTCTGTATAAAAAACTTTATAAAGCAAGAGTCAAAAGATACAAGTAGCATTATCCAGAGGAGAAGAATGTTTGTGGCTAAGGTGGTTGCCTCATCAAGGTTCCATTACTCCATTTTGCATTGATGTTGAGGTGGACTTGAGGCAGAAGTCCAAGTGGTGTTGGCCTCAGCAATCCTAAAGTCCTCCCTCTCCTCAAGGGAGAGGATGGTTAGTATGGCACAACCCCGCGCTGCTGGTTGGTGATACAGCCCTGTCAGGAGGTTATGCTGGAACTGTTCCAGCACTTGAAGCAGCTTAAGAGCAGAAATTGAAGACCCAGAATAAGTTCTGGGTCTTCAAGCTTCGTTTAACTGTATACTCATTTTTCAGGCTCTTAAATGACCAGCAGCAGAAGTCTGTTGAAGATTTACAGCACAGATTGTCCCTCAAAAAGGATGAACTACTGGCAGCTCAAGATGAAATTATAAAACTGAAAGAGATAATAGGTAATCTATAACTATTGTTGTGCTTATTTCCTGCTTTTAAAATAGAAAACACTTACTCTTTTGTTTTTAGATAGGTTAAACCAGAGGAGCACTTCACAGGAAGAAGCAGTCAGTGTGCTGAGAAGTACCATTAGTGTTTTGGACAAAGAAAAGGACAGTCTTCAAGAAACCGTAGATGAAAAAACAGAAAGAATTGCATGCTTAGATGACAACTTAGCGAACAGGGTATGTCCAGTAAAAGTGCTACTTTGCATTCCCCCTGGGGATTTTTAAAGCAGTTATGTTTTAGGGAGATGTTTTGCCTTGATGACAAAGTCTGTGCAGAGCACATAAACACTGTGCTTGGACCCAGTGCAGAGTCATTTGCCAACTCAATAGAACTTTAATTATGAATGTTACTGTATTCCCTAAATACTCCAAGAAAATAAAGAAGCATTTGTTTGCATTTTGCACATGGAGGTATTTATTACAATATAAAGTACTAGCCTGAGATGACAAAATCTATAGCTGACTTCCATCTGTTTCAATGACAAAACAGTCCTTTCTCAGTAAAGAAAAGAAACTTGAAAATTACTTACTGATGAAGAACTAAAATAAAGGTTTACATTAAAAGTTATTTAATGAAGTGTCCTCTTATGTTGCAGCATAATAATACCTAATAAAACTTTTAATTTTTTTTCATAGGAAAAAACAATCGCTCATTTACGTTTAACTCTCTCTGAGCTGGAGTCCTCAACAGAGTAAGTAAAGAGTAGGATGCCTTCTTTGGAGGTTTTGTTTTATGTAGTAGTTTCAAAGTGAAAGTAGATGGCTATTTTAGTTATTTTGATGATATTAAGTTAATTCCATTAAGTCAAGTAGAGGAGTGTACTGTGTTGATAAAGATGTACTCAACTTTGGAAGGCACTTCCTCTGCAATTGTATTGCAGGCTGACAAGAAACTGTTACAGTGGTCATTAACAATTGCTTGTCTGTATAAATTTCCCTAAACTGGTAAGGTTTCCTAACTCTTGGTCAAGAAGTAGTTTTCTAGCATTCCACTAGGTATTACATTGACCTGGGTAAGATTCAGAGCTGAATTCTTAATGATTAGCAATCTAATTCTTCTAGCTTAAGATACCAGTACAGTCTTAGTTAAAATGTATTTATGTAGTTTTTAGCTGGGCTTCCTGTGATCTTTCATTCTTTCCTCTTTTTAAGCGTGACTTTTTAAACTATAGCGTCTTAAAAGCAGAAGTTTAAACACCAATATTTACATATTTGAAGACCAGTATAACTGAATATTTGCTACATTGATGCATGAACTATATGTGACAAAAAAAAAGATGCAAAAGTTCACTTAAGTTTACGGATATTTATACTTCTAATTTTTTTTAGTCTTTTCATTACTGTTGATAATTGTCCTTCAAGTATAAATTACTTGTTTTCTTCCTTTATGGCTTATAAAATACGCAATTACCATAATCACTACCAAACACAGATAAACATAGGTATCTGTAATTGCTCTTTGTCTAATAAGTTATATCTTACCAAATGCATGTTCAAAACTGAAGATCAAATCCATCTTATTTCTGCATATTGACATTTTCCATACTTAGTTTACATTATATTTAGACTCAGTTTGTCATTATTCAGAGAGCAAGGATTTTATCTGATTATTTTCAGCAGTATGTGGTATAGTAGAAGAAGGGACAGCTTTAATAATGTTTTCACTTGATAGCCAGATGCAGGACAGGCTGAGCAACAGAGACCGTGAGATAGCCAGCTTGCATCACCAGCTTGACACATCCCAGCTAGAGCTTGCAGAAATGGGAAGAGTGAAGGAAATGGCTCTGAAGGAAAACAGGCGACTGCAAGATGACCTGGCTACAATGGCCAGAGAAAACCAGGTATGAAGACAGTATGTGATACTGATGTACTAAATCATTTATTGCTTGCTTGCATCAAAACTGCTACATCCTCACTTTTGATTGAGGTGTTTAATTTTGGTATTTCTTGAGCCCTGGGGTATTGAAAATCACTGGGCAGAAATTGTAAAAGCAATACTTGAGATACTTAAGTGTAGTCAATGTAGTGAGAGAGAAATGGGCAAGCTTTCAGTTTGGTAACCCTTCCTCAGATTAAAAAAGAAATCTAAATAAAATAAATCTGGAACTTTATTGTTTATAATATAATAAAATTATGTGAATTGGTTATATCACTTGGCAATCGGTATTTAATTAATAAAGATTGGGTTTTATTACCTGCAAAAGTGATTATTGAGAGAGAGAAAGAAACTCCAAAAGCAGACATCAGATTATCAGGTGAAAGTGAGAGGGAGAGGTAGGGGATTGGTAGCACATCTGAATTTGTTCTGGTGCAGTGATTCATTAATTTCATCCATCTAGTTTCCATGAAGCATTGGATTTATTGAGTCAGGTATGCCATATTTTGGATTAGGGTGTTTTGGAGATCAGGGTGTTGGAGGAATAATGAGTTGGTTTTGTGCAGCAGCTTGTTACTGCTGACTAAAAGCCTCCCAAGTCCAGCTGCATGACACGGACAATATATAACCAAAATGTTCAGTGTTTTATAGGGTAAGTAACATCTTTTATTGGGCTGAGCATTAGAAAGTCTGTGTAGAGGGTATGTGAGAGTTATCTTAAGTGTGAACCTGGAATTTTGTTGCAACTCATTACATACAACTTGTATAGTAAATACAACTATTGCAGTGAGATTCAAATAAGAATTTAAAATTTTAAAATTTTCATGCTGAGATACAAATGTTTGTTTGAATTCACTGTAAGTGCCAATGCTAAAAACAATCAGGACGTTGTTAATGAAACCATTTATTTCAATCCCCCTCAGTCACCCCAGCTGAGTCTGATGCCACAAAGTATAATATAGCAACATGTTTCAAGGAAGCGATGTAGGACCTTGAACAGTTCTTGTGAAACCTATAGGGCAATATATAAATATGGGGATGTATTATTGAAATTAGACCTACTCTTTACAGGTGCCTAATAAGATGAAATATTGAATATTATCATAACGTGATGATGAAAGTTTTCCCAGTGTTTGGGAAGGCTACCACAGAGACAGGCAGACTGTTTTTAGTAAATGTTAAATAAGCCATACAGTAAAAAGGCTAATGAATAGTAATATACCACAAAAAGAAGGGGAAGAAATATAAGGCAGCATCCTTTATTTCCCCACATTTGATCATTGAGATAGAAAAAGATACTTGCAGTTTTGGCTCTCTGGGCTAGAGGACTCAGAAGAAGAAGATAGCTGAAGCTGAGAGGGACAGAATTAGCAGTTCAAATATGTCAAATAAATTCCATGGTGCATTTTTGATGTTTAAATATGATCTTAGTAGTGCATTTAGTTATTTTGTCTTGCAATTCTACTTTAAAATAAATGTTATTTTGTTAGAAAGTTGGCTTTCTATTGATCTAAAACTTTCCTTTACTCAGGGATACTGAATCTTAAAGCTATAAAAATTCCAGCTCCCAAACATCATGTCAAATTTTCCAAAGACCAGTAGGGTGTGTCATCAGGGAAGCTGCATGTTTTGTGAACTGGTGGGATAGTCATTGTTTATTGTGATTATTCTTGCCTGGAAACTCTTTGGTGTATCTAAGGTAACAGGAGATATTTCTGAACCCCACAAATTCCAGAGAGCTTTGTAAGTAGAATAGAAAAAAATCTAGGGCATATGCAATTACTTTGATTTAATCTGATAGAGTATTATATAGTATTTAATTTACTGCAAAGCACAATTTTGCCTTTATGCAATCTCTCTAGGCTATCAGTACTGAGCTTGAAGATGCAATACGTGAAAAAGAAGAAATGAAAACCAGGGTTCATAGTTATATAACTGAAGTCTCCAAATTTGAGAACTTGATAGCTTCAAAGGTAAAAATATAATCTGTAGACAGTTGTTACTGCATTCATTAAAACAAAGTAAGAATTGCATGGTTTGGGTGCTGTTCTCTCTGCCTGTCCCATTTCCTTCTTCTGTTTTTCCTTATTTTCTCTGCAGTAGCTTTCTCTGCAGTGTTTAAAGCTGCTAGTGGGGGATTCATATAGCACATTGTTAGATCTGAAGCACTAATTAATTCTAGCACATCACAATTTCATGGATCATGTTTCAGTTGGCCATAATGCTGGAGATTCAAACATGTCGTGTTTGAATGTTATTTTGCTTTTTGGGTTTTGACCAGGCAACCAGTAAAATAATGGGTACTGTTTCATGATTGTGGGCAGCAAGCAGCTTATACAATGATTTTAATTATTTTGCCCTTTTGGAAAAGAAAAAAATTTATCTGTTCTGCATAAAATTGTAAAAATAGTACTGTTAAAATAGTGCTCTGGTTAAATGTCCTTTATCCTGATACTTGGATTCAAAAGCATGATATAAATGAGTTAAAACTTAAGACCATTAAAACAAATAGGATTTGGGTCAAGACAGCATGAACTGGCAGATTTATTATGTGACTTTGAATTGGGAAGAATTAAGTTTTGATCTGATTTCAACTTGCATGTCTAGATGAATGTATGTAAATTCAACCACTCTTTACAAGCAGAAACTGAAGCATGGATGAAAAGTTAAGGTAATTAGTAGGTTAGCTTAGAACTGTCAATCTAAAATACTTGAAGTTTATTTTTTAAGAATTTTACAATATATCATGTGTTCAAACTACTTCAGCTACAGACATGGCTACATCTTTGGCAAATGATAATCCAGTTATTCAAGTTGGATACCAGGAAGCTATAGAATACACAGCCAGAAACCAATTATGAGTGCTTGATTTCAGGGATTTTTCTAGTGTTATATCTGGGTAATGCCTGTGGAGACAAGGATTTGCTCATCTGCACAGTGTTCACTTGCTAAGTCTCAAGTTGCTATTTCCTAATGCTCCACCTGATCCTGTCTGCACTTCCCAAGTTCTGCAGGATACACAGAAGGAATTTCAGAAACAGTTGCCTTTCTCATTAGATTTATACTGACTTATACTACCAATGTCCATATCCCACTGCACATTACGTGAGCAGGGAATGGAGGTAAATAAGAAAAAATTATCCCTGCCTTATAATCCACACTTGGCCAAAGTAAAATTCACAAGCAACATTTGTTCTATCACTGCACAAATGGTAAGCCCCAAAGCTTGCATTTCAGTACCTCTGTGATAGACTTCTTAGGTGTATATGCTCTAGTAGATTACCAGTGTATCAGGCACTGCTGTAATACAAATATTTATAAGAGTAAAGTAACTAAAGGAGCTGAAAATGGAATTTCTTGGAAAGGGCAGCACGCAGTGTATCTCAGTAATGTGATCCTTGACAATGCAGAGAGAGATCCAAAATAATCCCTCTCCTTGGGAGCCTTAAAACTCATTAGCAACTCCTAAGTGTAATTCCATTTTAATAAAACTTAATGCCGTAACTGTATTTATTTGTTATTTGGACTTAGAAAAGGGATGATGGATTTTAATAGTTGCCGGATAGTGGGATTAAGAAAATTAAGGAAGTTCTGCTTTCTGGGGAAAAAAAAATAGGTGTTGTAAGGAATAGGCATGAAATGGGATCAGACAACTTGAGAGTATGTTGATCATTGCAGAGAGCTTTACTGTTTCATTAGGAGAAAGAAAACCAAGAATTGTTAGAGAAGTTCCGGATGCTCCATACCCAAGCTGAAGGCTGGGAAATGAAGGCTCACCAAGCTGAAGGAGAAAGCAGCTCCATACGACTGGAACTCCTTTCAGTAGATACAGATCGGAGACATCTTCGAGAGAGAGTAGAGTTTCTGGAAAAAGAGATTCAAGGGGTAATAACGTGTGCAATGAAATTCCACCTAGGAGAGTGGGATACATCCAAGTGCTTTTTAATAAAGTCAATGTATGATTTTTAATCTTAATGGAAAATAATTTCTATATGTGAAATGTTTCAAATATGAACGCTGGAGTTTTTGGAACAGTAACTGATTAGTTACTGTTTAGATGTGCTTTTGCTTTGCTTCACCCCTGCTTGCCCAAAATTAGAATCATGGCATATATTTTCATAGTTTTAGATCTCTTCTGTTGGGTTATCACTGTTACTATGACATTGTAAGAAACTTTTCTTTAGTTGCTTCAGAACATTTGCATATAGCTTTATGAGTATTTTGCAAGCTTAGTTCTTATGTTTCTCTGAAACTTTGAATGAAGTATTTGAAGCATTGGTGGCTGGAGTCAAGATAAAAATCTGGTAGACATCCAAATTCAGAATCAGAATTCCATAATACTGAATCCTAGACCACTATCATAGAACATAATGAGGTTTATATTTTAGAAGACGTAAGAGAAGTTCTAAAGAAGTTCTAGAGCATAATTGTGGTGGATTGACTACATTTTGTTCCATACTCATAATTAGCCAGAAAGAATCAGAGACTATATTTTAAGCTGAGTTAAAAAATAGGTCATGTGTTTGGGGTTTAAGCTTTTTAATTCTTGTTCCACCCTTTTATATTACTTGTACAATTGCTCAAGTTGGTGATTAAAAATTGCAGAGATGATTTATTAGTTGCCTTTAGCTATGTTTTAGGGAGAGGAAAGGAATGTTAATTTTATAGGGAAAATTAACTTTGATGGGAAAATAAAGTGTTAAAAAAACAAGTTATTCAACAGGAAACTCTTAAATTTAACACTGAAAATGTATCCATATTTGGTTTTGTTTAGCATATTGTTGCACATCAAGTATATGAATCTCAGATCTCCTCCATAACCAAAAATATGTCCAGATTGGAAGAGGATCTTAAACGTGAAAATCAGGATAAGGCTTCTGTGTTGGCAGACCTCACTTCTGTGAGAGAACTCTGTGTGAAACTTGAGGCTAGCAAAGAACTTTTAGCTCGACAGCTGACGTCCAAAAGCATGGATTATGAAAGGGTAAGCAGCCAAGGCAAATTTAATTTGCTGTAACAAAGTGACTTCCTTTGCTTTTAATAGGTTTTGGAGAAAATAATTGCTTCTTAGAGCAAGGTAAGTTAATTTACATCATTAGTTTTGTGGTTTTATGTAAATAATAAATTTTACAATATACAGATTTGTAGCTGTGGGTTTTATATAAAAAGAGGGAGCTTCTTTGATTCATTATCACTGCAAAATGTTGCAGGTGTAGTTTTAAGTTGTACCACAGACAGATTATATATATATTTCCTTTTGGGTTTTTAATTTTCTCAAACTTTACATAAAGCAAATAGTGCACTTCTTATTTAAATAGTAAAGACCCTACCCTAATGGCTTCTTTTCAATTAAGAAATTTAGATACATCTGGAATTCATTGAATATTTTGAAATAGTTTAAAAAATTCTAAATATTCATATTTTCTGAGCCTTTTTCTTTACAGCTGATTTTGTCTTCATTTAGTGGCTTGGTCAGCCTTTCTGTGACTGTAATATTCAAGACCTTGAGCACAGTAAAATTTGTTTATATTCGCAGAACTGAAGGGAAAACAAGTATTCCTACATTTTCAGCAAAAGCTAAGAGGCTAATTGTGGGCTGACCTAGTCAAATAGAATGAAGTATAGTAAATACTATTTTTGTACTTGTGTAAAGTTCTACTGTTTAAAGCCAGTTCATGTTCGAGGTACTTACCTAAACATTTCCAGCACTCAATAATGCAGCTCCCAGTAAAACATTTGACAGATGTACAGCTTGAATAGTTTTAAATTAAGTATAGTTTAAAATAATTGTAGCCTTTACATTATTTTGTGAGCTCAGTTTCCTATTCTTTTTTATGAAACTTCCAATCGTTTCAGTTTTTCTAACAACTCTTCACAAAATAAAATTCTCTGTGTTTGTAAATTAGTGTATTAATAACATATAAAATTTGTGCCTTAGGTTCTAGGAGAATTAGAAGATACAAAATCAGAAGGAGAGTTGCTGAAAAAGCAGCTATCCAGTGAGAGACTTACAGTTCAGAATCTTGAAACATTATTGGCTACTAGTAGAGACAAAGAATTTCAGAATCAATTAACATCCCAAGACAAAGATACCGAAATTCAGTTACTGAAAGACAAGCTAACCCTGGCTGAGAGCAAACTGTAAGTTTTAACAAATGTGTGTGTGTTATGTGGTTTGCAAAAGCATATTTCCATATGACAATACTTATTCACAAAATCTGGGTGTTTAGTATGGCTGAGCAAATTTTTGCAGGAATATATTTTGGCCTTCATGGCATCATTTACTTAAAGTTTCTTTACAGGTCTTTCATATTGCTTTCAATTAATCAGCACTTTGGTGGACATCAGTTTAGTGCGAGCAGTAAACTTGAACACGAATTCCAAAGGAAACATCCTCTACAAAAGATTTCAACATGTGTTTACTGCTCACCAAAAAACCCCAAGTATATTAAATTCATGGTAAATGTGAATTGCTTATCTACTGAAGATGCCTGTTGTCCTTGCATAATGATACATGCATTTTCACTTACATAATAAATAGTGAAGTCATAGTGCTTTAAAAAAAGCAAAAGTACTTTTGCTGCTGTTGATATTAACTGTTGTGGAAAAAGTCCCGTGTCACTTATTATTCCTCTGAAATACTAACAGAGCTAAACCTGACACCTCCACTAAATGTGGCCAGCAACAACTTCTGCTGTGGATCTGCCTAAAGAAGCAATAACTGTTAGCAACTCTTGTATATAAGAAAGACTGATGTGTTTGGAGCAATGAAGTTAAGAGAGGAGGTACTTTGTGTGTATGAAATTCTCCTAA
>NW_005054297.1:14200569-14212242 GCF_000277835.1 Geospiza fortis
AAGGAGGAGTAGCAGCCGAGTGCAGATGGTGGTGAAGAGTAAAGTCAAAGCAGAATTTCAGATGTAGAAATCCACGCGTTTACTAAACACTAATGTAGGGAGAGAAAGGAAATGTGGAAGTTAATGGAACAGGTAATACTCCTCATGAGATATAGAATATAGCTCACTTAAACTGTCTGGAACTTGGTGACACAGATGTGCAAGGAATACGAGTTTGGATGCTACAACTTGTGATAGCTTATGATGGTCCACCTCAAGTAGCAATGTTCTCATAATCTGGAGATTATGACATTATTATTGCCCCTATGCAACTAATTGCTTCATGTTTTAGTATTGTTGATTTTTGTTTACTTGGGGAAAAAATGTTAATTGCATACAACAAACATAAGTTAATAGAATGCCTTGATTACAAAGTTCAATGTGAAAGTTAGAAAAAACAAAATCCCAAAAAACAAAAAGAAATCAAAACAAAAGAAGGAGTTTTTAAATTAAATTGAATTTTTAAAATTAAATTGAATTCAGTTGCTTTGTGTACAAACATTATAAAGCTGTTTAACTATGTACATATGTACATAGTAATTTTTTCACTATTTTTTCTTTTGCACACATTGTAGGGTTGTTTTTTTTAATAAATGTTAATACTTGCAGTGTTGATAGGATGAGATATTTGCAGGAAGACGGAAAATGTTCTCTTGGTGGAAGAGTGGCCATTCTTTTGAATTCTTTTCCACTTTTTATCTCAAAGGTTCTGCATGTTACTAGGCAAGTGTTCAGGTGTGAGAACTAGTTGTATATATCTTATTTTCTGCTATTTGGTTTGTGGTAGTTGTAGTCCAAAGAGCAGGAAATTTAAATGCTCACAGCTGGGACTGACATATGTGACAATTGTGTTTGTGTCTTGCAAAACACAGAAATTCATTTGACTAGGCAGAATTTCAGCTCTGACAAAAATCATGTGCCAATATTTTTGAACATTATTGAAAGTTTTAGCTTTATAGTACCTGTTCCTCTGCTTTATTTAGAAAATGGCACTGCTACAGCCTCTGACTTCAGAAGGATTCTCAGAATTAAGTTTAACTTGTGAAGTTCTCCAGTGCTGAAATTATGAGTTGTGTAAGGAATAAGTAGTTGTTACTTTGAGTACTGCTTGGGTGATAGTACAGTAAATGAGGTCTTGAGGCTCTAGAGTGATTAAAGAATTAAATAAACAGAGAATATGGAATAGCTAAACTACTTGAGAGCTATAGGTATCTACTGTGAAAGAGACAGATGTCCTCTGAAAATTGTGTATCATCATGTAAACTTAAATGATGATTACTGTGCATAAAGGGTTTCAAAATATTTCTAAATTTTGGAGTGATTTACTTAATGCTCTTAATTTTGTTTAAATGTCATTGACATGGAATGACCTCAGAACTCACAAACTGTTTGCTTTCTTTCTTTATTTTACAATCATGTTATTGGGCCCTGAATTCTTAACTCCATCCTGAAAGCATATGCCTGTCTTTGAAGGACATATAAACTATCATCAAGATGTCTTGTCTTCTCCATCTGTTCTCGACATACTGGATCAAGATACCACTCTAGGAATTTTACTGATGAATAGGGAACATGGGAAAAAATATTCTGCAGTTTTATTTGGAACAAATCTCTTGAGTAGTTTTCGTCTTCCTGGAGTCAAAGACCAGTGGGTACCAGACAGGAAGTCTGTGACTGAGCTGGGAGTGGAATTCACTTTTCAGAACTCCAGTCCAGTGCTTTAGCAATAAACTAGTACAACTTTGCTTCTCCAGAAGAGACTTTTGAGCGCTCCACCTCAGAGTGGCTTTGAAGACTGTGGAATGACATAGCTGTCCAGATTCTTGCTTAGACAACTTATTTTACATGCAACAATTTATTTTTCTTCATTTATAATGTAATTGATGGGATTTTGCAACCAAGCATTGAATAAGTCAAGCTGATGATTTACTGAGAAGTGTATTAATCATGTTTCTGAAGATTTTCAAGGCTCCTTTTAATTTTATTCTTGCACTTGAAACAGTTGGGGGAAAATACCAAGGGTATAGTTAACAAGCTTTCAGACTCTGGGTTTTGGTGGTCTGGTATTTGATTAAATACAATTTTTACTTAGATTTGGTTCAGTTGTGTTCATGGCTAACCAGATAGTTCCAGCCTACTTGATAAAATTTTTACTGAAGCCATTGTCTGTTAAGTTTGTAATTTTCTGTGGATATTTACTGGCTTTTTTTTCTTTTTTTACACAATCTCAAATTGCAACAAAAACCAGTAAAGCAGTAAACTAACTATTTAATTGTTTTGTCTATTTTTATCAAACATGTTTGCGTTTACCTTTGTCTGAAAAAAAGTGTCATGTAGTCAGGATGTAGTGACAGGCTTGCCAGCTTCTTGCTTCATTCTCACCTCAGGTTCTTCCAGAAACATTCTGTTGCGTTCATTTGGTTCTTGCTGCTTCTAATTTGTCTTTGATTTAGTCTGTGAAACAATGTGTTCGGTATCTGCTTTTGTTTTATCTTTCTCTAACTTCTCTAAGATCCTAGCTGTCATTGTTGAAAGAAAACTTTGTTGCTTCTCATGATTTTTTTTTAGAAGCAGCAATAATAGAGAGGTTTCCATGCTTCGAAGTAAAGTTGCACAGATGCAGACTGACACTGATGTTTTAAGAAGGAAACTGACAACTGAGCGGTTTGAACGGTAAGATGCCAGTTTTTCAGTGAGTTGACACTCCCTCCTTATTTCTTCTTTCTCACTTTTAAAACTGTTGCTTTTTTGAATAGTGAGGAATTTTTATGGAAAACTCTGTTCCTCTTGTCATACAAAATTTAATATTTTCATCTTGAATACTGCTTAAAGAAAAAATCTTATACAGTTTCTGAATTTCTTGGTAAGATTTGTGAGTTTACCACTGCTTCTAAAAATAAAAAAAAAATTAAAAATGCCTTCTCCTGGAAATAAAAAAAATCCCTTCTCAAGAATTAGAGTGGAGGGGCCTTATGAGAAAGGGAGGCTTTTTGCAAGGCTGTGTGTTGTTCCCTTACCGTGGTGCAGTGGTGGGTGCTGTCTAGCTGAGGGCTGTGTGTTGCAGGGAGCGGGCGATCCAGGAGATGCGCCGGCACGGGCTGAGCACGTCCTCGCTGCGCGCCTCGCCCCCGCTCAGCTCCACGCTCAGGTCTCCCGCGCACTCCCCAGAGCGCAGCGCTGCCAGGACAGCTGAGCAGGCAGCAGCTGAAAAGTAAGTGATTCGAGTGTAGCTAGTCTTTTTTGTTTGAGAGTCAGGTGTAAACTGTTTCTAAATAATACCTTTGTGATTGTATGAAATTGTTACACGCTTCAGATGTTTCTAAGTTCTGCTTTTGCTGTCTCTCCTACTATAAAATATTGATTGCAACCAATAAATGCAAAGTGCTCTCCAAAGACCATATAATATTATGGATTCTCCTTCTTCTTTTTCTTAATGGCCTTGCACCACCTGACAGCTTTCAAATATATGTTGCCTGCATATTACTACCATTTATTATATCCAGATATACTTTACCAGTTTATTATTGAAAATAGTTATCTCCAAACAGTGAATGGTTCATATTGAGAGGAATGCCATGAAATTCTCCCCAAGTACAGCAATGAAGGAAAGACACTCCAGAGAAGAGTCCAACTAAAATGCATTTGAACCATAGACTAGATGAAACTATCTCCAAAACAAGTGCATAAAAATAATTAATGTATTTTTTCATTGTTAGTGCTTGAATCTGTGAATGTCTAAGATCGTGATCACTATAGTCCAAAAAAAAGAAATCAAAATCGGCCTCTTACCTGTTCATTTTCACTGTAATGTTTGTTCTTTTAGAGATCATTGTTGGTTTAGATGATGCCAGTTATGTGTTGCAGACCTGATTATTGACTGTATATCCCACCTGTCCTATATTGAATAATGAATTGTAGTGAAAAGGGGAAGGACAGGAAGAGATAAAGAGCGATTGTTGTAGGAAATATGTGTGGTGTGACAGCTCATGAATCTAACTAACAGATTTTAAAGTTTATTTTTGCTGGTAAATACATATGGCTTGTTCTAAGCGTACTTTTGTTAACAAAAACACAGGTTTCTTGAGAACTGAGCTCAGCCTAGCATGAACCCACATTGTCAGCAATTTTTTTCTTCTGTGAATTTTTGTGTAAAGCAAAAATCGGAAACTGTAGCAAATGAGATACTGACAGTGGGGCTGAAACAGCAGGTATGCCTTTTGCTTTACTGGTGAGCCCCTAGGCATACCCTGTTATGTTGCAAAACGACATTTTGATTGAGGTGATGACAGATAATATATTTCTGAGGAGTATCATCAGTAGAGAATTGTCTTTAGTCTTCCTTGCTTTAAGCAATAAAAAAAGTCCAGTTGCTATGCTTGGAGGATACCATGTAGTGCACTATTTTTATCTAATATTTGTATCCCTAGTTTTAACAATGTCAACTCTGTACCACATCTTACCAGAAAATACCCCATTTTCATGTAGTGTGGTTTTTAACAACTGAATTCACAAGCAGTTGTTACGCATATCTTGCCTTTTAAATGTATCAATTACAGTAGAGTGATCTCAGCAGAGCTGTTACCATCTTTCATCCTTCTTCTGTATTCCTTCTTGGGAGCTTACCAGAGTAAAGTGTACTCTGTAATTACTGTTCTGTAGTGTTACAGCTGTCTCTCTCTGACCTGATTTCATCTTCTCAAGAAATTTTCTCTTCCTCCTCATCTCACTATTACTTTTGTAAATTATTTTAGCAATGGTGCAGTGGTGTAGAGTTCTAAGTAATATGCTAATAGTTGATATTTGGGAATAACAGAAGACCATCTGAGGAGACTAAAGCTAATTACTACTTTTTATCCTAATAATAATTATAAAATATAATAGTTACCTTTATTATGACATCTTTTCTTTCTCCACAGTAATGTGACCATCAAGGAATAACCAGTACTTGAGTAGCTGAAGCATTACCTTGTTACAAGGACTTTTTTAATATAAATTATGAATGCTTGTATTTTACCTCTGTTTTCTTCAAATCACTGATTACCTTTGAAACCTCTGAGAACGGGTGAAGTAATCAACTTTGCAAAATTCTGCTTTCCCAACTGGCAGGAGTGACTGACGTTTTCTGGCTGTTTGACAGGTTTTGTATCAAACCTGGCTAAGTTTTCTTACTTTTTCAGAAACATACTAATTAAAAGAAGGAAATGAGTATTGATTTGACAATCTCTTGTTTTCATTTTTCTATTTTATTTGTTTGCTTATCTCATATGATTGGAGAAGTTTATTCATCTTAATGTGTGCTAACATAGAATAACATCCCCAACTGTGTTAAAAATGCTGAGCCAGTGTATGTTTTCTACTCATGATGATTTCTTATGTTTGGGTTTCTAACAAGTGTTTTCTGTTTTCAGGTTTTTCTTAATGGTATTTAAAAGTATCAATTACCTATTTTGTGAATGCATTTTGTTTACAGTACCTTTTCCTAATAAAAAATATATATATCAGTTATTCTTTATTACTTTTTCTATCAATCTCCCTTTGTTTAACCTTTGTGTGAAATTGCATTTTAAATATCCCCATATTTAATGAAAAGTGAAGAGAAAAATTTTTAAAGATGTATTGAAATACTTTAAATATTAAAAAATTCTCCAAGTATTTTATATTCAAACTTTTGAATCATAGCTGGAGATGTTTTTCAAATTTTGGTTTTAAAAGTTCAGAGCAACCTGGAATCATTCACACAGTTAAGTTCAAGCTGTTGGAGAGGTGACACAGGACTTTATGTTGTGACATACATATTAGGTAAATGAAGTGAGAACTAATCTTGAAAATATGTGGGGTATTTAGCAGAGGAGCATTTCAAACTTAGGCTTTGAAGTAAGATGCAGTGAGGAACATAGAGTTTTCTGAATAATTACATGCCAGCAGGGTGACATGGTGTGTATTCATAGGAATTATACAGAACACGAAAAATGGGAAGATGCATTGCTGCACATCCTTGCACTGGCCAAAAGTTCTGCTTGCCCAACAACAATAACAACCTGTGATTACCAGCATCTCTAAGGTGCAAACAACATATTAAATAACATGGGGGAAAAAGTTTTTGTATTTGTTTTTTTTTGCTTAATTTTATCTAGTTTGCAACAAGATTGGTCCACTTACAGTTTATGAAGAATATTGTGTTAACTGAAAATATTGTATCATATATTATGTATTAAATTTTACTGATTAAAGGCAGCTTAGAACACCAATTCAGAAGTACCTGAAAATACTTGTATCACTTGAGGTTTCTCAGCCATGTAGGGAACTGTGTATTCATGGTGGGTGCATCTTACACATTTTACTTTCTAGGTCTTTCATTTGCCAGTTTACAGGAGTGAGGAGGATTTTGTCTGTAACTGTTACTTACCTATTAATACTGTTTGTAATTAAGTCAGTAGTTTCCACTGATGCTAATTGGTGTTAATTATTCAGGTTGATTAAGCAAGAAGGAGAAAACTCAGGCCCTGCTCTTGATGTCTTCAGTGGTGACTTTTAAATATCCTATTTTGTAAATAAACCCTTTTAAATTTGAATTATTTTTTAAAAGCTAGTGTTTCACTTCATTGAAAACAGTGTATTTCATCTTACTGAAAAATGCATATTTTGGCATTACAATTAAAACCATAACACTTCCATTAATAGTAATTCCTACATGGATATATCAATTACAAAGAATTAGGACCTCATTGAACACAGGTGTTATAATAAAATTGGTATCATTGTGGTGACCAAAGCCTGTGCAGATTTCTAGTATTAAAAGAGTACTAATATTCAGACTGTAGTATAGCTGTCAATTTGTCTTCTTGTTACTATTATTTTATATACATTTTCATAAGCAACTAGAATAAAACAAAAATAATTTTTAAACAACTTTGCTTTTAAAGAAAGTATTTCAATTAATGGCGTAGAAAACAAGCACAAATTTGTGAAAGATTTAAATCCATGAACTACTGCATATGCCATGTATGAAATGAGCCTTATGTGGGCAAGATGTTAATGTGACTACCTGGGCTCTGCTCCCAGAGGCTTCCCTGCTGTTCTCACCTTTGGAAGATCAAAAGCACCCTTGGCTGTTGTGTGTAGTCCTCAGCTGGGGTGAGTTACAGAGGGAGTGTGGCAGACATGAAATCCTGATAAAGCTCCATATAGTCAAGGTGTCTGTCTTACTGTCTGCAATTGGGAGGGGGGGAAAACAGTTTTAGAGAAATAATAAAGGAGAACAGTAATCATTGGGGCTGGTTTTCTACAAAACAATGAGAATCTAGGATCATAAACAGGGGAATCTAGAGATAATAAAAGAATAGGTGTTTTCAGTTTATTAAAACCTGAATTTCTCAATTAAGCATCATAATATGGTTTTGAGAAATTCTTAGAATTAATTGGTTTTGGAGTTTTTGTGTCTTACATTATGTCCCTAAAATTTAGGTAATTAACCTAAAGATAAGTAAATCTAGGTTTCAGTTGGGAAGCCAAATTTGTTCTTTTTTGTCACCCTCAATATGAGAAACACTGATATTCCTGTGGAATGCTAGTTTAAAAAAAAAGAAAAAAAAAAGATGAGAGATTCAAGTCTTCCAATTTAAAATAGTTTTTACAGAAATTATTGTACATATGGCAGCCTGACCTAGGCAAATGCTGTTATTCCTTAATGAAACCTGCAAATATTTTTTTTTGGGGGTCTGTCTTTATCAGCAGTGTAAGAAACCAGGGCTGCGTGGTTTTGGTACCTTAAGTGAGCCAGAGGTGCAACTTTATATAAAAAGATATCCCAGTTTCATTTCAGTCTCTGATCCTTCATAGGGCACACAAAGATTGTAGCAGCTGCAGCAATAGTAATTCCTGGAGCTAAAGCCTCACCCTCCATGCTGCACTATAAATGGTGTGGGGGAGAGCTGTGGGAGCACTGATCAGCAACAGCTGGATGGTGTCAGGGGCTGCACTGCTACCACAGGGCTTTGGCCACAGAGGCAGAGAACCACCCCATCCATCTCCATCAGGCTGCAGGGTTATCCCTGCCCCAGCACAGCAGCTGGGCTGGCACAGGGGGCTCCAGCAGATCCTCTGCACAGTGGCAACCCCTGCCCATATTTGGGCTGTGGGGGGATAGAATGTAAGAAAATGAAGATAGTGCAGAGGGTAGTCTCACACCTGAGGAGCTGCAGCTGTGCTAATCACCAAAGAGTAGGAACAGGCCTGCCCTTAACAGGCCACAGCTGTGTCCAATAAGAAGACGAGTGCCACAAAAGAGTGGGTTAGCTGGGTGAGATGAGGGCTGGAGTTTGTTGGTTGTGTTGTGAAGAAGAAGGATTCAGTGCTGCTAGGAGCTGCCCTTGAGAAATCACCAAGAAGGTATGGGACTTTTGCAACGAGATGGCAACATTGGGCTGCAGGCATGGCCTGCCCAAAGTAACCAACTCCCAGCATAGAGAGTCTTCCATAACGCTCCCAAGACAATGTGGACATGATGGCTGTTCTTGGGATGTGCAGCAGAGAGCCCAAAGATGATTAAGGGATTGGGGTATCTCTCACATGAGGGCAGTCTGAGCAAGCTGGAGATGTTGAGGCTTGAGAAAAAAAGGCTCAAGGGGGGGAGCATCTCCATGTGTAACAGTGGGTGGGAGTCAAAGTGGGTGGGAGTAAAACATCTCCTCTTGGTTGAGAGAGGGGGAGGTACAAGACTGAGCACAAATTGAAATACAGGGAATTCAACTGAAACATCAAGGTTTGGGGTTTTTTTTTTTCCATGAGGGTGATCAAACAGTGTAACAGGCTGCCCAGAAAAGTTGTAGAGTCTCCTCCACAGAGGTATTCAAAACCCACTTGGGAACAGTACTAGACAGCTGTAGGTGACCCTGTTTTGAGCAAGGGTTTGTTGCACTAGGCAATCTTCAAAGGGACAACAACCCTGGGGCTGTGAGAGACCTTCCTACAAATCCCCACGGTGTGATCAGGGAAGTGCTTGCCCAGCTGTGTGGGGGGATAGAATGTAAGAAAATAAAGATAGTGCAGAAGGCAATCTCACACCTGAGGAGTTGCAGCTGTACTAATCACCAAAGATTAGGAGCAGGCCTGCCCTTAATAGGCCACAGCTGTGTCCAATAAGAAGACGAGTGCTACAGAAGAGTGGGTTAGCTGGGTGAGGGGAGAGATGGAGTTTGTTGGCTGTGCTATGAAGAAGAAGGATTCAGTGCTGTGAGGAGCTGCCTGTGAGAAAGCACCAGCAAGGAAGAAGGCATGGCACTTTTGCAATAAGATGACAACCCAGCTGTGGTGAAATTGACACTTATTTTCTAAATTATGATCTTTGATATTTTAAAAATTACAAGTATAAAAATAATTGTTTGTTTTTTTTTTTTTTTTTTTTGTCTCAGTATTAGTTGTATCTATGTTAGAACTTGGGTGAATTTCAGAATTTATCATGGTGGTTGCCTCTTCCACCTGTGTGTGCTGCAAGCTCAACATCATCCAAGCAGAGCTGCCCCAGCAGTGTTGTCAGTGTGTCCTTTACCATTTCAAGGTGATAGCCCAGGAATTAAACTAAGTAGAATGGCATGATGGAAAATGGAGGAGAGGGGGGGAAATGAAATTATATTAGCTTTTTCTCAGTTTAAATGCTCCTGAGCCGGGATGGCTGTATTTTCATGAATGCAAACGCAGAAATGAGTTTCAGCATGGTTACTCAGCTGTGAGTCAGTCAAGGTCTGCAGGAGCAGATACTACTCTTCGGGGAGATTTTCACTGAGCTTCTAGTCCAGAGGAACCCATTGACATCTGAATGTGTCTTTATGGAAAGACACGTGTGGGTTGCTGGACTATAGCTGTGTCTGCAATCTTTATCTGTACCCATTTGCTTTGCATAAATACATAAAGATGCCGAATGGAAGGAAAGGCACTCCGGGCTTGCTGCTGGCTTTTACGTGTACTCTTTGTGCCACCTAGTGGACCTGGGTATTTTCCAGTGATCATGGCACATCCTGGAAAGGTTCGGGTTTCTCCACAGAAATTCTAGATCTGTAATATTTCTATAATAAGATATACTAAACTCAAAGTACAAGACTTGCTAATAAAGCTGTGCATGCCTGAAGCCCATTCATCATTTGATGAATGAGATCTCTGATTGCATCACTTTCCAGAAATTGTTGGTTCTTAAGTAAAAAAACAACAACAAACAAAACAACCAGAAACAAATACTTATTTCCTGCTCCAGGAAAGTGGAAAGATTCACCTTTGCCAACAAAGGTCTGATGTAATTGAGCAATTTGATCGATCTGAAGGAATTGGCAAAAGCTGGATTCACCTCTTTCCTGGTGGATACTTTTGACGTTTTCTCTCTCTACCACCCAATTCTACCTCTTAAAAATGCGCAAATGCTGCAGAGAGCAGTAAAGCCAAACACAGCAAAAACCCTGAATCTTTTGGAGGATTGCTACAAAATTCAGCTCTAGTAATCAAGGTGCTTTGTGTCTATGTATTTTGGATATAAATCCATATATACATATGTAACACTCGATGTTAAAAGTAGCAGTCAATATACCTAACAGCCATCTAAATAGACCTGGTGCATGAGCTTAAACTTCTGAATTATCGGTGCCCTGTAGACTGTGGCTTTAGTTGTGATGGGACTGAACAGGGAACAGACTGTGCCTCATATGACTAGTCATTTCTAGAAGACTTCAGATGGAAAAGTGATTTCCAGCATTTAGTGTTTATTTAGAGTCATAGACTAGTTTTTTCTCATAAATACCACTTGGATGCAGGAATTCACTGAGCAATAGCTCACTAAGGAGTGGGAGAATATCAGTTAATGTCCCCCTAAACTTATATTCTTCCTTTAAAACCCCTGGTATCAGGCACAGTCAGAGAAAAAAAAAGGGGGAAGGTAGCTCTTTGGTGCAATCCAGAAAGGATCTTACCTTTTCTTTTTAAGAATGTCAGAAGGACCACTTCTGACTGGACCAAAAAATTAAGGAGCATGCAAATTCTAAAGCTAAAAGGCCTTTTTTTCCAGGGACCACCTGAATCTGGAGAGCTGGCTGACAAAACATATCTGTGTTAGTGACAGAGGATCATGAATTGTGTGACCAATCTTGGTTCCAAAAGTGGAAGAGTCTGGATGGGGCTAAGAGCAGCATGTGCTTTTACCATGTTCTCCCTGGGAAACTCAGGAAACAGGTGTCCAGCCCCGGTAAAGTCTTGCAGTAGAGAGCTGCATTGGAAGAGTGGGGCTCCAGAAGAGCTGATACACGTACCGGATTTAGGGCTATGAGAAAGAAGGGAGGCTGATTTCTGTGCTGGGGGACAGTTGCTTCTGGTTTTGTTTCTTGCAGTTTTTCCTATTCTTCAGTAAATTAAGGGGATGAGTATTTGCCTAGCTACAGCACGGGCTAGGCGCTGGGTTCAGACTTCGGTCTTGCTGTGAGAAGAGAACAAACGGGGGTTCAGAGCGCGCTGCATCTGGAGCTGCGGACCTCTCCTCCTCGGGCAGTGCAACGGTGCTGGGTCCCGGTGAATGCAGACAGACCCGGCTTTACCCCTTCCTTGCCAGCAGCAGGGCCCAAGCGCCGCTCGCTGCGGGATGCGGGCAGGGCTGCGGGC
>NW_005054297.1:14212552-14219124 GCF_000277835.1 Geospiza fortis
CGCTACATGTGCCCTTTGGCTCGGCAACGCCAGCGGCGAGCAGCCCGGCGGCAGGAGGCTGCGCCGGGAGGACGGCCAGAAAACCCCCCCGTAAGTAGCTCCCTGCCTCTGTTGGGCTGCCTTTGTTCGGTGGAAGGTGTAAGGAGGCGTGCGGGTGATTTTGAGAAGGTGTCACTTCACTGCTGCCGCGGAATTCAATGGCTGGGCTGGTTCTCTCCGATTCCTTCTGCTTCCCCTTTGTTAGCGATTTCCCGGGGAGTCCTGTATTGTTTCAGCTTCACTGAAAAAAAGCAGGAGCTGTCAAAGAGATGACTTTGTTCCCTGCGATGCTTCTCTAGAGCAGCATCGCTTTGTTCAAGCTCCCGTGAGCCATTTGTCGCGCAAGTGCCGCCGCGCTGCCGTAACCAGCGCGCTCCGCTCCGCGCCCGGCGGGGCCGCGTCCCTCTGCCTTTGCCTTTCCCAACAGCTGGAGCAGGTAAGCCAGAGGTAGTACCATCTCACGTGGGAAATCCATCTCCTCAGTTAGAAAACGTCTGTTTCAGCGGCAGAAATGTGTGTAACGCGCATCTTTTCTATGCCACGGAGGGATTTTTAATGAATGACGGGTTTGGGGTTTTTTAATTAATTTTGCTGCTATTGCCACTAGTCAGTTACAAATCTGGTTCTCCGTAGCTGTAGGATGTAAAACGTTATTATGCCTCTGTTCTGTCATTTTAAGTGTAAAAATGCTCAGTTAAAACACAGTTCAAGGAGTAAATAGAGACCTGGAAACCACAACTGTGCATCCTGAAAATTTAATATGCCTGACAATAATGGCACTGAAAATGATCTGCTGTCGGGGGGATGGGACCATGGAGAAAGGGAATAGTAATTTGCAACCACAGGCCTAATAATAGGTATTCTGTCGATAATAGATACAGAGATAATATAATTTCTTATCTTCTGAAACACATTTTCTGTACATACCTTAAACAGCATAGTATGAAAAGAGCTCTTTTCTTAGACTCTGGGTTATTTAACATAGCTGATAGCAGTAACATGTCTTAACAGATTAAAGACGATAAATTAGAACCAGAACTGACTTTTATTTGGTGTTTAGTAATGCATGCTCAGTAAATTCCCATCACTGAAATAAATCTAATTGCACCTTGCATAGACAATTAAATCTTGTAACTGTACCAAAACATTAATCAATAGGCGTAAATGTTTTTATGAGTTTCTTTAACAAAACCATTGATACTGCAGTAGCCAGTAGTTCTGTGTATTACTTTCTTTGGGTGTTTTGAATCCAGGTCAGGAATTCATCAAATAGACAAATTCAACCCTTCCTTGGCTGCTCTCAGTTTATCAGGTTAGACATTGTGTTTGGGGTTGAATATTTCATTGCAGCAATTAGCTTGAATTGAACATGGTGAAGTGTATTGAAATTTCATATGAAAGTGATTTGTATACTTACTTGTGCTCCGGTTGAACAATTGCAAGAACTACTGTGGAAGTGTTTGTTAGTAAATATGGTACATAGCAAAGAGGTTGCTTCTGGTTGGTACTGGGTCTACTTTTCTCCAACAGGAAAATTTGTCTTAGTGCACCCTGTTCTAAAATTAAGGGCCATTTTCAAATACCCACTTGGGCAATCCTGCATTTTAGAGACAATTGCTTCACACTTACAAGCAAATATTATTTTTTATTTATATACTGTATAACAGAATTTTTAAAGGTGCACTGGTTGCAAACACAGTTGATCTCTGAAGTATGAATGGCTTGCTGGGTCCTGTGCTAAGACATTGACTTTTTTCTTTCTTTCTCACACCCCCTCCCCCCTCAAAGTTTGTTCCTTTATAGGTCTTATTTTGGTCTGTTGTTTTGTGAGGTTACGTGGGTAATTTCAGAAATTTCACAAATTTCCATTTGTGAAATGGAAAGGCATTTGTTTGGTTTTTTTAAACATACAGTTCCTTGAAACCTTAACAAAATTTATTAACTACTAAAAATATTGTTTGGCAATAACATTTCACTTTAAATACAGATACTAAAAAGCAGCTGTTTTGGTTTCACTCTTCTGATTACAGCAATAAAAATAACTTTTGCAGTTTCTTCTGCTTGGGCTCTTAGTCACTCTGAATAGTGTTTTGCCAGATATCTCAGTCACTGAAAATAGATTAGTCTGTTACTAATGTAGTTTAGGGTTATTTCAGTATTCCTATTATAGATGTGTCAGGTAAGCTCTTTTTAAATAAGAAATGCATGGCATAATAAGTGTTGAGTGAAATGTGATGATGAATTTATGAATATATTTGGTTGTTGTTTTAGAATGGAATCTAACACAAACAGAATTTTTATAGACAGTGTTAGCTTGAATGACTATGTTTTGACTTTTAGTCCTCACAAGCCAAGAGACAAGACTTTTTTTCATATTCTGAATTATTCATATTTGAAAATTGCTGAATCTGATTGTTGAGAGGGATTTTTTTCCCCTCCCAGAAAATCAATGCAGCCTTTATTCCATAAAGGCCCAAATAAGAGAATCATGGCAAAAATGGATAAACTTACTATTGGCATGTTGGAAAAGTACAGTAAATTTTTTTGGAATTGACAGACTCAGGGTGACGTAGTTGCATAATAGCTGCTATCAGCATGATAGAAATGTTGAGATGCTCTAAATGTTGAGATTCTCCAAACACCTGCATTTTGACATCGAGCCAATGTATTTGAACAAGATATAATAAAGTTGTATATAAAGTGCACTGTAAAATAGAATTAATTGGTGTTAAGTGGTATGATAGAAGGCAAACTAAAGTTACAGGGTTAACTTTAATTATATTTCTGCTTCTACTGGAGGGGCCAATTTTTTTTAATCTGTTATTTAAATTAGTTAGTTATGAATAAAAATTGTGTTTGTTTCCATGGAGACTCCGTGAGTTCTGCCTTTAAGGAACAATCAGTTGTTTTGTCGACCTTACACTTATTTTTTTCCCCATCATTTCCCAAAGGAACTTTTACTCCTTTTGACTCTCTACATCATATGACTTCTCTCTTTAAGGGCTAAAATATATTTTGTCAGAAGCACACAGCATTTACCCTTGCTTCACATTCAGCATTTTCACTTATATTGGTGAAGCCTTACAAAGAAATAAAATTGACTTGTAACAAATATTTTTAAATTAATGCTGTTCAAGACCGGTGCATCACATGAGCCAAATCACAGTGATTTGGTAATTAAGTTTGGTGGGAAGAGAAATGTAGAGATCTTGCTGCATGTTATCCTGGGTAAGTGGCTTACAATGCTGTTTTTCCACACATGGAGCGAAGCTGATTCAGATGCCACTACAAATGTGTAAAGTACATCAATACATTTTTAAATATAGTTCAGTTTTCTCTTTATATATGTAGGCTGTGTACCAAATTATGGGAGTATGCCTCTAACAAGGCCATTTAGGAAAATATCGTCATATGCAGATGATTTTAATGCATTTCACATCCCAACATTGCTCTGAAATGGCTTATTGTTTTAATGCTAATGCATGTGAAAGCTTTATTTTCTTCTGCATGGTTGCCTTATGAAAAACAGTAAGAAAATTATCGAAATAAGTAAAAACTTTCCTCACACTTGAGTGTTTGGGAGTGCGAACTGCTGTGCATGTTGCTGGCATGCTTGACCATCTCTTTCATTACGCAGCATGTTCTGAAAGTCAGCTGTCAGACTTGGGCAGCTTCATGAAGCAGCTCAGTCTAGTGATTTGTGGTAAGGCTTCTGTAGGAGGATGCCGCACATTAAGGATTATGTTTACTGTTAAGTTGAAATGTGGAGGGAGTGTGATGAGAAGAATTGAAGTGAAATGAACCATACTAAATTCTGACTTTCATGTTGCTCTTCAAAGAAGTTGATTTTCTTCAAAGTAACATGCTGTCTTTCTCTGTGGCTCTTAAGAAAGATACATTTGAAACTTGAGCACAGGAAAAAAAAAAAAAAAAAGAAAATGATACAATTACAGTGATCTGTGGAACAATTTGGGCCAGATGAGAAAAATAGTGATAGGAAGCCCTGTGAATCTGTATTATCTTCGGGTATCTGTTGGCACATAGGTGAGATAGTTGGGTTGAGTGGATTCATCTGCCAACAAAACCAAATTGCCTTCCATGTTGTAGAAGGCAGTTTGGTTTTGTTGCTCATAACTTTGGCAAATTTTAGCCATGTGCTCTGTAGCTCATCATACATATTTGTGACTCATGTTAATTTTCATTGTAATTATTAATTAATTGAGAATTAGATTAGTTGTTTTGCCTTGCTAAAAAATCCTAAGACAGTTCAGAAACACGGTACTGATTTGTTTTTTAGCTAGGTTCCAGATCCTGCTAAGGCAGTGTCCTTTTGTCCAATCTTCATTTTTATCATCTTCATGAAAGCCTGCCCAAATTTTCTGTCCCAAGTCTATGAAATGCCAATCTACAAATAAAGTTATAATACTAGGTCTACAAACTATTGTAGTTTTCATACACTTTCAACCCTGTAGTTTTCACATACCTGTGAAAATTTTAGCAAATAAAATGAGAGATTACATGTTTATTCAACACCTAGTGCTACAGAGTATTTTTAACAGTGACCTCAGTGGTACTAGCTATATCTGCAGTACCAATTGAAGTGGGACTGTGACTATGCTGGAGACAGAATTAAAATTAAGGTTTTCAACAGGACAAAGGTGTTGTAATTATGAACTGTGTAAGGAAGGGATTGGGCAGTAATTCTTTGGAAGAGCTGTGATTTATGGTAGATGATTCAAGTTGCTGCTGCAATAAAAGCAAACATTGTATGGTGATACATAAGATAACAGCACGGAAGACACGAGAAGTCCTCCTCAATTGTAACACCATGTCCAGGTAGGCTACACACTTCAACAAAAATGTGTGTGAATTGGAGAGTATCCAGAGGAGAGGAATGAAAATAATTAAAATATTTAGAATATATGGCTTATGAATGAATGCTGAAATGTCTGGAGTTGTTTCAGCTCAAAGAATGAAGACTGTCATGGTTAACAACACATGATAACCTTCTAATGTCACAAAGGTGTTGTGAAGCAGTGTTGTCCATGCCTGTGCCCAGCCAGATGATATGTAGTGGGCTCAGCAATAATGAGGTTGAAGCAATAGAATGGATTACTGAGTTTGGATTTTCATGATTCTAGCATCATTAAACACTGTTTGAGTATTAATAATGAATGACATAAATACAGTGGAATTCTTTCTGGAGCAGTGTGGTGGAACAGATTACTCTTTGAGGTCTCTTGTGATTTCCTTGGTCTTCAACACCCATGCACCCTGGTGTTGATCAGGTTGTACCTTGTTCCCTCATCAGTGCTGCATGTGGCAGAATTGCCTGTGTATGTGATGTTTCCTAAGTGCACAAGGTTCTGAGCAGAGCAGTTCAGAGCTTTTGCTGGGATCTCTCGATTCAGATCAGCTCTGACATCTGTTCCTCTCTCCTTTTATAGTGATTCCTCTGCTGCTGTTTGGGCAGGAAGTGTGGGGGGGGGGGGAAAGTACCACAGGATCCTGGCGGAGCCTGAGATCCAGCTGACATAGGGAAAAGCAGGTTAGGGGAGTGTGGGTGCAGATTTCACAAGGAACCCGGCTGGTGGGCTAGTACATGAACATGGGATGTGATGGGTGTGAAGCGGAGGTAAGGCTTGGGGACAGGTGACTGGGACTTGAGAAAGAGGAGGATACAAAGTGAAGTGGTAGGTGGAAAGTTGGGTTACTGGCAGAGACTCCAGGATACCAGAAGCCTTAACAATTGCAAACTGGGATTGACATAGTAAGAAGACAACACAGAGCCAAAGGAGATTAAATTGATGACTGGGAAAGTTATGTTGGAGACTATGGGACAGAAGTAATTAAAAGCTGGAAGAAAATTTCAGAGTCCTTCTTCCTAAGATTAGATTGGCTTCTAAATCTTAGCATTTGTGTTTTGGGAGACCCATCAAAAATGATTTCTTGGTCTTTTCAAATGGAGAATGACCACATGTAGAGACTATTCTGTACCATAGTGGTCTTAGGTGGGTGAGCAAAATAAAAGATGTAAAAAAAGCATTTTTCATTTTATTTTGGTTTTCTTGGGTTTTCTTGTTGTTGTTTTTGGTTTTTGGTTTTTTTTTTGTTTGTTGTGGTTTTTTGAGATTGACAAGTGGAAGAAAGGAAGTGCCAGAACTTCACAGAGCTGTCAGAGTTGTAAGTTGCTAAGAAGAAGGAAAAAGTAAGCTGATTTTTTTTTTTTTTGTCCTTTCCGGATCCTGTTCCAGGCTTGGTAGATATTTTGCAGTAGCCTACGCTGGCCCATCTGGGGGCTATGATGATGAGCAGTGCCATACTGCTCTCAGCCCTGAGGCTTTGGCAGTCATTGCTTCATCCACTGCTCGTGTTTGGAGGAAGGACAGACACCCTCAGCTCATACATGTGGGTTTTGATGTTCTTCCCAAGCACCCTGTTCCGACATCCCCTGTTGACAGCGCAAGGGTGGGTTGTACTGAAGAGCCCTGCTGTGTTTTTTCTGGCAAGTAGATTAATCTTTCTGCCACCCA
>NW_005054297.1:14219166-14271897 GCF_000277835.1 Geospiza fortis
CCAACACCTGATATCTGACAAACTGAGTGCTTTGGGTTATTGTGTTTCCTTGGATGGGAGGCCGGAAAAAAACAATGTAGGTGAGCTTTGGAGCACGCAACTGTTACTTCAGATGTGAAGGCTCCGTTTGGCCCAAGGTACATCCCCTCATGCACCTGCCTGCTGGAACCCTTTCCAGCAGTTAAAGGATAGATTCCCAATGCCTTAAAGTTCCCCATTCCTGGCACTCTTCAGGAGCCTTTCCAGACAAAGGCTGCATCAGTAAGAGACAGATGGGCTGTAAGCCAGAAGGGTCACTGAAGTAATTCTTTCTCAGCCCAGGTGGTTTTGTGGGACTATTCTACATTGTCAGAGTGAAAGAGAAGCTGAAGACTCATTTGTGGCTCTGACAAGATGTCAAATGCCGTTGTTTGTTATGCAGAACTGTGACAGTGGCATTAGTTGGTAGACTGCATTTTGCCTCATTTTATCTGCACTGTGCTAATTTATAAATTGTAGCTTGTCTGGTTTGAGAAATCACCTTTGTAATGCCCTGGCCCACTCAGCAGGTTTAGCAGAAGGTAATTTGATTCATTCTGGGCGATACATGGGAGAAAGAAGAAAATTCTCAGGGACTTTGATGGCAAATTTTCACTTGCAAATTTTAGAACTTTTGGGTAAAAATAATGTACTTGGCAAATTTTAAAACAACATCCAGACAAAGTAAGGCACTTTGCAAACTTAGTAAACTTTACTAAGTAAACCAAGTTTAAACTTTACTAAGTAAACCAAACTAAGTTTACCAGGTAAACTTGGTGAACTGTAACTTATCCAGACACAAGGCACTAAGGCATTGACTGGTATTTTTTAGTCTGGTTTCCAATATATTTTGAGAAGAAAGAAAGAAAGGTGTATAATCACCACCCTAGGATCTGGTGGATCATACCAGCTCAGTGTGTGTGTTGCTGTCCTTTTTTCTGCTCTGGTCTGCTGGGCCCTCCCCGAGGCTATGCTTTAGTGTTTCCTGGATGTGGCTGGCATCATTTTGGGGCTCACCACAGGCCATGAGGTCAGGCTGCTGTTTTGGACCAGACCAGAGGCTGACTAAGGTTCAGTGGGGTTGGGGTGTGGAGCAGTGCATTGTTCCACAAACACAGAACTCACTCTGTCCCCCCAGCACTTCCCACTTCCCAGCTGGTTTGAGCCATTTAGTAATTTCTCTGGTCCCCTACAACCTTCACTACTGCAGTCAGAGGTTTTTTTTTTTTTTTGTGCTGAAGGGTTTGTCTGCAAAGCCTTTGACGTGATCCCTCACAACATCTAGACTGGGAAGAGATGGCTTTGATGGGGGAGTGCTAGATGAATAAGGAATGTGTTGGACCATTTCATCCAAAGTCCTGATGGACATCAGTGACCAGTGGTGACCCTCAGTGGTCCATATGGGAGCCAATGCTATTTATTATCTTCATTGATGATGTAGACAATAGGATTGAATGCAGTCTCAGCAAATTTGCAGATGACACCAAGCTTAGTGATGCTGTTGACACACCTGGAGGATAGGATGCTGTCCAAAGGGACCAGGACATTCCATGGGGGCCTGTGGGAATCTCACACAATTTAACACGCCCAAGCACAAAGTGCTGCACCTGGGTCAGCACAACCCCTGGCTATCAAGACAGGCTGGTGATGAACAGATCCAGAGCAGCCCTGCTGAGAGAGACTTGGGAGTGTGTTGGTGGAGGAGATGCTGGACATGACCCAGCCATGTCCACTGGCAGCCTAGAAAGCCAAACGTGTCCTGAGCTGCATCCAAAGCAGTTGCGGTCCCCAACACAGGAGGGACACGGGCCAGTGAGAGGAGGGGCCACCAAGATGACTAGAGGGAGAGAGCACCTCTCATACAAGGAAAGGCTGAGACAATTGGGATTGTTCATCTGGGAGAAGAGGTGCCTTTGGGGAGACCTAATTTTGGCTTTACAGCACCTGAAGGAAGGCTACAAGAAAGATGGAGAGGGACTTCTTACAAGAGCATGTAGTGATAGGAAAAAGGGGAATTGCTTCAAACTGAGAGTAGGTTTAAATTATATATTTAAAAAAATATCTTTACTGTGAGGGTAGTGAGGCACTGGAACAGTTGCCCAGAGAAGTTGTGGATGCTCCATCCTTGGAAGTGTTCAAGGTCAGTTTGGATGGGACTCTGAGCAACCTGGTCTAGTGGAAGGTGTCCCTGCCCATGGCAGAGGGGCTGGAACTAGGTGATCTTTAAGGTCCTTTTCTACCCAAGCCACTCTTTGGGTCTCTTATGTGTACATGGAATACATGAATGTGCATAAAAGGCTAAGTACCTTAAAGAAACTCTAGTTGTTGCTGCAGTGACTTTCCATCTCCATGGATTTTCTGTGTACCTCTGCATCCCTTGAGCTAACCTGGGTTCACATGGTCCTAAATTCCATATCCTTCACTTCATATGTGCCTCAGTTAGAAGTTGTAGCTAATTTTAATAATTTTAATCAAATCCAATTAATAGAATTGCTGAACATCATAACTGACTGCAGTTAACAGTTGCATTTTAATTGTGTCAATAACTACATAGCATTAAGTAGTCTCAAAAAAGCAAGTGTAGATATTTTAAGTTAGACACGAAATATTAGTGACCGTATTTTTGCTATAATCTCACGTATTTACTTTTGACAGGGGGTTAAAAACATCCTCCTTGCCTCCACTGTGGTCTGCAGTGTTAACCCTTCCCTTGGAGGTCTTTTGGCCCCATGACCAATCTGTTCCACTGACGACTTCTGAACTTTGGGAACCTTTGACTCTCTGAGATTTGCATTCTTTTGTGTTGCTACTCATTTGTGGCATGGGCACAACTGACCACAGGTGTCTTACCCCATTTGTCCCAGGGACCAGACTCAGTTTTGCCCAGGCACACAAATAAACTGGGTATCAAATTTGTCATGTGCATTTGTTTATGCAAAACTTCATTGCCCATGGCAAGAAAAGCAGTACTCTGTAATGCATGACAGAGTCCAGGTGTCCAGCAGTAAATCCGCAGAAGCCCAAGCAAGGACTCTCTGTTATTTACATGCAATTAGTTCTTTACAGATGGTGCTATGGACTCTGCTGTTGGTTATGATTGTGATTATTGTGTAGCTTTTACAAATTTTCATTCATTACTTTTACCACATGTAAACCACTAATGCAAGCTCCCCACGTTAGTAGCGCTGCTGCCTTTTCGTGTTATGTAGCTGCTAGAAGGTGTTATTCTTAAGTTTGACCCTGCTTTAGTTGGAGAGTTATAATAAGTAGCATAATTTAATATTTGTTTTTTATAGAGATAAGGCTATGTTCCATAAATTCTAAGTATTTTTATACTGTAGAACTGTGACTGGATCTGCATGGCTAGAGCCTGCATGTGGCATTCTGATGATACAATACTGACTGCAGCAGAAAGGTTTGTGAGGAAATGAATCATTTGGTTTGCAGAGCATGGCTGCTGTGGCGTAAATCAAGCCTTTGTTTCTGAACAAAAAGAAAAACTGCTGTCCAACTGCCCATTAAGTCAGTTTTAGTTTTTCAGTTCTCTAACCTTTTAATTCTTATATCATTAATAATAATAATAATTGTTTACGTTGTAATGTTTTGGGCGCAATTTTGTGTATTTATGCCATTGGATACGTTTGTGGAGTGTTTTCCTTTTTTTGGGCAGAGCATGCCAAGAAGATGTCTTATGTTCTTTATAGCTGCTGCCTGCAATTCACTTTACTCTTCCTCTAATGCATTTGCTTTATTTTTAATAATTCCATAGAGTCATGGAATTATTAAAGTTGGAAAGGACCTTGAGTCCAATCTTTGACTGAACACCATGGCCAGTTTACTGGCTTGTCACCTAGATCCTGCCACTAAGTGTCACATCCAGTTGTTTCTTGAACACTTCCAGGGACAGTGACTCCACTGCGTCCCTGGGCAGCCCATTCTAATCCTTGATGATTGTTTGAGAGAAAAAATTCTTCTGGATGTCCAACCTGGCATGGCTTGAGGCTGCGTCTTCTTGTCCTGTCAAAAGGCTTCAAACCTCAGAATGAGTTAGCCAAATAATGAGTATTCTTACCCTTTTTTGAAAAGCAGTGGATGTTCTAAATACCTAAACTGAGACATTTAGGATTTTTCTTACAACAAAATGTTAAAATAAGAGTTTAAAAAAATTTAGATAACTCTAAGTGAATATGAGGGAAATTGGACTGCATTGTTAAAAAAAAATATTTCTTAAAGCAACCCCCAAATCTCAACCTTGATTTCTAGTAGGGAGAGAAGAAAATCAAACCAAAAACTATTGACAAATCTTTTTTTTAAATATTCATTTCACCTTTGCAGTGCTGTATGGTTTAGGATAAAATATTGAGTTCATAATTTGAAGCTTTAGAATACTGTAAATTCAGCATTTTCAGACAATGAAGTTGCTTGATTTACAATGAAACAGAAGGAAAATGGAGATAATAGGAGAAACACCTTAGGAAATGCTTTGACTTGGCTTTGTTTTTTGTCATTTTGTGAATCATCTTAATTCCCTTCAATTCTCTCTTCCAAATGAGCAAATAACTCCCACTCCCCAAGAATCCTGCTTTTTTCTTTTCTTCTTTTTATCTCCAAAAAAGATACAAATGCAGAAAGAATTCTGGCACTAATAGCAGTTTTGTAAAAGTTGGTCCTACATTTGCGGTTGTAATTATTAGGAGATACTGAATTATAGAATAATGTGTTTATTAAAATATAACGCAGTAAAGGTGCATGCATATAAATTCACAAGTATGTTGTTGAATATCATTTAATACATAATAGAATTAATTTTTATGCCAAATAACAAATTTGGGAAACCACTTAATGCATCATAATTTTACAGACCAGCAGTAGCCTGCCTAATCTCATTTCTGCAGTCCTTGTGTAAATATCAGCCTTATAGCACCTGCTTAAAGAGCAAGCCCACTGCACTGCCATCCCAAAGTGCCAGTGCTGGGAGAAGGGATTTCAGCAGGGACAAAAGTACGCCAGCATGGGAGCAGAAGCAGTGCACGCAAGGTTTCACTACATGCTCACTGGAGCGGGGCCGGATTTGTTTGAGGAAAGAGGCAAAAGGAGTGTGTGTTTCTATTACACACTTCAAAAGTGAGGTCTGTGAGGACATGGTGGAGTCAGCTCAGCCCCTGGGGAGCATGAAGTACTCCTCTATGTACATGTTTAATGTTGTGTCTTGAAGAGCATCAGTGGTTTCACATCTGGGAGATTTGATCCGGCGGGGAAGGTGGCTGCTGTCAATATTTAAAGGAATAGACAGCTGTACCCTCACAAGTAAACCTACAAATGGTGGCAAGACAAGGCTGCCTGGGGACTGGTGCAGGGAAGGGCTCTAGCTGTGTTTAATCATTCAGGCTGTTATCTGGTGACCTTCCCGTGTGCGGCTTTGTGTGTGTTTGCTCTGGGCTCTGTGCTCCGTGGCTGGAGCTCATGCTGAATTCTGCTCTGATCCTTGTGCCTGCGGGGACTGCAGTGCCAGCTTTGCTCTTCTCCCAGTTAATTGTACTTACTCACTGTTCTCCTGTCACTTACAAGTTCCAGCTCTCTCCTGTGACTTTGAGCTTGGAAGTTTTTGCTAACCTATCAGTCTGCAAACAAAGAGAACATTTGGATACCTGTTTTATGCCCTTTCCTGAGTGCAAACATGATTTTTTTAAAGCCCCATTAGTTATATTTGTAGGACCTTGCATTCTTGGTCTCAGTCAGCAGAAAAAAGGCAGCTTGGTCCTTTCTTCTAAACTATCTTACAAAGTTGCAGAAAAAACTCCTTGTTATAATGAGTTATCAAATTTCAATAAGCAAGCTATGGAATGTCAATAAGTAGCCCTAAACTTGCAATAATTTATTATATTTAAAATAAACCAAAAATACTTAGTGGTGCTGCATGCTAAGTAATAAGCTACATTGATTAGAATCATGCAGTGTCAGACTTTTAGAGAGGTAAGAAGCTGAAAACATTAATTTCTTTTTTTTTCAACCTCTTGGTATATGGGGATGGGAGCCAATCTTCTATTTCAGTAAAAAAAGGAGAGCAATTAATTCTCAATAGCTGTTTCCAGGCTTTTCATCAGGTGATTTAAATCAGGAAAATACAGACTGATTATGCCATGTGTTGGCACTTTGTAATCTTCTGTATCTGGTAACCACAGAAAGTGAATTCTTTTCTTCTTTTACTGTTCAAAGATTGCCCTCAAAAGCATTCCAGTGATGTTTACCTCTGATATTTCTGTTAAACACTGCCAGAGATCCCCTGTGAAGCGGGAAGCAGATACAGATGGCTGCAAACAACTGCAGGTGTTTGGTAGTCAGCTCTTGACTTCTGATGAAGGTTAGAACAGGAATGAAATGAAGGTTTTTAGAACAGGAATGAAATGTCACTGATAGGCTGAAATGCTTATGTGGTGTTTCCATAGGTTTAAGTGACTGCATTTTGTGAATTTCTGGATTTAGTAGTAGAATGAATATCTTACGCCTTTGAACTTCAGGAAAGTGTAGTGTTTTATTCTTTGTTACTTCTGCATAAATCTTCTACCAGAGCTGTTACTGGTGTGAAGTACAGCAGCTTCCATTTGTGGATCCTAGACATGGGTGATTGTGGCAGCAAATTTGTCCTTTCATTTTACTCTTTATCAAGATCCTCATGACTGGTTAGAGACATTTTGTGCTTGGACAGAGCTCTGGCTCCTAGGTATTTTTTGTTGGGTTTTTTTAACTGTTGCCAAAATCTGAAAGGCTGCTTGATCAGTGATACTAAAATAGTGTCAGAAGTAAATAAATTAACTTGCAGCTGCTTCGTAGGTTTAAAAAATAGGGAGGACAACCTCACCTGCACAGGGTGATGTACAAGAAAGAGGCTATAAATTTTGTGTGATCTGCTTGGTCCTTCATCATCCCTGCAGATAAAGAAGTATGCTGGCTTTTCCTTCAGTTGATAGTCATGTAATCTGGTGTGTGTAGTCAGACTGCAGAGAAAGCAGCAGGAAAGCACAGAAACTGGGCTTTAGAACAGCAGTTTGCCACTTCAGGTAATTCTCGAGGTAATCTCTCAGTCTGTGCTGCTGAATCTGGATCCCCCTGATAAATTATATATTTATGTTATGTATGGGCAAAATGCAGAAGTGAACAATAAATGACAAGACAGGTTTCTTACTTAAATGGCAACAATTCTGATATAAAAGTAAAGTACAGGACACCTTTCTGTCCTTGCCTAGACCCCCCACAGTCCTGGCACAGGCAGCTGCTGGCCCAGTGGCCCAGTCCCCAGCTGATGGAGAGGCAGTGAAGCTGCCCAGGCTGCTGGGCATGAGGGAATGCCTCTGCTGGGGGGATGGCTCCACTGGTCAGCAGCTTTTATCCTCCCCACAAAATGCTCTGGTAACTCTGTAAAAGATTAAAAGGAGAAGCAGCGCTGTGCTGCACATAGATTTGCTTTCTTGTCAGCCCAATATGTTGTCTCCACCTGACTGACCATGGTACTTTTTCTAAGCTGCTGTTATTCTTATAACTTGTGCCTAATTTATTCTTTTCCCTTTTTCTGATGAGGGAATGCCAAAGATCTTGCCAATGTGCTATACATACTGCCACATTCTTTGAGTTTTCGTACAATTTAGTCGTATTTGACATGGACTTTTCTCAAAAAATAATTGGTATTCTTGTTTTTCTTTTATCTCCTACAAGCTGCACTAATATTTTACATCTCCCCTGGGGTTCCAGCGTCAAAATATTCAAATTTTTTTATTTTTAATTTAGGAAAAGACAAGTAAATATCCCTGATTTTCCTTGTAAAATATTCCTTATTTTCTAAATATTTAAAGAACTAATGTTCATCAACAGTCATTAATTCTGCCATACAAACTTATTCATTAGTATTTTCTATTTTCAATGTGTACATATGTTCTGTGTCTGGGGAAATGGGTTGGTCTAAACCCAAACTATTTTCTGATGGAGGAAACCCTGGGACTGACAGTGAAACTCAGGTTCTTCCCAGTGCTTTAGTGTGTAAATAAACATTGTGCCTCAACAGCAGACTTCATAGTAAATAGCAAGGCCAATAGAAATACACATCTGTTTACAAAGGGGATGTTTTCTTTGTTTTTATGCAGCATGTCTAGAGGAATGCAAAACTGGTTCACGTTATGAAATGAAATGTTTTCGCTGTGTAAGTTATTTATTCTTTTGCTTCATGTGAAAACACTTTGAAAGAGTGTAATAAAGTAGTGCCTGAGGCAAATCTAACTCATTGATTATCTCTCTACTGCCTGTATTTTTGCTATTATTTAATGCAATAATTCCATACTTAATATATTGACTTTTTAATATTCTAACAAATTATAGCTTAATACACACTAGAAGGATTTGACACTTCTAACTCTAGCACATTGTGACCATAGAATCATAGAATGGTTTGGGTTGAAAGGGACCTTAAGGATCATCCAGTGATCATCCATATCATATGACTATTATATCGGATAGCAGATTGGTAGGGAAGAATATTTTCCTTTAGGAAAAATAATTTTTCTCTATAAATTCTGATGTCTTTTAGGGAGACATTAGAATACAAAAAATTCTCTGTGTGGAGTATATGTAGAAAATAACACAGAATATGGAGAATAATATGTTTTCTTTACAACTTCTAATGTATGTTAAAGGACTACTAAATTTGCATCTTAATATTTCACATGCTCTTACAGATCCATTCATAAAGCCAGTTACAATGAGTTCTTTACAGATTGTTTTCATATCTGAAGGACATAGAGAGCATTCTCAGGTCACATACACTATGTAGGACACAGGCTCGGCTTTAGTAGCCTTAGATAATTGTCACAATAAGGTATAACAGACCACCAAAGGCACTAGTTATCATTGCTTTCTGCAAATACTTTCCTGATCACCTACATAATTACTGTGTCTTGTAAAAGACATGGGTGTGTATATATATATATCTATATATATATCTATATACACAGCTGTTTAGGTGCATCTGTTGCTCAAAGCTTTTTTCTTTTGTAATATCTGAAAATCTTTTCTGACAAAGTTCATAAACAATCAAGTAGACTGTACCTAATCAGATTTTACCCCCTTTTTCCCAAAAGTAACAGATGGTTTTTTGCTCTGTGCATCTTCTTCCTACATCTGTCTGTGTTTTAATTATGAACAGTTGAATATAGCAATAGTGTCACACCAGTTATTGTCATAATGAAAAATAAGGAACAATATAGAAATATTTTCCCCCACAATAAAAAATGTGTTTTCACTGCTAGGAAAGAGAACATGATAATTAAAGCTTTCAGGTTATTTGTAGTTTCTTGTAATTAAATGTGAACTTTAGCTGGTCTCCAGGTTGTCAGGGAGTAACTGAGGGAGCTGAGGTTGTTCATCTTGAAGGAAGGTTCAGGTTGGACATCAGGAAGAGTTTATTTTCAGAAAGGGTTCTTAAGCATTGGAACGGGCTGCACACAGGGAGGTGATGGAGTCACCATCTGTGGAGGTGTTCAAGAAACAACTGGATGTGGCACTCAGTGCCATGTTCTAGTTGAAAAGGTGGTGACCAGTCCAAGGTTGGACTTGATAATCTCAGAGGTCTCTTGTTATCTTAATCATTCTGTGATTTCTACACAGCCTCAGGCTGTGGGCATTGTGCTAAGGAGGGGGCATGCACTTCTGGGCTCACAACTGACTGGTTGTGCTGTTCCCAGTTCTGAGTGACTTAAAGGCTATGCAGGCATTTTTGGGTAGCACTATGCTAATCATCAGAAGTATTGGATCCATTGAGAAACTACCGGTGAAGGAATTTGGACCTGCCATTCACACTGTCCAATTAAAACATTTCTGATTGAAGATCATTATTCTGCAGAGGAAATGCAGCAAACACACAATGGGCTGTCCTGGTCTACCCAAAAAAGAGAACCTTTCTCTGCTTGTCTGATGCCTGGACAGGGCAGCTGTGAGGGCTGCTTTTGTGTCCTGTACCCAGCCCCTCCAACTTCTGGTCTCAATCTCTCCTCATTTGCTGGTCCTCTCTGAGTTACTGGAGTTGGCTTTGATGTTTTTATGCAGGTTCATATTCATTGCAAATGGCAGCCTTTCCCCTTGTGTGGAAAGTTTAACCCATCCATTTACTTCCAGGAGCATAAGTGTGTATGTCCTTTTTGCCCCTGACCTTGTCTGGACTGAAAGCCACAGACACCTCACTGGCAGTGGGGTCTGGTCACGTTGTGTGCCCAGTTACTGAAGGCATGCTCCTCTTCTTGCTTACCTTTTTAAGGCAGTACTCTGCTTTCTCTCAGCTGGCAGATCTCCCATTGACAAGAGCCTGGGATTAAGGTACTGGAGTAAGGAAGAGTAATTGTGGAGGTTGCTGACATTTGGCATTGAGTAAAGAGGTTTCCAATGAATTAGAAAATACAAAATGATATAGAACTCTAGGATGTACCATATACAGAAGGGCTGGAGTCTCCTGTGCTTGTGTGTGTGGGCATGGGGGTGGAGTCTCCTGTGCTTGTGTGTGTGGGCATAAAGGGCTATTTTCTAAACATTACCCTTTTTCCCCCACATTATTAATGTAACCAGGAAGACTGTTTTGATTTTGGTTTTTTCATCATTGGGATAGCAGTGGGCTTCCTGGAAAAGCCAACCCTTATTAAAAAAAGGAAAAGTGAAATGGTTATCACATGAAATAGGTCTGCTCTTTCTGGCAAGTGGTGCATTTTTTTTCTGCACCTACTAATTGCTGAAGAATAATACTCACCCAGATCTATCTTCTCCTGCTTTAGAAAAAAGCTTTCAGAAAAGTGGGTGACAGTTTGATCTGAGAAGATATTTTAAAACTGATTAAATTGAAAAGTATCATGAATATTTTTTATTTCTGTTCTCTTTTATACTTGAAGTTGTTTTGTAACTGATTTAGGTTGCATAAAATTTAAAGTGCATACACTGTTTATCCTATTTTTTCCTTTTCTTGCAGACAAATCTTGTCTATGTGTACATTCAAGAAAAGCAATACAAGTGATTTAATGCCCAGTGGGGGATGGCAAAGGACTCATGACATTAAGTCAACAGATGAGGAATATCAGGCGGGTCATATCTGACAAATGCAGAACCAGGTTCGAGTCAAAAAGACTTTTTTGTAGTTTTGGCTTTTATGCAAGTGTAGTTTTAGACCAAGCAGTTAACAATTGTTCTGCTTGATTATCTGTGAAAATATATGCAGCAACATCTGTACTGCTTCATCTGGAAACTTGAAAATTTGCTTACATTGTTTAATGCCTTTATGCTTCTCAGCTTCTCAAAGTCATCTGTTGGTGGTGTGCAGCTGGAGTTAAACTTCTCTTGGAGACATACATAAAAGCAGAGAGGATCCTGGAGATGTTCTTGCATCTTAGGCTGTACATTTGTACGTGCCTGTGCATGCCCATGTTTCGTATGCATGACATATTTGTTCTGGTAGTGTCCAGTCTGCCAGCATGGCCTCTGACAGCAGTGAGGCTGGAACTGCACTGGGCCAGACCAGCAAAGCAGCAGCCCTCTCTGGTCAGTACAGCAGATAACAAGGCTTGACTCAGACAAGAGTTCTGGGCTTGTAGATGAAGAGGGATCTGCTCCTTGCAGGACTTAGAAGAAGTGAAGACTTAGTTATGACAGTCCAAGCCAGATTTTTAATTTATTGTCTAAAACAAAAAAAGAGGTCTCAGTGATATGCCTGGGAGCAAGAAATCATGTGAGCTATGCTGACTTCAAGCTGACTTTGTCTCTGTGAAGAGGCAACAAGAAAGAAACCAACTTCCTAGAAACTGTTCTCTTGTCTTGCTGAAGGATTAATGAGTTGACTAAGCAAATCTAGATTAAGGCAGAAAACTTGGAGCATCAGCTTTAAGCCTTAAACTCAGAAGAGCATCAGAATTTTTTAAAATTAATCCCTATCCCTCTTAGCAATTTCTGTGCAGAAACTGGCATCTCCTTTTCCTATCTTCATAATAAAGTATGGTGTATTTTCCTGCCAATACAGTTCCCTGGCATATGTTAAGGATTTAGTGAGTCTTAGCATTGGATCTTATTGGTAATAACAGTGACTTATTTATTTTTCACTCAAAGATTTCCTGGTATTGAAATTCAAACATCTGTGCTTTAGCTTGATTTCTGAAGATCTCCTTCTACTCTGAAAAGATTTGGAATGGTCCCCAGGATTCAATGGATCAGTGATGCTGCCTTGTAAAAAGAGTATGTTTCCACAGGTCCTATATATCCAGCATTGCTGGACTACTGAAACACACTGTTTTTACTTTTTAATGCTCGAGACAACCATCTAATGTATGCAATAAATAAGACAAAGGTATGAAAAGAAAATGGTGCAAGATGACAAATGAGTCACAGAAGCTTGTTGCAAATGAAGAGCTTTCAAAACTGCGGGGATAACCAGCAGACTTTGTAACCTGCATCATAAGCCATGACTGGTTTTATATGACATTTTTTGTGCTCAAGTGATTTGCTATGCACATTACAGATTAAATGTGACGCGCTACAAAATTTGGAGTGTGTGTGTAAGCCACTCTCAAGGGAAGGCTTGCTGTCAAGCAGCCCCATTTGTCCTGTGTGCTTTCCATCCACAGCAATCGTTTCAAGCTGGCTCTTTGCAAACCAAGTTAACAAAATATAATGTCAGAAAACAGTTTTGCTGTTGAAAGCAGCCATTGTGCTGTGCTAGAAAACAGACTAAATCAAGCCATTCTGGGGCACGAGACTGTGCTGTATGACAAGCTAGAATCTAAATGAATGCATTCTGTCACCCCAAGGACAGTCACAATGCCACTTGTATGGACTGCAGGCTTGGGTAGCATATCAGTACAGGCATCAAAAATGTGCCATATAAAAATGATTTTTTTTTGTTCTTGGTGGGCAACTAGGTTGTTCAAACCTTTTGTTTGACTGAGCTTTCTAAAAGGTTATCAGCCTTACTCAACAATTTACCAACATTGTCAGTATTCTATCCAGATAAATGAGAGATGATTTTTGATGGTTTTTTCTTTTGTAAAGTGCTACATTTCAAGTGCAGACTAATAGGCTGTTTTTCCACAAAAGAACTCTTGAAAAAGAAAGCATGCTGTCTGTTTTGCAGGTGAACATGGCATTTCAGAATTCAGTAGAAAATGCAGACTTATGTGACAGAAAACAGGGAATGTCCTCATGTCTACCTTGTATAAAACAGAAGTCATTTATCATGAACCAGATATGTGTTTCTGGGCTTTTTGCTGGCTTGATTTCAGCATGGTAAATGTTTATGAAGACAGCTTTTCTTCTATCAGGGGAAGTCCTTCTAGTAAGTTTTTCTGTGTATTTAAAGGAGTAGGACAGAAGTCTTCAGCAGGTTCAGAGGGACAAATATTTAGCTAGATTTTTCTGTGAATTTCAGATTTTCTAGTGATATTTTTAAACTCAGAAAGCAGAAGATATGAACCCAGTGTGTGGATACACTTTTGGTTAAATCAGGAGGTTGTTCACTGTTAGTAATTTAGAACGTTAAGTTCTAAAATTTAATTTTAAAGATGCGTTTTTTCTTTTCTGCATATTGTGATGTAAAATCTAGTTCTATAATTTACATTATCCATGTCAAAAGGTTTGTAGTAACTGCTAAAGTGAAGTGATATGTGAAAGTAAAGAAGGAAGTGTAGAGTTACTGGAGGAGATGAAAGAGAGAATGACTTTGCGTGCGAATTTTTAATGTCCTACACAGTTCAGCTCTGTTCCTATATGTGAGTCTTTTTGAAAATGTCACCTTAACATGACACTACTTTCTTTAAATATGTATTTTAATCCTGTCTCAGCTGCCATTATTCAGCATTTATGAAGTTGTTCATTCTTTATACATTGAAACTCTTTCAGTGATTATTTTAGCCATGAGTCTCCTGCAGCACTCTCACTCAGGAGTGGAATCTTGCAGATGCAGCTGCAAGGGCTGTGTGGGAAAGAAGAGCATTTTGCTCTGGTGTTTGACTGTGGGAAACATCTCCAGCTTTGACTGGGGAAGAGATGCTGGAGCAGCAAAGCTTGGAGGTACTCTCCTAAAGCACTGAAACTTCTGAATAGCAGCGTGTGCTTGGCAGTGATGGCCAAGCCCAGCTGGTTTGCTCCATGGCTGCCCATGCAGATTTGCAGCTGATGGCAGCGTGGGGTGGCAGGACATTTTCAGTTAGTGTAACAAGGATGTTCCCTCTTCTTTTCACCAAGTGATGAAACTCCTTCTGCTGTCTGGGTGGGAACTTCACTGTGCTGTGAAGTTCAGCTCTGTGCTCTCTGACCTGCGCCAGCCTGCTGTCAAGGTCTGGATGGTGCCAGAAGTTGGAAAGGCTGCTTCTGCTGCCAGGAGCACAGACAGCACAGACGTGGGCAGGAGGAACACTTTCTGTGTCTGAGGTACAGCTGGCTTAGCTTGGTAATAGGGTAAGGTCCTACTTTGCACTGAGTGCAGGATATACCACCTAATGAGGAGGTACCTGGCCATGTTTGTTTTCTTTGTAGACTGGGAAAATCTGATCTTTTTGTCAATGTTGTCTAGTCTGGACATCATGATTGAAAACACTGTCAAGGCTCCAGTGGTCTGTCTACGCTAGTGCTACAACTGATGCTTCTCTTCAGGGCATGAGGAGGTCAGTAATAGTGGGTGCCTTTAGGGGGAAAACTAGTTCAAAAAAGAGTATATAGTCAGATTTACTGGAATTTCATCTTCTAAAAGTTTACATTTTGTGGATTCTTATGCCAGTCTGGTAATACATTTCCCCATCTATATTAAGAATTGCTTAGTGCTTGTTGTTTTAGGCAGCATGTATAAACAAGAAGTGTTCAGAGCACTGAAGCAGCTAACGTAAGAAAAAGAGGTTGTAAAACAAATAAATCTGGATAAAGGGGAAAAAAATCAATGAGTCCCTCAATCAATTGAGGGAGTCCCTTTAACTACAAATATATACTGTCTTTTGTAATAGACTTCTCTTCACATGAAGCACTATTCACATTATGAATAGGCTTTTCAAAAAAAATATGGCTTCCTGGCATGAGCATCAAGAATTGCTATGGCTGTCAGCATCTGTTCTTTTATTCTCAGAATCATTTTTCTGTCTAACATTAGAGGCCAAAAGGATTTTTAACTATGGTGTAGCATTACATTGTAATTTTCCTACTACAGTCAGTCTGGCAGTAAAATTTCTTTCAATGAGAATGTGAAGAAAACAAGGTTGTTTGTAGGAATCCAATGCAACAAACCTCTTCCTCCACAACACTGTTAGCAGAGAAAGCATTCATTTTGTAGAATGACACACAGATTTTATGTAAATAAGGGGCAGTTCCTTCAAAGCAGATGTTTAACACTTAATGAAGTTATTTTCATTAATCACACAGAAAAATTATATTTCATTCTAAATAATTGCTTGATTGTGATTGACTTTTAAAATGCAGAAGTGTATGAGCAACATTTCAAAGAAAAAGCCCTCTTTGTGTGAGCTATTCAAACAACTGCATACATCATTTGTGCTTTGTTTCTAGCACAGTCTCTGCCAGCATTTGTGTGAGCTTCACCAAGGAAGCATCACTGGGGTCTTTGGGAGCTATTCTGGCCAGCTCTAATCCTCTGTAAAGGCTTGTGGTGTCTGGTTGTAACACCCCATGCAAGAGGCAGATTCTGCAGTTGAAGCTAGCACAGCCCTGAGCAATAAGGTCCAGGATCTATTTTTACTGCTTCAGTAGGATGACCAAGAGCAAGGAGGGGAAAAGCCTGCAGGGTGTAACCAGTGCTATTGGCTGAGGTGGGTGTCCAAATTGAGAGGCACTTTTCCTTCCTCCCCATTGGTGGGAGGCTGGATCTGTTCCTTGTGAGGCAGGTGAGATGCAGAGTCTGAGATGGCAGCAAGTGAATTTGCTCTATCCCAGGTAGTGCTTTTGCTGCTCTAAGGAATCTCTGCTGGTGAAGTGATTGTTGGCAGGGGCCTCCTGCCCTCCTTTTGGTCTGGTGTGGATTACACCTGCCTCCAGCTTTGTCTCCAAATCATAGATATTTCTGGTGTCTGTCGCCAAGGCATCCTAGCAACTGTGACAAAAATAAAGGTGGGTGAGTGCAAAGCTTTTGCTAGAAAGTGGAAGAATTCAGAGAGGTTATAAAGCCTTGTTCACTGTAATGCTTTCTGTCAGCTGAAATTGCTGAAATTCCAGCAAGCCACGGGCACAGAGCTGCCACTGCTCCAGCAGAGAGGAAAGATGTTGAAATAACCACCCACAACCTGATGGGAGAGGTAAATTTATATTGTTTTATTAACCAAACTGCGTTTGCTCAGCCGAGTATTTAGTGACATCAATGGCGGTTCAAAAGACCCTAACAGTTTAAATGTTTCATTGATTTATTATTATTGATAGAATTTAAACATTTATTAGCAGAGCACGTAGGTTTTCAGCCTTTCATAGAGGTTGCCTTGTGTACCTTCCTTTAGTCCCAGCTTACTCAGGGTTGTGTTAAATTGACATATAAGGGCACTTCAGGCAGAAGAAGCATTTGATCAGTCTGCCTCTAACTGCTGTTGTTCTGCATATACTTTCTGTTTTGAAGAATGGTAATCCTTTGTATTATACAATCCTCTTTTGAAAAAATAATCCTGGTGTTATATAAGTGATAAGTAATGTGTCCTTAATATATTATCGTGGGTGGGAATATTTCATCACGAATACTTTTATCTGCATAACTATCAGTGAAAATGAGGGGAAATAACATAAAAATAAGTGTCACACAATTGTCATTAGGCAGCCACTGGTTCAATCAGGCTATGAGACCCCTTTTCCAGACCACAGGTTTTATTTAGTTTCAGATCTCCTTGCTAAATATTGCTGCATATTGCTGTGCCTCCCTTTCCATAAGCACTGATGTTTTCATCAAAGTTCACATCTCTGCTGTGGAAGAATTTTCAATAAAGTGTTCAGTAAGTTTAATTATTAAGACACAATATCTGCACTTAGATTATGTCTATTTCCAAATTTGGAACTGTTCTTGAAACAACTTTTTGCTTTTTCTTATGCTTGCAGGATGCTAGGCTGTACTAACTCTGGATAACACCATCTGTGCATACAGAGAATTTTTGAATGCGTGATAGAACAACCTCAACAAATCCTTAAAGGAGTATTTTGGGGTTTTTTATCTTGTAAATCAAAATGTCAGAATGATGCTCTTTCAGCATAGTGAGCCACTGAAAATTTATAAAACTTTAAAACCTGCTTAAAGAAAACAAACATGCAGCAGAGGTATTGTGTCTTATTCTGTGCTAATCATTCTTCTTGACTCTCCTTTGCCTTTAATTATTGCACACACAAACAGTCCCAAGTAGGAAATCCTTTAATTAAACAAATGCTGTGTTGTACTTTTTTCTTTTGGATTAGAAAAAAATTATTTTATTTTCATTAGGGAAGTTTGTAAGAATTATGAAGTCATTACCATCTAATAAAAAGCCATATCTGTTTTTTCACCCAGATGTGAAATGTCTTTACTAAAGTGATGGTTCCATGCCAAAATAATAAGTATATACAGGGTGTCATGCTATGTGATTGTAACAGGCTGTTAGTTTCAATTAACAACACCAACTGGAAAAGCAATCATCATTTCTGTCTACACTGTGTAGGACACAGAACAGGTCTGGAAACTCATGGGTTAAGTGATTCAGAGGTGCTCTTAGACTGGATGTGTGGGAATCCATTTATACTTTGAAATGCTTTAGGGTTGCAGTGTTGTCTCCCTTTTCTGAAAGCAGAATCTTGGAACAGTAATGGTTATAAGAAGATCAGTTAACTGTCCAGAAAACTATTCAGCTTAAAGAAATTATGTTTTTGTTTTTAGAAAATGGAGGGTATGAACAAAACAACCTATAATAGGAAGTCCAGATTTGAAAGTTGTTTGCATGCTCACAAACAGTTAACGTTGCTTTTTCTTTTTCAAATGTCTGCCTTTGGTTAAAGAATGAGGACTGAAAGGGGAGATGCAGCTTGTGCATGCAGCTGATCGAGTTGTGCAGTTGGGCTAGCCAAATGTCTTCTCTAATCTAATTATGATATGTTGTTGGGAGACTGATTGAAGACCCTGGAAAAGCTCATCTGCAAATCCTGCTTGGTAACAGTCCTGGGATGGTGTCATAATCTTGCTTGCAGGATCCAAGTTATGCACTTCTCTGGAAAGTCATGCCTGGGATGCCATTCTTCCTATGTTCCTCTCAGTTCTTTTCCATCCCAGAGCAGGAGGAACCCCCACCAGCTGCTGGCTCTCACTGATAGTAGAGAGGGACAGGTCCAGGCTGACACAGCAGTTGTAACCCATAAAGTCCTTCAAAAGTCTGAAAACACAGCTCTGGGGGACAGAGATCCTTACAGCCAGCCGGTTGCCAGGGTGGACTTTGGAGATCGGAGAGATTCTGTGGATTTTGTTTGGAGTTGGTGGTTCCAACACCTACTGACAGCCCAATCTTGGAAAAGTCTGTGCTCCGGTGATGATAAGATCTCATAGGTCTTAAGATTTCTGTAAATATGTGGTCTTATAGTCTCTTTGTAGGTCAGGTGAACAGGCTCTGGTTTTAGAAATTTGTCTGTTTGGAATGATTCATGGAAGGAAAAAGTCTTAAGATCTCAGTAACTAGAAAACACACAGGAAAAAGCAATGCTTTCCTTAGTGGTGTCTCGGACAAGGAGAGGGAAATCCTTTGTGGAACAGAATGATCTGGTGTGGTTGCACGTACTTGGGTGTCAGGGGCCAGTAAATCCACTCTGAACTTTTCTTTAGCTCTGACATTCTATGCAGATACTTCAATGAGTTTGTCTGGCCCTTTTTGAGTTTGCTTTAATAAAATTTTGTTATTTTATCAATGCCTTCCCTCCCATCTACTAGACTAGCCTTTATTTTTAATACATAGAATAGTTTTATTGTAGTTTGAACAGCTGCCACTTCTAGAAAGCATCTTCCTGTTGGAAGCAGCACAAGGTCTTTACATGCTTTTTGCCATGAGAAAGCTGTGCCTGGTGAGGGGCTCCTGTCACTGAGAGAACTGAAAATATCCCACGCCTTGGGATCATGATGTCAGGCTTAATGTGACTGTCTTGCTGGTGGCTATCTGTCATACTTAATATGTGAGGGCCTCCTCTTTCCTGTCAGCCATTCAGCTACTGGAATACAGGCCAAAGCAATGGATCCACTCTGCATTTGCCTTTGGCTCTGGATGAGGTGAACTGTCAAATGTTCATCCTTGTTGATTTTGACCCACAGCTGGACATTGCTAAGAGGCAGCCTACAAAATGTACCTGCAGGTGCCCTTTCCAAATCCCTGTATTTCCAGGGCACACTATGCTGTTCTTGTTCACAGTTTCTCAGCTGGATGCACTGCCTCGTGTTCTGGGACACTGTGTTGGGAGCAGCACGCTGAGGGTATAGCTCCTCACAAAAAGCTATGAGGATCATCCAAACTTGTCCTATAAACTGAAACAGATTTTTCCATTCAAGTGCAAGAGGATATTCTGTGTGCAGGTGCCTCCATTGCTTCTCCTATTATGGGTTGGCCCTAGATGGACACTGGACACTTGGTGCCCACAAAAGCTGCTCTGTAACTTCCCCTCATCATATGGTCAGGGGAGAGAAAGTATAAGGCTTGTGGGTCAAGGTAAAGGCAGAGAGAGATTACTCACCAATGACTGTCATGGGCAAAACAGACCTCAACTTTGTGAAAATTCATTTAATTTATTACCAATCTGATCTGAGTAGGATAGTGAGAAAATAAAAACTAAATGTTAAACACCTTCCCCTCATCCCTCCATTCTCTACCTCCTTCCTTCCAGAGACACAGGTGGACACAGAGTGGGGGCTCAGGTCAGTTCATCTCTTGCTAACTCTGCCACTCCTTTGTCTTCAGGAATAGTCCTGTTCCTTCTTCACATTCCTTATCTCAAATTCCTCATGCCACACACCAGGTGCCAAAAAGGACTGTGGTGCATTGACTTTGGCTGGATGCCATGTGCCCACCAAATGGCTCTATCAGTCCCTTCCTCTGCAGAACACGGGAAAGGAGAAAGTAAGATGGGAAAAATCTCATGGACAGTTTAATAAAGCCAAGGTCATGTGTGGAAACAAAGGAAAACAAGAGATTTATTCCCTACTTCCCATCAAGAAGAGATGTTCAGCCTCTTCCCAGGAAGCAGGGCTTCAGTACGTGTAGCGTTGCTCCAAAACAACACTATTTTTGTAGATAACAAGTGCCTGCAGTCCCTTAGCTTTTCCACCTGAGCAGACATCATTTGGTATGGACTGTCCCTTGAGTCAGTTCAGGTCAGCTGTGCTGATCCATGGCTCTGGAGTCCAGGAGAGCACGGTGTGCCCTGCCAGCCATGTGCTGGGAGGTCATTGCTGGGGTTAGGCATTGCTGGAGGGGCACTGAGTTGAACAAAACACTAGGCAGGGAACAATCTCCTCTTGAGAAGTACTGCTTTTGTTAGTCTGGATAGGAAATGCTTGAACTTTCACAGCAGCTTCTTCTAAGTTGCTGCTGTAAATTCTGTTGTTTTAGTTAAGCTGTTAGGCAGCCCTGGGAGTTCAGTAATTAAATTGCATTTAGCTGTTCAGGTAAGCTATAGTGGGCTTCATGTTCTTTAATGTAGCTTTTTGATTGGAGGACTTCTAGAACTGAAAGACTGCAGTCAAAAAGCTGGGCTCTGTTCTTTTTGGGGAAGATTTCTTATGGTGGAGGACTGCATCCATGACTTCTGAGCATCTTAGGGGAGGGTGTGCCTCTCCATCTGCCATGCTGTCATTCTGTGAGGGTGACAGACCATTAAGGACCTGCTTTAGTCTTTAGGGTATTCCTAAGACCATCTCTTAAAATAAAAGCCAGCATAGGTTTTGAAGAATTCAGCAGTCAAATATTAAGTGTCAAAAAATACACACCTGGACATAAAAATAATTTCTGTTCAGGGCTCTCTGTGAAGTGTGTTAGGACAATAGCAGTTGAAGACAACAAGGTGCCAGTTCTACTGTGCCAGGTAGAATGGTTAGTGAAATTTTACTTAGAAACAGCTATTGGTTGTGTCTTTCAGACACAAAAAAATGTGGAGATTTTTTGGTTTTTGAAAAGAAAAAGCCAGATGAAATGTGGGGGAAAAAAATCCAGTTCAAACTTTCTGAGAGGACAGCCATGCAGGTAACAGATTTGGCATTAGATGCATCTGGGAGATAAAAATGAAAGATAGGAGTCAGCTCTCTATTACTTGCATAAAACTGACAGAGTTTTAGTCTTTTATTTTCAGCAGATAAAATGTATGAAAGCTTGGAACAGGCAAATGGTACCAACTCAAATAGCTAAAAAAGATATTTTTACCTGTAATTTGTAGTAAACATGAGAATGCATCCGGTTTCTAGCCAATAAACATGGAGTAATTATTGCACTAAAGATAGAAGGTTTATCTTTTTATGCTGCAAGTTCCTTCTCCAATTACATTTGGTTAACATAATTTAGTAGACAGCAAGTTAGTATTTGCACATGAAAACATTTAAGATGTAGGAAGCATTTATTTAATACTTTCCCCTCCATTAAAGGCTTTTCTAAGCTTTTAGGATCTCAATGTTTTAATTTAAACCACTTGTGGAATCCTTCCCACATCTGCTTGTCAGGATATTTTTAACAAATGATTAGAAATACACAATTTGTCTTGCTACAAAGTTCTCCTGGTCTGCCTGGCGAGCAGAGGTGGGGACAGTGATGCTCCCACTAGGTGGGGCAGCATGCTGTCACGTTTTTAAGAACTAGCACACTCATGTTTTCTTCTGTGAGAAAGCACAATTTTCCAAAAGGCTGTGGGCATCTGTTGAGAGCCAACCCATCTGGAGCAGACTAGCTCAGGAGACACTGCCTCTTACAGCTCCCCTTGGATTATCATCCCAGCAGTTGGCACAAGAGCCCATCCTTGGGAAACACTGGCTTTTATTTTTGCCTTGAGGTTGCTGGGATCAGTGCCTGCAGGGCTGGAAGCCTTGGAGCACCCCTGTGCCATGGCCCAGCCAACTGCCTGCCCTCCATCAGCTCTCTGCTGGGAGGGAGACAGGAAGGATGAGCAGGGAGTTTAGGACTGCCACTCAGAGACAGGATTTAAGGGTAGTCCAGCCTATGTATGCTTGGGAATATTTAGTGCCGAAATGCTTAAAAATATTTAGTCTGAAAATAGTTACAAGTGACTTTTGCTTGTGTGTGGGACTTTTCTCATAATTCTGGAACTGCTTTTGGAGCAGTAACTGTGCATTGAGCAGGTCTGTTGGTGCCTGAGTGGAAGTGATGAGTTGTGTCCCTTTGCTGAGTTACCATTACATGCAGGTGCTGCTGATGCAGGGTGCTGTTCTGAACTTGCATTGCACCCTGCTAGGAGTAATGAACCAGAACCATAGCTCTGGTTTTTGGGTTCCCTCCCATCCTAAAAGTGTAATGGATATAGAGAGCACTAGAATGTGCTGCAGGAGCATTCAGACCTATGTGGCATGTGCCATTTTTCCTTCCTGTACATTTCTCCTGTTCTGGATGTTTCTTTAAGATGTCTCCGTTGACTGTCAACAGATGTGTATGAAGGAGTTTGTTGCCTTTTTTCTACAAGAAATGTGATGGTTCAGTGATGCAAAGGCCTATGCAGATTACAGTGTAGTTGGTTCTGAAGGGTGTCTGAACCTTGCCTTCTCGCAATGCTTTGCCCAGTTTCTCATCCTTAAATTGAACTTAAATGTTCCTTCAATGTCAGATTCTTACTCTTCTAAGAGTTCCTGTTTCAAAACAAACTGTTCATAATTCAGAGTACTCTGTCAGCACTTCTGGGAATAAATTTTTTTTATAAGCCAGTGACAATATTTTTTCTTTTGCCTTTAAAAGCTGTAATTAAATGTTTCGCTTAGCAGCCATTTATTAATGATGATTCTAGTTTATTATCTAATATTTTTGAATTATATATATCAGCCTATGAAGGGCAAGAGAGTGATAAAAACACTGAATTATTTTTAAACAAATCCTTATTAGAAAAATAAATAATACAGATGATTCTTCATGTAGTGATGGTTCTTCATGTAGTGTTAGAACAAGGGGGAATGGCTATGAAGTGAGAGTAGACTTGGAATTGATATGGGGGAGAAATTCTTTACTGTCAGGGTGGTGAGGCACTGGAACAGGTTGCCAGAGAAGTTGTGGATGCCCCATTCCTGTTCAAGGCCAGGCTGAACAAGGTTTTGAACAGCTTGATCTAGAGGAAGGTGTCCCTGCCCAGAGGAAAAAAAAAGGGTTTGAAGGTGGCAGCATTTCAAAATTACTTAAATCCTTCCCTTTAAAATCATTCTTGACTCTTTAGGGTCTGAACCTTTTGGGTGGGAGGATGATGGGTTATTGACTTTCAATAAATTACTTTAAATAAATTATTATTCACTGTAAATTATTTCACAGATTACTATTAAAAGTGTAATACAATCCCAAATCGTTAACATTTAACATACTAATGATCTTCAGTTATGAAAAATAGTGACAGTAGACGGAAGAAAACCTAGAAACTGAGATTTAAGTTAAAAATATGATATGGATGGAATACTGTGCAATATCATAATAAGAAAAGCACTAATTAAAATATGTCCTAATTTTCCTTCTACTCAGTCATTTCAGGCTAGAGTTATCAGTATCTTTCTATTAACATGACTGGACCATTACTAAAGGTGTCTCTTACTTTAAAATTCTGGGAGCATAATGTTTTTTCTGGGAAGAATCATAAAATGCCTGAGCAGCTCCCCCTCTCCTCCCTCCCTCAAATTGCTTGGTCTAAATAAGGTTCAGGTTCCACTAAAGATACTTTTTTTAATTTCAAAGAGGGGGAGAGACATTCTTTGTATTTTCCTCTGGCAGGCAATATTTAGATATCAAAGAGAGTGAGGCACTTGAGCCTTTATTAATTATTCAGGGCTGCCATATATTTTACATGAGAAGATTTTCTTGTATATCTTGATTAAGCATAGGACACTGGTCTAATACAGTAGGCATTTATTTGGAGAATTCTAGTTCCTAAGAAATGAGTGTGGTGTGTATATATGCATATATATATATATAGGTTATAAATTAATATAAATTTTATGTATATGATGTAATTAATTGAGGGGCGACTGGAAACCATTATTTTCCATGACTGATTACAGGCTGAATTTTCTAGTATCATAAATATCAGCTAAGGTATGTGAGCCAGGACCAGGAGCTGGACTCGATGATCCCTTCCAACTCAGCATATTCTCTGGTTCTGTGTGATAACTGTCTGCAGAGAAATATCATGTTGTTCAAATGTAAAACTAGCAGGAAAAATAACTGTTGTCTATTTTAATTAAGAAAATTTTACAGAAGTATTTCTGTTTAACTCTGTTACAACGTTCTTCCTCATGGAAAACAGCTTGAGTCAAACTTTCTGTCTTGCTGAGGAAAATTCACTTGGTTTTAATCTTTACCAATGAAGTAAAAATGACAATAAATGTTTAATCCTAGTGCATAAAAGCCCTGAATTCAAAGATATAAAATATGATAACAGAAAACTAATATAACTAATTTATGTGTTTGTTGATGACACACAGATGTTCCACATATGCATTTACTAGGCAGCAGAAGGCATATTCATTATGAGACACTTCACTAATGCCTACAGACTCATGACACTGTGGTAAATACGTTTAGAATTTTGACCTGTAACAGGAATAGAAATATTTATTTTAAAAAAGAAACAAAAAACCCCAACAAAAATACTGTAAAGAAAGGTCAGACTACTCCTCAAGACTCAGCTGCTTTTTTTTCCCTCCTTTTTAATCTTTGAGAGAAATTCAGTAGCTCTTTAATGTGTAAAGACCTGATATTTATTTTTCTCTTTTCTGAAAAGCTCCCAGATCTGGTTTTTTTTTTACAAATTATCACTTTTATAAAGGTATATTTGTACAAATAAGCTCTTTCACACTGTGCTTCTGCAATAGGTGTGGAATCCTCTGGCTAAGAGTTTTAGCCTCTCCACTTCCCCCAGAACATGGCTGAAGTATCATTACCTGGTAGGCTTGCTAAAATCTCACTGTTATTACCACTCATCATGGGTACACTTTAATGTCTACCTCCAGAATAAAGCAGAATAAAATAGGTGGCATCCCACTGCTAAGAAAAAGAAGGGTTTCATTATGAATCATTCTCGAATCACCAAGTTAAATTTAGAGTCTTTGGATTTCATCAATGTCAGAAATTTAATCCTACTGGTAGAGTGGAAAATAGAATTGATTTGCATCTAAAAATATTCAGAGTAACCTTATTTACAAAGCAATCCGACTTGTGTAGAAATACTTCTAAATGTGTGTGTGTGCCTGCTTATAGACATCTAAGCAGCTGCTACCTTATTTCTATCATGAGCGGTAAAATAAATAACCTTAAAATAGTTTACCTATTTGGGTAATGAACCATAACTGAACACAGAAATCACAGGTTACTGGCTTTGTCTATTTATTGTGATTCCACAAAATATTTTTGTGCCAGCATGGCTGCTAGGCTTTGTCCCATTGCTGTGAAGCATGGGACAAAATCTCTGGAAATGGTGCCACTGCACGTGAGACTGCTGCTCACGTAACCTTTTTGCTGTCTAGTCGCATCATTTCCTCTGTAAATAAAGTAAAGCCAGAATTAAATTAAGTGAAACAACTGCAGATATTACTCCTTAGCAGAGCATTTCTTGTGAAAATATCACTGCCTTACTCCAGAATATTTAATTTTCTTTCGCAAACTGTGATTGTTTGGTGAGATACGTACATTTTAAAAGAAGTGTATTACCAGAAGTGTGGTACAGTGGTTGTCCAGTTCAGGAAACCTGAATTCCACACTTTGCTGACAGTCAATAACCAAGGAAATAGATTTCTCAGTGTTTTGTCAATACTTTGGACTTGACAAAAACTGAGACATGTGTGTTCCTTTCCCTTCAGGGGAATAATCCTCCATCTCCTGCTATTCAAACACCAGCAAGAAAACATGCTGCTTTGCCAGTGTTTGTATCTGTCCACCTTGAATCTTTCTTCACAAATTGATTTTATTGTTTCTGTGGAGAAGAAAAAAAAAAATCTCACCCAACCAACACAGTTGTAGCCAGTACAAAATCTGTGCATAGTCCAGAAAAGCAAAATGTTCTCACTAGGACATGCTGGAAGAAATCCTGGCTTTATATAAATTAGTGGGCGTTGTGCCACTTACTTCAGTTGGAACAGGCTTTTTCTCAGCATGTGCCATTTAAAGAATACTGAAAAATTCAGACCAATTTTGGTGGACCAGATGGTTGTGTTTCAACCTCTGATGGTACAAAAGTAATTCATTTAACTTTTTGGCACAAGGGCCGCACCTTTTCAAACTCACAAATAATGTTTGGAATTAAAACTTGAACTATTATGGTAAAATGAGAAAACTGGACTAATATAGCCACATAATGATGTTAAATTGGAAATCAGCATACACTTCAGAGAACAACAACAATTCATAGTGACAGTCAGGTTTTCTTCCCTAATAACATTTTATTTACAATTGATGGGAAAATCAAATCAGAAAATTGTTTTATGGGTTAACTTCTTTAGTATTTCTAACATTCATTAAAAAAAATTAAAATACATGGATTGTGAAATGATCCCAGTTGTTTGACTGCAGTTGATTTAGAAAAGCAAATTTGGTACTGAAACAACACATAAGGACTTTAGGTCAGTATTGAGGAATGCTCAGAACTCATCTGAACACTTTAAAGCATGTAACAGCTTTTAATTAGATTTCCTTTTCAGCATTTATTTTTAATTTCATTGCTGCAGAAGGGCTGGTATTCTAATCTAATACAATGTGCAAGGGTTGTTGATTTTAACTGTAATCTTCTTGTGAAAATGAGACACGTGTCCAACACTTGTTTCAGATTCCTTGCCAAGTGCCAGAAATACAACCTTAGGAAATTACTATGGGACTATCATTGAATTGCTCTTTCCCAGAGGAAAAAAAGGCAGTAATTAACTTAATGCAATTTAGCTTAATTAAATTAAATATTAAAAAGTTTTATGTAGTGCTGGAGCACAGAGTGGGTAATAAAGGTGATTTCCAGATGCCCAAGGAAAGAGAGCCCCTTCCCACTTCCACAGAGATGTGCTGCTGGGGATGCTGGGGTGTCAGAAGTCAGTTTCTCTTGAGAGACTCACTTCAGTAAAATACTTAAAAGGGAAATTGTGTGGTTTTATCAAAAAAAATCCACAGGACTACACAGAAGTCTTCCTATTTAGGTTAGATTTCATACCTTTTGATGTTGTTTTGTTAAAATGAATGTAAACATGTACTTTCTTTGTGCAAGGACAGACTAGTTTGAAAACAATGTAAAATGTACCCTGTGCTCTGCTCAACATGTGAAAATCATAAAAGAGCTGAGCTGATAGTGATGTACATCACTTAACTGGGGCATGCTTAATAAGAAAATCTGCTTAATTGGGCTGTCTTCCAGAGAAGATGTTTAGGCTAAGACCAAATGGAAATGACTGCTGCTTAAAAGGAACATTATGAACTACAACAAAAATTTCATCTAAATGAGGGTGCATTTGGCTAGGGACATTGTATAGCAATAATTAACTGGGTATTTAAATTTATATGAAATATGGGTGTCTTTTTTAAATAGAAATAGACCAATAAAGATTATGCCTTCATGTAACTCTGCCCTTACAATTTGTGGGGTTATCTAAAAGGCATCATAAACCAATAATGGCCAGCAACTAAATGAATCCTAAACATTCCCTGTTTCTGTTTTGTTTTCCTGGTCTGTTTTGGGTTTGGTTTTTTTTTGTTTTGTTTTTTTGGGGGGTTTTTTGGTTTGGTTTGGTTTGGGTTTTTTTGTTTCCCTGTTCTGTTTTGTTTTCTGCATTCATTTGCTTACAAGGCTACACTCACAGATGATTTTTAGACAAGTGACAGTCATTGCATCTCTAAATGTGATGCTTTGATCCTTGTTGTTATGTCCTAGAATGCCTTAGAGCGTTCATCCAGTTCTGCTCTGGTGGAGGCTTAGCAATTTGTTTCAGTAGCAGCAAATGTAAAATAATGCATAGATGGGTGAATAAGTATCACTTCAAGTCTTGTGTTGGGCTTCTGTTCAGATCTGACACTTTTGATTCAAATTGGATACTTTCAATCTACATAAATCTGTCTCCTGAGATGTATTTTCTAAATGCATCCTATAAATGCATCTGTCTTGTTGACAGGTTCCTTTCCAGCTTCTTGGGGTGCTTGTTTTAAACTGTGCTGTATCCTCTGTGTTGAACATTGAGTGTCTTTTGTGTGTTATGATTTTCCCCAAAGCACTGATGTCTCTGAGCAGCAACATGTATCTGCACTTCTTATTTGGGGATGTAATTCTGTGGTTCTCATCCTCATGCTGGGGCACAGGATTTTGATGTCTTTCTTTTTCTTAATGTTTGATTTGATTCTCGTACAGACTTTCAAGAATTAGAGGAGGGGCTGTCTATATGTGTTAGCTGGCATGAGAGATTTCCTTAGGCAGGCAAATAGAGTGTGATCTGCGCCACAGCTGACTTGGGAAACAGAGCACAGGGGTTCAGTGGAAGAAAGGCTGGGCAGTAGCACTGGTGTGCTGTGCTGGTATTGCCTAGAATGGGGTCCTACTCTGCCACACCGAAGAATTCCACCTGTATCCCTGATATCCTCTTAGATCTGGCTGCAAAAGTGGTGAGATAGGAGACTAGATGTCTTTCCTTGAATTAAAGATTGATTTGTTGTATAAAATTTTAGTATGCTTTTTGGCTTTAATATTTTCATTCAAAAAACAAACCCCAGATTTTCTTGATTTATAGAAGGAAAGAATTACAAAGAAGTAGTGTTAGAACTTAATTTAGATGCTACTGCTTGTCCATATGAGTCTTACAGCATGTTTTGGATGCTTACAGCAACTGTGGCCAGGGAGAACCTGCAGCTGTTTGCCACTGGCCCTACAGAAAGAAAAGAACACGTGGACTGGGTCTGTGCCCCAAGTGAAAGGAAACAGGCTGGAGGATTTAATGCCCTTTTGTTCTTCTGCAACTCAACAGCCAGAGGAGCTGCTCCTTGCTCTTGTAGGAACTTAAGGCTCTTGGAAAGAGTGGGAAGCAGTGAGTGGGAGGACAGAGAGTGCCATGTGTGAGTGCTTCCAGGACTGTGGCCTTTCCAAGTCCTCCCCTTTGGATCTGGCTCCACTGGATAGCATCATTGTGTGAAGGCAGGATAGGAACAGCTGTGCAGGATCATGTGGTTTCCATGGACTGCCTGGAGAACCACATTTTTACTTATATTTCAATGTGGTCAATTACCTGTATTTTACAATGGTATTTAGCCAGGGTGTCTTTCTAAAGTGTCATGTTTCAAAAGGAAGTAGGAAGTTGGACTTGGTAAGATAGGGCCTGAGGAAAGATGGTCTGACCTTTCATCCAGAGAAAAGGAAAATGGTGGTAACATCTACTCCTAAGCAACATCTAAAATTTAAAAAATTAAGGAAGATGAAGAGCACATGTGATGACAGTTCAGCTTTGTCACAACAGCTGACATCATGGTTTATTTGCTTATGTTTTAACTGGTATTTCTCTTTCCAATTCTTGTTTTCTAACCATAAAAAATATTAAGACCTACTTCACTCTGGATGTGAAAAACTCTGTTTTGTTTGCTCCTGAGCAGTACTTTCAAGTGAACTGGAGACAGCAATCTCCCAAAACAGAGAACAGCTGATATTCTTCCTAACTGAACTATAGGGACCTCAATGACATCAAAGGACTGAGCTCTGTTAAGTGAAGATGCAAAAACTGGTTTGTGCCCCTCACCAAATGTATAGAAAGAAAAGTATTAGTTAAAGGTTATTGCCTTTAGCAGTAGTCATTAAAATCAGCGTCTGGTTTCCTCTGGATGATCTGAAATCTCTAAATGTTTCTGTCGGGTTTTTAGTTTTTAGGCCAGTGTAGCTGTCAGAGTCATGTTTTCCTGCTCCAAATGTATGTGGGTGTATGGGAATATGTAATGCAACTAATTACCCAGAGTGGATGACATTTCTTTTCTTTACAGGGCTGAAATAGAAGTCAATTATCACTTTAAAATAGCTTGCCTTTCTAGCCTTCAAACAAATAGAGAAGAATATAGAATTTGCATGACTATACCCTGTGAAATTCTTTCTCCTGTATGCATTTGCTCTCTTTCATGTTATTACAGCAAATAACAGAGTGTTATAGAGAATGATATACTGGCTTGATATAGAGCCCCAGGAGATGGGAAAAGCCTACTTTTGCCTGAACCAGTTCTGCAGGAGGAGTTAAGAATCCTGTGGCTTAGCCTAGATGGTAATGGAAGAACAGAAAAACTGTCTGAATAAATTACTTTGAGGCTCAAAATAAGTGTCAGAACAAGACTAAGCCTTAAATGTTCTACAGTGCAGCAAGTACCTGCAGAATATGAATTGTTTTAGTGTTAAGCAGTAAATGGTAAAAGAATAAAGACAGAGAGGTCAACTGCAGAAGGGTTTCTCGTCCTGCTCACAAAGGTGTTTTGTTGCTACATACAGAGAAGTTTTAGCTTTTTGTCTTAGTATAATACTGTCATCATGAGCCACTGCTTTGCTACTCTTGTAGTTTTTGCCAAGAAAATAACATGTTTTTATTCAAAGTAGTTGGGATTACTAGTGGGTTGATTTAGAGTGCTACTCAAATTTCAGCTTTACTAAAGAACGTTTATACTTGTATTTTCTGACTGATTCATTCATTTGTTTGTTTGTTTTCAATTTTCATATGTTTTCAATACACAACTTTCATAGTGCTATGTAGAAGTAATTTAGCATTTTACCTTCGTTAGCCTTCGAGTTGCAGTCCCCTCTTGTGATGGGCAATTATGACATGCATTTCTTTCATGAACTCATCTCACTCCAGTTTTGAAACTGGTTACAAATATTTTGCTGCCATATATTGTGCATTCCCCCCCCCATATTCTTACAGTTTTGTATCTTGGAAGGATGTGGGCAGAGGGCAGGAAGTTTTGTGGATTTGACTTTTTCCCCATGACCAGCAGATACATGCTAGTTCTCATTCAAGCTGCCCACTATCTTAAATTAACTTTGCTCTTACAGCTTCTACCTCTCTGATGTGTTTCTAGAAGCTCTCTGCCATTCCCTGTTTGCTTTAGTTTTACCACTTTGCAGAGTCTGGGGTTTCTGTGCCGTTGTCCCACTGTGTGATGCAGAACAGACACACACACAAAGATTTTGGCTGGCAGGGAGGTATCCTGCTCCAGAAGCCAAAGCAGCAGCTCTGTGCCTCAGCTGACAAACCTTCCTCAAAGCATATGGCCATGCTAATGTATCTCCTTGTAGGATGGGAGAGGGTGCCTTCATGTGGGAGACACAGCAGCAGCATAAGGATGTGCTTTCCTAAAAATAATTAGGCTGCTAATGTGAGGATTAGATTTGTTTCCTTTCTTGCTGTCTCACCTTTTAAATGCTTAGATACATCATAGCTAGTAATCCTTTCCTGCAATTTAAGGATTAGTGGTGTGGCCAGGTTGGAGTTTCGTAACTGACTCTGGACTGCCACTAACCTGGATGATGTGCTCAGCAGATGTGTTTAGAGCTGGGAGAACGTGGCAGTTGAAGTGCCACCAAAATCTGAAGATAAATCCTGTATGTTCTTGCTGCTCATAACAACATATGTAAGCAGAACATCTTTAGCTACCACAAGATCTCTCTGTTCCCTTCCAAAGCAGTGGCTTGTGCCGCTTGTGTGCTGACACCCACTCAACAAGGAATCTGTTCTCTGGCATTTGATTTTTATTTCTTTCTCTTTTAAAATATAGTGTCTGTCACTTGGGAAGGTGTCCTGTCAATGGCTGCTTCAACATAGATTAACAAATAAAACTCACTCAGCCAAAAGGCCCTGCTTAAATGAAAGCTGAAGTTTGATCCAGGGTTTTGGTTCATCCCCAGGTTCTGGATCCCAGTTTTTCAATTTCCCCCCCTCTCCTTGTGGTGTTCAGCCTCTGTCCATAATAGATGTAGCTGAATAGCTGAAAATTTCCCATGGTTTATTCATAGGGACAGAAGAAATACACCAATGCTAACCTCGCGATATTTAGAACCCTGAGATTAAATGAAAATGCATTATTCTTTTAAAGGGTTGTTCATTGTACCAGACATGGGTTCAGCTTGATTTGCTCAGAGACTTTAAAGGTACCACAGGTAATGTGCAAAGTGTTCTTGCTCAAGAGTGCAAATGAGAATGGAACTGGATGCATGAAAAACATATAGACTTGCATAACCAGCTCACTGCTTGAAAAATTGCACAGCTTTTTTAAATGCAGAGTTCCCTTACTGCTCTTTGCCTGGCTGTGATATAGCAACCTCTCTGACCTCAAAAGGCTTCAGTAGCCCAGAAAAGTCTGACTTGTTTTTTCCCTGCAGCACAGTAGATTGCTTTATGTAGAAAAGCATAAATCTGTCGCTTCAGAGTTACATGCTGTTATATGAAGACTTACTATGGAAATAGTTTTAAAAAATTTTTTGAGAGTGACAGAGCTGCAATAGAGTTTTTTAAGGTACTGTTATCAAATGCTAAATAACATGTATCTGTGTCCAGCAGGCTGTGATGAGGCAGGCAATCAGGACAGTAATGGGCATTTCATTTTTCAAATTGTTTGTACAGGGGAAAAATTGGTAATATTGTGAAACACCAGCAGTTCCATTGAAAAGTCTGAAGTGCTGACACAGACATTAAAAAGTGCTGTGGTTCACTGGCTCATGAGCAAAGCATCTCAGTATTGCTAAACATGCTTTACGTTCCTTTACTTGCTGTCATCAATGTTCTTGGCCTCAGATACCACCAGAAGCCTATTGCTCAGGGACCACTCTTTAGGAACACTGTTCTATCTTAAAAAGGGAGATATTAGTAAGTGACTCAAGATGAAGATAGGTTTGTGAGTACTGACATTTGCTAGATGTTGGTATAGGAACAGAATAATGTATAAAGAAAAATATTACACCTAAAATGTATTCTTCTCCATACTGTCAGCAGAAAGTGGTGTGCAAGTTTTCATTTTTAATAAATCAACCAAAAAGCAAAAATCCTTATCATCATCCTAAGGTGTGACAATCCAGGTGTAAAATTTCTTCTGGTATCTTCTGGTCAAGCAGTTAAGTTCAATATTCCTAAAAGACTTTGCTGGTTTTTTTCTTATTTTCTTGATCTTCAAATTTTGGTGTTAGCCATCAGGGTACTTGAAAGTTCTTTTTTAGAGTAACAGATAATTGCATTTATTTTCCTAATCTCAAACAGTATGTATATGGTTGAAAATATTGGGTGGAACTCTTGGGAAATGCAGTTTTTGTCCCACTCTCCCTCCAAAATTAATACTGCTGTGAGACAAGGCTTTAGCTGTATGGTTTTACAGCCTGGAGAATAGATGTTACTCTTTTTTCTTAGAACTGGAAAACTTCATAGCACAGAGATCATCAAAAATTCATCACCTTGATGAAAAATATTGTTTTCTCTGTTATTCACTGAAATGGAACCATTAAAGATACCTGTTCTGGTTTTATTTGCATGATGCTCTGGCAGAATTGCAGCTTCCTGATTCATATAAAATATTTACGCAGAACGACCTCCTGAATCTTAGGTGACCGTTAATATGGCAGAAGAAAATATAGATGCCCCTAGAAATGGTTCGTTGTTGAAATGTCCAGGCTTCTTGTGCAAAACAATGTATTTATAGCATTGAAGGCATCTAAGGTGGCATTCTAGTACCCTTTTAATATTTAATGTTAAAGGGTTCAGCTTGTTGGTCTAATTCTGTCTTGATAATGGATACTTCAGACACCAGAGGGTCAGAGGGTTATTTCTTCTCTGTACTTCTGAAGTATAAAAGAGAAATAACAGGCTGAAGGCTATACCCATGAGAAGTCTAGCAAGTTCCCTATGAGGCAGCAAAGCATCTAGTGGAGGCCAATATCTATCTTGTCATTATATCTAAGTTGTAATAAATTTGAACAATTTTTTGTGATGTTTTGGCTATTGTTTAGGTGGTTTAGTTGTTTAGACCAGCTAATCTGAAACAAATTTCCTCAAATTTTCTGACCTCAGGAGTTTTGGGAGAGTATCTTAGTTCCTTTTATACTTTGCTGGGTACAGGGGACCACAAGAATTTTATCCACATGCTTTGCTTTCTGTGCTGCCTTGACTGCTGTCCCACCTTCCCGCTTCTGTCATGTTACACGCCCTGATCCCCCCAGGTCCTGCCCTTACCATTCAGCATCTCATACTAGCAGTGTTATGCCACAGCAATGAACTTCTCATCCAGAGGAGCCACACAGAGGTGCATAAGGTCCCTGTTCTCACAGGCTGGTCCCTGCTCTCACAGGCAGCTTTCCAGGTGATCTTATCACCTATTAAACAGCATTTTGCAGCAGCTGCCAATGTCACATCTCAGGGTCTGGGGAGAATTCTTGGCTACTATCTTCTTAGGAAAAGCATGCAAGGAGAAGTATGCCAGTGCCTTGTAGTGTCACAAATCTTGATTAACCCTCTGCTAGGCTCCGTGGAAGCTGAAAGGAGCTGGATCCTCCCTACATCTGGCACAGCACACAAGTCAGCTTGGTGCAAAGATGTTCCTGTGTCACATTTCCTGCAGTTTTATCTCAGATGTGATGGAATAAGGAAGCACCCTGTTCTTGTCCAAGCTGTGCAAGGTCACATCAGGAATGAAGACAGTAGGACAGTTTATTGCAGTTGCAGGGGGAACTGACTTTATCATAAGCAAGATTTAGAGGAACCCACAAATACTCTCTTAACTGTTTACATGCTATCTTTTCCACTTTGGTAATTGCAATTACAGGACATGGCAATTTGACAAATATATGACAAGCAGTTTAAAACAGTTTTAAATGCACCAGCCACTTAGGGCTCTCCTTATCAGATCTAGCTCAATCCAAATCCTTTCTGGGAGCAACCCACACTGCAGTGCAGTGAGAGAGGCAGGCTGGAAGCTGCTGTGAGAGCAGATGGTTCAGTGGGCCGCAACTGATTTGTAGCTCATGGGAGCATAAAGTATTTATTGCACTCAGGAGCTATTCTTGTTTAAATACCCTTACATATTGTCTTTAAGTGCTGCTATTCCTATTTTGTTTCCAGTAAAGAAGATGAACGTGCTTGTGCTAAATCCTTCCCATTGTAAATACATTTGGGGATTTCTGCCTGAAGAGCCGTCTCCAGGTACCCCTGTCATGACAGCTAAAATTAATTCAGGATGAGGTGACAGAAGTATCTTGCTACTGGCCTAAATAAGGAACATTGATAATATCTCCTTCCTGCCAAGATGAGCTTGTAACCTCTGGAGATGAAGGCAACAGAAACTCTTGGGAAATGTTTTGAATGAAAAATTTAATTACTCTTTCTTAAGATTGAAAATAAGTAAAAATTAAAACACTTATGGAAACAGTTGAATGGTAGGTATTTTAGCCAACAGTGTTTTGGGAAAATTCAACTCAGAAAGCAGAGAAGGGTTCATCTATTATGGGCAGATACAAAACCTTTTACCTTTAATGTCATGTTTCTTGCCCTTGACCTTCCCTTCCTCACCAGTTTTCAGGAGTCAGTTTTCAGAATGAAATAGAGATCTAAGTTGGAGTGTTTAAAAACAAACTGTGTCTGAACACTGGGTACAAGTCCCCAACAAATTTTGTTTCCTCCTGGAAGTCTGTCTGTTTCTGTCCTGACTGGTCTGTAGTTAATTTAGCACAAGCTGTCTTGACAAGAAGGTTTTGTACAAACCTTGTCCTGGTTGACCTTTTCACCCAACCTGTGCTGTCCTGAGGATTATTTTGAACTGTTTCAGAAGAAACTGGCTGCTCACTCATGGGGAGTTAAATCTGGGTAACAGGGAGGGGGTTTCTCCTTTTTTTAAATGCTGGAGGAATGGAAAGTCTACTTGCTCTAGAGTCTTTCTACTGCCTTCACAAAAGAAATAGCTAAAGCCATATTCCCTTTCTGTATCTGGAGATCACAGTTTGTGAACATTCATTTAGGATTTACTAGTCCTGCATAGTAATTAGGGTACTGCTTGAGATATTCTACCAAGAGAACATCAACAGTTGCCTCCTCAAGCCTCTATTAATGTGTAAGTGGATCTGTGCATGGACTACTCTGGAGCAGAGAGATCTCAGCAGAGCTTTCTCCCAACATTGCTTTATGCTCTGGCATTCAGATGTCCTTCCTTCACCTTCCAGACCTTTTTCAGACTCTAGTTAATATGCAAAACATTTTAATGGTGTTTTGCTACCAAGCTCATCGTCAAAATGTTGTTCTCATGTAACTGTTCAAGAATAATGATTTTTGTGAGGACAGCTCTGCAGACAAACAGTCAGAACAAGCAGATCTGGAAAATTTAATAATTCTCTCTAGAGTGGATTCTGTGAGTGAGTGATACATGAGTAGCATGCTGAATAATGAGGAAAAAATGAACACTTTTAAAACAAGTGCTCTTGATGCTAGAGCCCTACTTTACTCAGGTCGCTAGGGATTTGTGTGATGTAGCTCTGGACAGTACTGTTCCTCCACAAAGATTTTCACTGCCTAGATATAAGGCTCCCTTCTGTTCTTTTCAAACCCAACTCCTGACCTGCACATTCTTGTTGTGCTCCCTTCACTGTGTCCATGAAACAGCTCATCTCTTTTCCTCACTCTTCTGCTAAATAGCAGCGCAAGTCCATAATTACATAAGGCTTTTTTTTATTTGCTTTGTGTGCTCTATGGTTCCTGGTTTCGAGGCAAGGCAGGAAAACATTTTGAAAAGTAGTGTTCTTGGTTTCCTCTCTAGGCTCCACCCTTCTTGTCCTGTGGCTTGTTGCCACTCTGTGCTGAAGGTTGCTTACCCTTTGCATCATACTCCAGTGAAGGGGAGGCATCGAGTCTGCCAGGTTTGAGGTGAGCAGCTGGTGAGGGAAAAGAGAATGGACTCAGTCAGTGAAGGAAAGATTGAGCAATGACCATTTGTCAAAATAGGCAAAAATTACTTAGGTTTAGGAGTCACAACTGTTTGTTTGTGTGTTACTACCCTCAATCACAGTAATTTCATTGCACTTCAGATGGCATCTATAATTTGTATTTTAGTGAGGTAAAAATAAAAAATGTCTAACAAGACTAGTCTTAAACAAGAGAAGCCATTTCTTTGTAGCTTGCCGACATCTGAGATTTGTTCAGGGTTTCATGGGTTTACAATTCTAAAACCTGCTTGCCCAAATAGCTGCTTCCAAATTAAAATTCTTTGCAAAGCTACAGTAATTTGGTGAGAAAGGATCTATCACGGCCTGTTATTGTTGAATAGAGATGATAACACCTCCTTTGCAGTTTTGCACGTTCCCTTTGTTTGTGTGTTGAAATTTCCAAAATTAAGTGGCTAATTTTGGCAAGGAGACAAAGCTTTTCTGGCACAAGGAACTTGAGCTAAAGTAATCTGGCTGCAACTGAATTCTTTGGAAATATGCAGGTTGCATTTGGAGAGTATTTGACTGTTTCCTTAATGCATTTGGTTACTGTAATCCCTTGGGACAAGTCTCCAGGGGCAAGGAAGCTTTCTAAAGCACTTCTTCAAAGTTCTGTCTCCATTAATAACTTCATGCCTAGAGAAGATATTCCATACAACCAGGAGGATGCAATTTATAAATTAAAGACACCTAAGGGAACAGTCTCTCATTCCGTTAAAAGCTACAACTGTGAACCTTGCTTATGCGAATATTTTGATTGATTTCTCTTTTATAACAATTTCTGGAAGCATTTGAGAGATTGTTTTTTAGTTTTTTTTAATCAACAAAAGGCTTAAACTAATCACTCATGCTATTAAGGCATAAATATAGCTCTCACAAATTAACTACTACAATGGACGTGCCCAACCCAGCCCCTACCAGGACTGTGTGAGTGCATGAATACCTGTGCAAACATCTTTGCATTTCTTCCTCTTTCTTTTTGATACAGGCTGAGTTATTAGTGAAAAAGCTTGTAATTTGTGTACAGACCCTGAGCATGTCAGAGAGGGATTTTTTTGTGCTGTTATAATTAGCTAGGTCTAGCTCTCAGGGCTACAGGGTGTGGGATAGGATTTGTCACCTTTGGATCTGCCTGTCCCTAATACTCATGCTAAATCACCAATTTTCTTCAAATGAGAAGTCTTGATATGCTCCAGGTTCAAGATATGTTTGTGACGTTTTACCTTTGTAGGCTATCAATAATCAATATATCAAAATATCAATACCTCCGTTCACAAGTATACTTAAACTATGGCAGGTGGTCTCCCTGTGAGGAATTTAAAACCTTTATCGAGTATTGAAGATGAATTTAGAGCAAAGTGGTCATTCAGTGGTGATGGCTTTGACTTTGACTGAAATAAAACACTTGACCTCTGTAGGAAGAAACTTTACTCATAAAGTGATAGAATGGGTCAGGTTGGAAGGAATCACCACAAGTGTGTCATGTGGTCCAACTCCCCTCCTCAAGCAGGGTCATCCTAGAGCACAGGGCATAGGATTGTGTCCAGACCATTCCCAAGTATCTCCAGTGAGGGAGACTCCACAGCCTCTCTGGACAATCTGTTTTTAGGTGCTTGGTAATCCACACTGTATAGAAGTTCTTCCTCTTCTGGTGGAACTTCCTGTCCATCAGTTTCTGCCCGTTGCCTCTTTCCTATTTTTTGGCATCACTGAGAAGAACCTGGATCCCCCTCTGATACCCTTCCTGCAGACACTTACAGATATTGATGGGTTCCCTTCTCAATCATCTGCTTTTCAGGATGAACAGGCCCAGTTCCCTCAGCCTTTCCTCACAAGAGAGATGCTCCAATCCCTTACTCATCTTTGTTGCCCTCCACTGGACCTGCTCCAGGAGCTCCATGTCTCTCTTGCCCTGAGGAGCCCAGAGCTGGGCACAGCACTCCTGATGTGGCCTCACCAGGGCTGAGTAGAGGGGCAGGATCACCTCCCTGAGCCGGCTGGCAATGTCCTTCCTAATGCCCCCCAGGACACCATTGGCCTTCTCATCCCCATGGGCACACTGCTGGCTCGTGGACAGTTTGTTGTCCACCAGAACCCCCAGGTCCTTCCCTGTGCAGCTGCTTTCCAGCAGGTCAATCCCAGCCTGTGCTGGTGCATGGGGTCACTCCTCCCCAGGTGCAGGACCCTGCACTTGCCTTCACTGAATTTCCTCTCTGCCCATCTCTCCAGCCTGGCAAGGCCCTTCTGAAGGGCTGCACAGCACTCTGGGGTATTGGCTGCTCCAGCCAGCTTGGTGTCATCACCAAACTTGCTGAGGAGGCATCTGCCCCTTCATCCAAGTCATTGATGAATAGCTTGGGGAACACCAGTAGTGACAGGCCTTCAGCTAGACCCTGTGTGACTGATTAGCTGGCAAGAAAGTTTTGTCTTTGTAATATAATTGAAAAATCAGTTGTTTTCTTGATCAAAATGTAATTCAGTGAAGTGTCCTCTTTTGCTAGGAAATCTATTAATTTAATAGCATGAAATAGATGTCTATAGAAATGCATTAAACTTCTGTTCCAGTTACTCTAAAAGCTGTTAAATTTAAGTGAGTCTGGCACCCTCTTCCAATTCCTTGTATTCTAGATATTTGCCTATTAAAGTGCAACAAAAAAGCCTAAGTCTACAAGGAATTTGCTAGTATTTACCTGGAAGAGTTCCATCCCAGCATTTTTGATAAAATAATGTCTTCAGTCACTGTGACATGGTTTGTTGGTTATGCTCAGGTCTTGGATGACAAGAGGTGACATATCATAGCTTTTGGAGTACCCACGAGGCTGTCCAGAAGGAAGGTCATATAAGAATTGTGAAACAAGTTCTATAATAAATGGAGAAGCCCCAGATGTCTTCAGCGTAGGGCAAATCCTGCTGCCATTACCTGTGTCATGCTCATTTTCTGAAAAAAGAACTTCCAAGCCTTCTAGATGTGTCTTTTTTTATAATATGGGGAAGGTTAGTACTGTCAAGTTGGGTAGAGGGAATTGTGAAGATTTTGTTTTGATCGAGCCAGCCAGGAGCACCTTTCCTGCCCATGACTGTCACACGGAAGCAAACCCACTGGTTCCACTCAAACCAAACCAGGGAAATATTTTTACACTTTTACAGAATATAGCACAATTTAATGTGAAGTATTTTGACTCCAAAGGAAATCTATGCAGTAGACTGTGTTGGATGAATCCAATTCTGTAATCTTTAGTTTTGATGTGACCCAGGTTATAGCGTTTGGCGTTTGTCAGTAGGAATGTATAAAGCTTTTCATATAAACTAAGAATTTGACTTTTTTCCTGCTTTATTTCCTTCCTCTTTTTTTTCCCTTTCCTTTTTCTAACAGTATTATCTGGTTTATTGTACAGCAAGCTGTGGACCAATTCTTAGTCTTTTACTTCTAAGTGGTAAATGGACACACTGATGGGGAAAAACATATTTTTGTTAATTGTGATAAAATCTATTCTTTAAACTGCCTCTGTTGCTAGTAAAGCTTAGATTTTTTCAGATTTGTTCATTTTTTGTTTCAAACAAATGAACTTTTGTACTTCTCAAGCTATATTTTGGTAACATTTTGTGTATTTTCCAACAATCACTCCTTCTAGCATAGGGAATAATTTTTTTAATATCAAGAGCAGATGGACTTATCAAAGATCTGAAGTTGTATTGCCTTAGGCATGCATGCTAGACTGGTTATTTAGGCTCCTTGACCCTAGACCAAAGATGGAACAAGCTGGAAATGTTCACTCCATGCTTTTATGTAAATTTTCCTTCTATTCTGAGATCCTGGCAGCAGTATTCTGGGACCAAAATTTCTGGTAGTATTTTGGTACTTCTTGGAAACTGAAATAGAGCATGAAAGATCTTGTGAAAGCTTCTTAGACATTTTATTTAAAAATAGCTGTTGAAAAGAGCATTCCCAATTATAGCCAAATGATTCATCTGCTGGCAGTGGGGTATCAGCACTGGTATTCTATCTGCTCACCTGCTTTTGTTGCCATAGCAGGTCCCCATCTTCCCTGCTCTTGGTATATACATGCAGCTTCTGTAGCTGGCATTCAGGTCACTTTAGCTTTCCCTCCCAGCCCACTTGTTTGTACTTCCTATAGATTTCTCTCCAATCTAACTACTCACATCAGCTGGATTTCTTAATTCCTAGTGAGCATCATGGTCATTCCAGCGCCATTGAGAAATTATTTATTTGTCACTGGGCAGTATCTGAAATACTGAAGTGAAAGCATGCAGGAAATAGTTGAAACAGTTTTTATTTTCTGATGTCACAATATACCACTATCACAAATACCAAACCTTCTAAACATCTGGATAAATGGCTTGTAACTGGGTTCTTTTTAGTGCTCAATATCACTTTCATTTGGCCATATTTACCTAGCTATCAGAAAAGGGGGGGAATGAAGAGGAAAAAATACAAGGTCAGTGCACCAAAAGCCTTACGGGAGTTGGGCTCTCTGAGTTTAAAAGGGCACAATTAAAAGTGAATCTACATTTGGAATAATTCCTTGGTAGTTAAGAACCTTTTGCCTGTCAATAACAAACAGTGGTGGTTTGACCTTGGCCAGCTGCCCATCCAGCTACTCTCTCCCTCCCTCTCAACAGTTCAGAGGGGGAAAATACCACTTCCCAACCCAGCCCCTTCTTCCCAGGCTCATCTCATACACAGACAGACATCAAATACACATTTCAAAACATTCAAGTTTTTTTGTCTTGGTAATTACACAAAAATCATCCCAATATAACAACAAAATAAGCATGTGTTGCACAGCATGCTCTGCAGGATGTGCCCCAACTATGTAATGGTGGAGCCTGCAACTGAGCTGATGATGGGCTTTTCCAGGTTCTCTGAGCTCTACCAGGAGAACCTGCTCCTCCAGAGAAGCTGTGGTCTTGGTTTGTTGTGTTGCTGGAAATGCCTGGTAGACCACACATGTCCATGGAAATACCACAGCAGTCTTTTTTTTCCATCTCCTTTCCTCTCCCTTCAGGGCATGCTACTTGAATGGGTTTTCTTTGAAATTTCTGCCCATTTTCCTGCTCTCAACACCTTCTCACCAAGAGAAAGGGAGCAGATTTATGTGTCTCTGCTAATGGCTGTTGACATATTTACCTTCTACAATCTCATTGGTAGAGAGATGGCCTTTTAAGGGTATTGATGAAAAGGATGAGAAACATAAAATTGATCACAGGCTTGTCACAACTTCTTACTCCTGGGATAACTGTTCCAAAAACATGTTGGATGCTTCTCAAACTCAGAGAAAGACTTAATGCTTATCCAGAAGAGTATGCAAACCATAGCATTAGAGCAACAGTAGCCTAGGAAATTAAAAGCCTAGGAGAGCTTCCTAATCCATACATCTCTTCACATGGAAAGAGAAGGTTTCCAGGTAAGTGAAAATATCTGCAGGAGTGAAACGTTATTCAGCATCCCAAAAATGCAAAAGACAAAGACAAATGCTCACTGCTGTTGTTGTGCTGTACTTTCACAGCTACCTCTCATTCACTTCATACATTTTCTGTCTGTTGCACTGGAGGTGCTGATGGCACAACCAGCCATACCGGGAAAGGGAGATCTGAACTGCTTTAAAGTGTCACTGACTTGACAGGATGTGTGGTGTTCACAGCAAACTTAATCCTGGAGATTTTCCTGATAATTGGTGATTAGAAAAAGCATCCAGTTAGAATCCTCTAAATGCTGTGATGTAGATCCTATTGATAAGTTCATATTAAAATAAAGAACTCATTTTACAACTGCTTGCTTTTTAAAATGTCCTTTGCATCTAATGTATATTTCTTTTTGTAAGAATAGCTTCTCCAAAAAATGCATTTTCCAATTTGAAAATAAACAGAGTAAAGCTATTCATCTCTTGCTTCACTTTGCTGGGAGACAGAACAATTTAAGTGAAGGAACAGCATGACACCAAATAATAAGCAGCACACATTCATCTTTTCTAGTACTGAAATTGTAGCCCACTACAATTACCAAAAGATAACTTTTGGAATAACTATATAAAATTCTACATGCATTTTCTTGAGATTGAAAAAGATGTAGCAGGAAGGCCTTATAGTTTGGGGAGGAGGAAGAAGCTTTAAAAATTATTTCTTATTTATTCAATTGTTTAATTCAACAAAACCACAAATGTTAAACTGGCCTTTTTCAAATGTGTTCCAAGATATGCCCCTGAATCGGTGATGTGGGAAAAAAAGACAAAATTTCTAGCAGAGCTGTAATTTCTTTTGAGTCAATATTTGATATTTGAATAGATACTAATTAGTTTTAAGCTGTGTAAAAGGTCTCTTGGACTATTAACTGTTTTATTTAATTCTGCTGACTAAAGCTGGGGAGCTTTTTATTTATATTTTGGTAAGATCGCATTGTGAAATGCAAGTAAAAAATCCTTTGATGTTTGAAGCTTTCTTTAATATATTGTAAAAACCTGAGGACTGGTTGTGTGTATATGCCTGAGGGGGTGAATAGATGTATTTTTGCATGCATGTATGTTTTACAGTTTTATGTTTTACTTATCAACAGTAGTAAAATGTTGAGGAGCTTTGCTGCTGATAAGGGCCAGTTCTCAGTGTCAAGTGGAGAGATATTAATGTGCTTTCTGAAAAAGTTATATATTTTATTCATGGAAGTGTCATGGAATTGAAAGAAATATTGTTCCATGGTATTTGGTGTGGGTCATTTCAAGAGGAAGGTAAACTAGAGAGTAATGGTTTAAGCGATTTTTTTACTTCCTTTGAGTCTTTTGATTTTGTCATAGTTTTACAGAACTGTTTTTTCACAAACACCCATGCAATTTCTCTTTCACTACGTGCAGTGCTTTATTAAAGGAACATAACAAACATTGAAAGTCCTAAGAAAAAAGTTATATATCCTTGTATTTCATAGAAGACTGTCAGACTTTAGTACAGCAAATTATTTCCTTTCCTTATTCCATCCCATTTCTTGATATTTAGTACATCTCTTGTTTTATATCTTTAGGATAACCAGAAACTATTAGGGAAACTATTGGTCCTTAGCACTTCATTTTCTACCTTCTCTCTTTTTATATGTGAGGGAGAAAATACAGCTTAGAAGCTCTTCAGGAATGGAACTATTGATTTATCACTAAGTGATATTAATCTCATCTAGACAATGTAGCTTTTTGCATATAGATTTCTTGCAGGGAAAGGGTGCCAAGTGTCTGTGCAATCTCAATTCTTGATTTCCAGGTAACACCACTACAAGAGAGGAGAGAAGCACAGACCCTTCAGTGCCTAAGCAATGATATATCAGTATGAGAGAAGTAGATGTGAACTTTATGTGACAACAACTGAAACGCCTGTCAGGATGGGTGCCAGTAACCATCAACCACAGTTTCAGAGGCAAATTGTCGTATTAAGGCAGACTAGCTGGAACAAGCTGGAAAAATACAATACTTCAGTTGCTTGTATAGCTAGCTGGGAAACAAATTGTTATGTGTACAGTAAAGGTAGCTTAGGCCATTTGTCAGCTGAAATCATTGCATGCAGCTAGAACAACACTCAGCTGAGTTCTTTTGCTTTGTTAGCATGATGAAGATGCCGGTGTAATGCTCCCTCTGTAATTTCTCTCTACACAGAGTTAAAAGTGCAGCATATCAGTCACAGAACTGCTGGCCCCAAAGAATTGTCCAGCATGGATTCATTTGGCTAACTTTACCAGACACAACATCTCTTCTGCTCTGCCAAAAACCTTCATTTTTTCCCCCACAGAAATCCTTCCCTTTGGGTTTCTTTCCCTCAGAGATGACGTTTACAACCTCATTGGGAGATCTTGCAGTCACCACTCTTGCAGTCTCATTTAAATTCTCTTTAAAGGAATGCTGTCCTCTTGAGACTCTTGAGGACATTAAGATACCTGTAGTTACTGGAAAAATTTGGAGTAAACGAATTTTTTGTTCTAGGCACTGCAAAAGTCTCTGTCAAACGCCATAATCTTGATCTCACCGGACTTGGATCTGGTACTTTGGATCTGTGATCCTTATTTCATGTAGCAGCAGCTTTACCCATGTGCAAGAGGCGTTTTCCTTGTCTGACTTCATGCCAGCAGCTGCCCTTTTTTCCTGGCTTTTGCCAGCAGCCTTTGCCTCCTGTGTCTTCCATGTGAATGGTCTGGGGAGCATGTTTGGATGGAGCAGCTACAGCCATAGGTGAAAGGTGAAGGATCTGGGCTGAAGGGACAGAGCCCCAAAAAGCTGAGCTCCCCCTGACATTGTGTGGGGCATAGGATCCATTGCTTGGTGGGGCTGGCAGAGCTGGGTGTTTCTAAGCAGAGTTTCTTTGTGTGTTTGCCCCCATCTTCGCCAGGATGGTGCTGCATGCCACAGGTTGGACCTTGGTGGTCTGTATTAACAGCCTTGCATAATTTATCAGCTTAGATGCAATTACTATTTTAGTCTTCCTAAAGCTAGCAAGATGTTTTTTATATCTGTTAAATGCTTCACTTCAGGCAAGGCTTGGATGAAACAAAGAGATCAGGCAGGGTTCCCACTCTTAATTATTGAACTGTGACCTCATTTGTCCTCGGAAGCTTCTGCTTTTTGCCACCCATGACCTGTAGTGGTTGAGACAAACACACAAAGCCTGTCAAGGGGAATCTGCAATGACATCAGGATGGATACTCTTGTGTTTACTGCCCACTGGTGCGTGGCACTGCTGACTAGAAGACTTTTTACCTATACAGAATGTTAGGTTCAAGCTTCTCTAGTTACCCAAAGATGAGGTCACTCTGTTCATTAATGATTTATGATTATGTAGTGCCTTTCTTCAGAGAGCTTCCAAGGCAGCTGGCAAGTTTATATTTGCCTGAGTGAGTGCCTGAAACAAACTGTTAGTGATTTCTCCACAGACTGAGGACCTGAAATAAAATTTCCTTTTCTCTATACTCTTGGGTACTCTTGGGTACACAGTGGGGTTAGGCACCATCACTCCATGAGGCATTTGCTGCCTGTGCACTTTGTGATATGACATTCCTCAAACAGGGGTTTCTTAGACTTTTTCATTCCCTTTTTCTTTTCTTTCAAGTTCACTTGACTGAAGTTTTTTTTAATTTTTTTTTACTTTTTAAATAACTTTTGCTATGGTACAGCAGGATCCTATTCCACAAACAATTTTACAGCCTCGTTTAAGTCAGCCTGTAGCACAGAATTCAATTTGTATCAAGTAATGGGAGTGGAAACTGGTCACATAATATTGCAAATAATTTTTCTAGCCATGTCTGGAAATAGTGTGGTTATATAGTCAGGAATGACACATAACCATGGAACAGTGTTTTGAATTACACATGTAGTGGACAAAGAGTAACCGGAGGATTTTGCCATCATAAATTAATCTTGCAGTATTTGGTGACCTGTATTATCATTTAAGGTACTGAAAACAAAGAGGCAATGTTTTTTCCCCCTAAGCATTAGAGGTTATACTTGGCACAATAAATAGAGAAGGAAAACCATAGATGTTGCTAGTGAAATAAAGACATGGTGATAGATGATGATTTTGTCTTTCAGAGTGCATTAGGAGCATTTTTAATCGAAGGTGTTTGCGGTACTTCAGAAAGAACATGATCTGTTGTTTTAAAAGAATGTGATCTATTGTGTTCATTGTTTTTAAAAATAAAAAGCTATGTCTTCTTAAGGCAGTGTTGCATATAAAGTGTGTGGAAAAGAAACCAAGGCACAGGGAGAGCCTGGGAATAAATTGCCATTTATTCCTTGGCAATTTACACCTAAATTCTGCCAGTCTAACTGACACACAATAAAGTGCACTTCGATTCCCACTTGTGCAAGCTCTGGTAGTATTTTGGTACTTCTTGGAAACTGAAATAGAGTGTGAAAGATCTTGTGTCCCTATGGCTAGGGACAGGTTGAGGTTAGCCAAGCATGACCAGAGAGCAGGATGGGAGAGTCTGACAGAGAAGTTCTCTCTAACATCCTACAACACAGGCAAAGCTTTAATTTGGTTTGGTTCTTTTTCAGCATCACTGAAGGTAAAAAAAAACTGCAGCATGCCCTGGCTGTGCTGCAGGACTGCGGTGCCTTGGGCATTGCAAAGATGCACCCACCCTCCTACTGCAGGGCCATGAAGCTCCCCTGAGCCCAAGAGAGTTTCCCCTTTTCCATGCCTTATCATCAGGAATATCATGCGGGTCAAACAGCCTCATTTACCCGTCTGGATGTCTCCCACTGTCTTTGATGCAGCTTTGAGGCTGATATGTGCTAATATAATTAACCTTCCCTGCCCCTGGCTGTGCTGGAGAGAAGAGAGGGAGCACAGAGGTGAACAGGGCACATAGGGGGTGGTCAGCTCTGCAAAATCTGCATTTTTTCATACTTAGATCTGACAGGTTTTTCTAACAAGACTATTTCTACCCTGTAGTTTGGGAGATCAAAGCTTCCTTTCTACCCAGTCTTTTGCTTGCATTTGGATTTTATCTCTATAACCTTGACTGGATAGATGAGTTTTTAATGGTGTCAGCATGACCCAGGGAAATTACAATGTCAACAGCAATTGTTCTGCAAGTCTGTTAATCCAGTTTCATCCTATTTACTCATGTTGTTGTTTGGCTTGTGATAAATAGGGTTGTACTTGAAAAAAAAATAGGAAAGTTTTCAATTATTTCTTTCCTAGTCGTGGGAATTACTTTCCTGGTTTCTTCCCTTCCATTTTCATAGAATCACAGACTGTCTGAGTTTGCAAGGCGCCTCTGGAAGCCATCTGGTCCAACCTGCTCAAGCAGGTTCAGCTAGAGCTTGTTGTCCAGGACTTTGCGCCTTTGGTTTTTGAATACCTCCAAAGGATGGAGATTGCACAACCTCTCTGGGCAACTTGTGTCAGTGTTTAGTTGCTCGGACAGTTAAAAAGTGTTTCCTGATGCTCAGAGGGACCTCCTGTGTTTCAGTTTCTGCTCGTTGCCCCTTGTGCTGTCACTGGATATCACTGTGAAGGTCGAGGTCTTCCTTGCATCCTACACATCATTACACCTTGTTGCCCTTGTGTGTGCTGTTCAGACATACAGGCTTGCAGAATACTGCTGATAGTCAGCTCAGATCTTTTACAGAGGTTTTTGGTCTTTTTTTTTTACTTCTTTATTTTCTTTCCTGGGTTTGCTGCTCAGAAGAGGATTCCTTGCAATGCATGGCTGAAAATAACAGTGTAAGGAGATCTGGGAGAAGTCTCCACTCCCACCTCTGCCACTCCTACCTCTATTGAAAACTGTGAGCAGAACATTTTTACTGCTTGTTTTTCCATCAAGCAGCTGTACGAATTAAATGACATTTTGTGATACCCTGGAGTTCCAGGACACAATACATGTCAATTATAATAGGTATGCTAAGTTACCAAAGCTCTTTTTATCCCAGAATTCATGTGCTCCTTTTTGAGATGTTATTTATTAAACATGATTTTTATATTTTCTGTTATTTGCAGTTCTTTTAATTACTAGTTCTGAATGTTTAGCTTCTTACTTATCTCTCATGAAAACGAGTGAGTTTAATTTTGGCTGAGAAGTGAGCACACATTTTGCCCACCATGTTTGGGAACTTTTGTCTGCACATAGAGTAAAAACAAAATTTGCTGCTATATTTGGAGAGATGAATAGGGAAGGTACATTTGATGGTGTCCTGGTAGCCCCTTTTGACTCCTATATATATTTTGGTTTAAGAAATGTGTAACTTGCAGAAACCTAAGAAAGGGCAGGCGAGATGATAACAGATGGCATTTTTTTCCCTTTAATGAGTTATGGTATTGAACAGTCCAAACCTCTGATTTTGAGAAGGAAGTAATAATGTAAGTAATAAACTTACTCTGCCATTCTAAAGATCTGCGTGTATGTGTGCACATGCGTGTTTGGGAATTGTGCTACTGCAGGGGCTGGAGAGTCAAACCCAAGTCTGGCACCATGATAAAGTGTTAATCTGATCTAATATGATCTCTGGAGTTTGTTTACTTTCTCAGCTTTGAGCAGTTGTGGATACTAATGATGCATTATCAAAGACAGCAATCCAAAGTAATGGATTTGTTCCATGTGTAACACAGAACAAACTCAGTATCTGGTACAGAGAAATTAAGGTTTTAGTGGCCATCGAAAAAGTGCCTGAGTGTTCTTTTGGTTTTGGGTTTAATTTAAAGCTGAGCCTTGATATCAAAATATACTGTAACATGCTAGTAAAACAGCTTGTAGTATGAACTTCTTTCCTAAGCCTGACTATGCTGAAAGTGTTTTACTGAATTGTACTGCTTTTCCTACTGCATAGGAGAGCCTCTCCTTTGAGGACAGGCTGAGGGAGCTGGGGCTGTTAACGGGCAGGTATCTCTACAGTCTTCTGCTCATTTCAGGAGTCACTGTTGGTTTTCTCTGTCTGATGATAATTTTCATTCTTTAAATCACAGGCTTTCTTTGCATTTAAAAAAATGTTCTGTGAGTAATGTTGATTATATTTACCTGTGATACGCTGAACATATTTCCTTTTGGACTGTTACTGAGTTATCCTGAGAAGTTCAAACATGTTTTTAGAAGAATGGGGACTTAATAAGCAGGGAGAAGAGATCTAGTGGGGTCCTTTAGTGGACAAATATTTGATGGTTTGCCATGCTTAATTGTCTACTAGTCTTGTGTTGTGTGGTGAAATAGCAACCATGTGGACTAGGTACAAGAACAGCTATTGTCTGAGATACTGAAAATAGACCACATGATCAATTTAACACTTGTAACTCTAGCCTTACAGTAGGTATTTTCAGGGACTTGCTTTATAATGGCCTTTCACTGTTCTAAAGTTTTGTACTATTATTATGTGTTGAGGTAAAGTATAGATTGTGGAAAGATAAAATGCACAATGGAGAGGTCTGTGTTCTCAAGCAAAATCTGAGGCTACTTTTTATTTCCTGATTTCTATTCTGCTCAGAATTGCATAGGTCTGGCATCATTGCTTCTATCAGGTTCTTATTACTGTGAGATACAGTGGTTTTCCCTAAGTGTATGCAGAATGTGCATTTGCTTAACTTTCTGTGTTGGAAATATGTGTTTCTAGTTCTGCATTCAAATTTATGGCTCCGTTGGAAAAGGAGAGAATAGAATAGTTTCCTGAAATATTCATCCAAATATTCCATGCTGGCCTGTCTTCAGGAATTTCCTTTTCATTGAAATGTTTCCCAGTCTATCTGTCTTCATATCTTTCCCTGGGAATTAAAAGAGTGTTAGTAAATAGAAGGAAGATGTTTTCTGTTTGTCTGTTGCTGCCAGGGCATCTCCTTGTATGCATCTTGAGCTTAGTGATTTACACCATCTGGGCTTTAAATTTCTTTTTCTTGCACCTTGAACAATGAAGGTCTGTTTTATACCCAGGAGTTCAAAGTGCTTTGAATTCTGATTTTTGAGAACAATAAGCTAATTCAGAAGTTGTCCCATTGCTCCCATGCTTGCAAACCTCACCCAGAAGAAAGAAAGCTGGCTCTCTGTAATGGACTGGTAGATTTGCTGGCTCCCTTGGGATGCAGGCAAGGCACCAGACCTGAAGTTTCTCAGTTACAGCAGGCTCCTTATTGCAGGTGCACTGAACTCCTGGTTTCTGTGATGCCATAGCTGCCACAGACTGCCATAAGTCATTGAGGTGCAGAAAGAGCAGGGAAACCTGTGAAATTAGCACCCTGAGAGATGTTCCCTGCTCTGCCTTTAACAGCACGATGTCTGCAGGGCAGGGACACGAGAGGCTGTGTCAGGCATTTCAGGTGCATGCAGGATTTAAAGCTGTGAACTGACAGAGATCTTTGCACTGGCAGTTGATTGCTGGGGGATGCTTTCTGGTGACAAAGGAAATGTATTCCTACCTGTTTTGCCAGAACCACATTGACCTGACGCAGACCACAAACTTTCCATGCTCAAACCACTGCCCATCCTATTGTCCATGCTGCATCTTGTGCCCAGAAAAGAGAGGGTAGTGCTGAGTCTGCATGTGAAAATTAGATTAGAGGTTGACGTGCATATATGAGATTTTAACATCTGAAGTTCCCATTTACACAAAAGCACCAGAGACCTTTGAGACCTTCACATTTTGTCATATGCAATTGGAGTACCTTTATTTGTTTATTTATTTTTAGAATTGGTGTGGCAAGCTCAGGATGTTTTTATATTGCTTTTTGTCTCTCGTTCACACCTTCAAGACATTCTGAATATTATAAGTGGTGCAGAGTCAACTGAGTGCTAATTTCTCATTTCTTAGCTTAAACAGACTGCTTTGTTCAGGCACCTTTGCTAGCAAAAGTGCAATTCTAGATAATCTGTCTTGGCAGCCTGAGAGCCCTCACCAACATTTAGTCCTTGAACTTCAGCAGTAATAATTTAATGCTTGCAAGCAGTTTCATTTGATTACCAAGAACCAAATACACACTTACCCTTGTCTTGTCAAATGGAGCATGATTTAGTCTATACATGAATTACATTATTACAAAAAATACTCTTATTTGTGGCTGCCTTAGGATATAAGGATGAATGAATGTAGCAAATATAATTTAGTAATGATAGAGTCTAGGAATAGGATAGTTGCTACAAATTCCCTGTCTGATCCTTCTAGTTATATGTAAAAGGAAGCATAAACATCCCTGAAAAGAGTAAAAAAAATGGAGGAAATTTTTGAATAATACAAGGTCAAAATGGCAAAATTACAGTTAAATTTTTCAAAGTAAAATGGAAAACTAGTGAAACCAGAAGAAAAAAATCTGTTAAAAACCTAGCTGCTTTGTTCAATTTTGCAGGTTGTTTTCACCTGTTTAAATTTTTTCTGTTTTGTAGTGTATTTAAATAGATTAATTTAAGTTTTTTTGCAGTTGATATGTTTTTAATTTTAAAAAAGGCATTTAGTTATTTTTTTGCCAGAAAAAATAGTTAAAACTTATTTCTCCATGCTCTAGTAGAGGAAAAATCAAAGATATTATAAGCTCACATTTTAGTTTTTAGAAGTGAACAGTTTTTCATTTTAAGAGAGTCATATATGGCATTTTTATTTCAGCCAAACTACAGTAAAACCAGTGACATATTTTTCTTGAGATATGATTGATTTAGAACTGCAGGATGTGACTGGAAGGAAAAATAAAATAGTGCTGCCATTTCACTAGTTAGAAAGAGAAAAGAAAGACCATTTTGTATGAATGTCTCAGAGGGAAATCCAAAGCTAATGAAAAATTTCTCAGGTTGCAATATCTTTTTTTTCTTTCTTTCTCTTTTGTTTTTTCTTTTTATACTGCAGACATCTCAAACCATTTACAAGAGATGTAGCAGATAGGAATTGCTCAGCTTATAAGTACCCTTCAAAAGGGTGAAAATGCAAAACCATCACTCTTAGGTTTGCCTAGAAAATTTGAACTAAAGTTCTTTCTTTTCCATTTATACCTAGGCAGTCTGGGAGGAGAATGTTAACCACTGGTCTCTAGCAGCATATCCTGACTTCTGATCATTTATATTAAAGAAAAACATCCATTTCAGAGAGAGTGCAAGACTGAGTGGAAGTAGAAAATACCACACCCTACCTTAAAAAAAGTAAGAAAGGTTTTCCT
>NW_005054297.1:14271907-14302699 GCF_000277835.1 Geospiza fortis
TGTTAAAGGCAGAAATGAAAACTTAGAAAACTGAACACTAAAATATTTATTTAACCTGCATATTCTAACTTAGAAAAAAGGATTCTTTTTGTTTTAAAAGGGAGAATGTAATGCATGTGTTCCTGAGCTTAAAACTATTTGTTTTGTAGCTTTTGTGTGTATTGTGGAAAAAAAAATAATATGTAAACCAGAAAATATAATCTTTCATGTCAAGCACAGAAGTTTTTCTTAGCCATGCAATGTGTTATGTAGCTTCCAGTGCACCATGCAACACCCCTTTTGCCAGGACATGCACAGCGTGTTTGCAGAATGCTGGGAATTGGTGCTAAGGAGTAGTTCTGCCATTTGTGCTTCTGTGAGAACAAATCTGCACTTTCCCTTTCTGCTGGGTTTTGGATTGACTGATTATTTATAAAACATTTGCAACTCTTCTTCCTTAGATGCTTCAGTTCTAAAAAGTGTTGGAAGAAGCTGAAAACAGTTAAGACATACTGTACCCCGCATGTTTCCTCTGAAAGTGGAGTGACAGCAACGAAGGATTTTTTCCATTCAGATTTTCTTTGCACGCCCCCCCAACCTTTTATTTCCTTTTTCTGTAGAGAATGTTGAAATTCAGATAATTTCTTTCTATAGCAGCCATTCTGTAACATGGTTCCAGGACAAAATGTGTTCATCATATTTGCAAATGCTCTCCTCTACAGGACATATCTATAAATTTTGGTTTGGACTCTATCTAACATAGAAATATATCTTTGCTTTTGTACAAAGCAGTATGATTCTGCTGTTTGAAGCTGTTGTGGTTTTAGAGAATCTGTGCTGTCTAATCCATATATCACCTTGTAAATTCAAAAGACTACTGGTTACCTAAAAGTCCTGACTTGTGACTGTCTTGCCAAAATGTTTGTGCAGCTGGTGTTTTATGTGGCAAGAGAATGAATGATGAGCAGGTGTCTTTGGCAACTCTTCTGAAATGATCAGCTGAAATACATTGGCTTGCTGCTGAGAAACAAAGGTTCTATTTTCTTGAGATAGTTATAGTAATTTTGACATTTTTCTCCCATAAAAATGTTCTACACCTCAGCTGAGGCTACAAATGTGTTTGTGACATACCTGTTTGTGAGATAGGGCCTGATAATGTACTACATGGTCTTATTTCTTCAAAGCAGAAAGGTAAGAAATGCACCACCACCAATGGAAAATGCTCTTTGAGTACAGGATGCTTCCTACCTGCTCTCTCTAACCTCATATTTCCATGCCATTTTTATGCAAGGATTACAGATTCTGAACTACCTTCTGTTTCCTTTGGATAGACCTAATTTTTGCAAGCAATACAGCCTTTTTCAAATAGCACATTTTATATTTTGCTCAGAAGGGTACAATACCCATTGGCTTAAATGACAGATGTTCAAAGAACAGTCTGTGAGGGTGGTCAGGTACAATAGCATGTAGATTGACTAATACAATTTTCATAACTAAAATATGCAAGATATATGTTTCTGTCTAGAATTTGCATATAATATTTCTTCCAAGAGAATTAAAGCTGCATATTTTTTCTGACAGTGTACCCAGTGTTCTTTCGTAACCACCCACATATCCTGTTGTTAGAATATTCTGCTTTTTACTGCAGAAAAAGTCCAAACCTTTTTTAGAAAGTAATTTGCAGTTAGTAGAGATTTTGCTTAATCCATGAGATTCTCTGTATATCATTTGTGAATGTAGTGTTAGTCAACTTTTGAACAAGTTTATTGAAGTCTAATATTTTGGGGTTTTTCTTAATGCAGACAATTTTTTTCTAGTTCATTCCACCATTTCACATTTTCTAAGCTAAAATGCTCATGACATCAGACTCACGGTTACTGGTGATCATATCCAGCTATTCCAGAGACTTCAGATTTCCTTTAAGGTATTTTCCACTAAAGCTTTTTCTTTTTTCTTTTTTTTTTCTTCAAAAAAGTGGAAGAACAAGAAATATTTTTCTTTTATATTCTATTAAAGGGTTTTTTTATTTCATTTGCATAATCCAAAGTTTTTCCCCCTTTATTCTGCAATTTCTTGTTCTCCTGTTTTTTATGTTTGCCCAATTCACATTTCTTTCTTATAACACCTGATGACTATGGATACATTTGGTTGTGTCCTTTCAGTCACTTCAGAGGAAGTAAAAATAACAAAGATTTTCTGAAATGAGTCACAGTTGAGTAATTAGCTATGTAAGGAATCTATTTCCTATTTTAATGAAGAAAGGGCTCTGCCAGGAAGACAGAGACCTTGGTTTAGTCAATGCTATGTTGTAGCATTTGTTCATGATTCATTTTCTAGATTTTTAAACTTCTCTTGTGTTATTCTTGCAATGAGTTTTAGTGATAAGCCTCAACAGGAAAAGTCCTTTGATTTGTGAACCCTCTACATATTAATACGAACAAATTGGTTGTCTTTTCAAATTTAAAATCACAAAACCAGCCAGGAAGTCTCTCACTGTAGATGGACTTGGACTTCATGCTCTTCTGCAATTCAACCTTCACTTGTTTTTGTGCAGAGCAGTGTCGTGTCCTTGTTGCAGCCCAGCAAGGGAGTGACCGCACACACCTGAGAAATTTGCTTATTCAGTCCATGGTTTGTTCATCTGGTGCCTCTGGCCATGCAGGACTGGATCCTGGGGTAGAGGAGCTCAGCAGGATGGCTTCATCCTTACACTCTGGAAAAAAATCCTTACACTGTGGAAAACTCCTCTAAAAAACTCACCTGTGCTTGCTGTAGCCACACCTGTCCCCTGTGCTGTACTTAGAAAGAATCAATGCCTTTGTTGCCTCCATGACCTGAGAAGAACAACCAAGAAGATGGCCTGACAGTTGCAGCAATCTGAAATGATGTTCACACATCCACGGAAAGTATTTTATGATATGCAATTAATTAGTAAGTTGAGCATATCACATCATCTGCAGCAGGATTTGAAAACTGGGGTGGTTACATCCATCTGCTAATATTGTAGGGCAATAATTACAGTAAAAATGCTCAAGATTTTGATCTGAAACCTGTACTGTAAACATCCAATAATTGTTTCGTATACCATTTGGGGAGTCTGCTGTTTGGGTGTATTTCTCTCTGTGGCCATCACAAAGGGCAATGGAGGTTACCAGCTTCTGAGTGTAGACACCTGGTCCTTCTCTCGATAAGAGTTGTGAGATCCATGCCTCCTATTTACCAAGCTGGAAATCAATAATGTTTTTGAGGTTTAGAGATTTTGCTCTTTTTTAACTATTACTGGCAGGAAAGTGGGAGGGCAGTAAGTAGATCTGTTATAATATGGAAGCTACACCTGACAATGTTGGGATCCTTCAGAGAGCCTGGAGAGAGTGAAGCAAAAGGCTCAAGCTCCTTCTCCAGAAATTTCCTCTGAAAGCCAATACCATCATGCTGAAGAGCAGAGTTATAGTTGATCAACTCCTTTTGAAATAATGGTATGACAGCTCTAAAGAAAACAACAATGAACAAAAGAAGTTGTCATGTGCCATTTTTCATGTTCCTTTATCTTCCCAATATATAACAGAACTGGTTACCTTTTGCATCTGCTCTGTTCCACGAGGAAACTGCCCAGTATGCAAGAACTTGTCTTGATAATTTTGCAATAATTTTTTCTGCTTTTACTTCCTTTGGACAAGATTCATGGTATATTTCTGTTAAAATCAGAGGAGTATTTCTATCCAGCCTCTAAATGCCTGTATGTTTTTGAATTTTTGTGCATAATACAGAATAAGAGCTTTAGGAAAATGAATAAAATATGTTCTAAGGCAGAGTTAATTCTTGTGAAGTGATTTGTTTGCAAGAGTATAGCTTGATTGTAATTAAATCTGTTTCTTTTTTTTGGTCACCAAGTTATAATTGGAATTGAAACTATTTTTTCCTGTTATGATTGACTAGTTCTAAGCAAGATGTCCATTCTCACCATAAGTATTCTGGAACAACTTATATTTTAAAATGGGGTGCAAACTGTGAAACTTGATGATTCTTGAGTTTTTTTCCAATGTTTTCAGAATTTCTTTTGACAAGCCAGTATTTTCAGAAGGCCAGGAACCATGTTTGCAAAATTAGGATTAGTTTCTGTTTTGGTTGTAATTTTTGTGATCTTGCTGACAACAATTGACTCAGGTTTAGTAATTCTGTAGGCTACATTATTTTAATCTCTTCTATGCTAAATTCTGCGAGAATATTGATGAAGTACGGTAGGAAACATTATCTGAGGGCAAAAGGTGATTTATGCTTCCTCTACTACTTTTAGAACTGGGTCAATTAAAGGATTCCCTATGGTAATACTTTTTTCATTTCTGCTCCTACATTACAGTTTCAAAGTTCAAATTTGCATCTTAAGAGTACTTAGGAATTCAGGTTCATAGGATTAGGACAGGAAAAATTGACATAAATCCTGATTTGACTTTGCTAATGTGATATATGTGTTTGTGATGTTCTGCCTCAGGCATCTGACAGTGGTTAAATAATCTTAGAAAGTCAGGAAAACACACTCACATGCTTAATTTTAATATGATTTAGTGCTTTCTTGAGCTGAAAGCTCACTATAACCATGGGTTTCAGTGGCTGACTAGGATGGAGAGAAGTAAAGTTCTTCAGGAAATTCTAAAGAGAAAAGAAACCCAAGTATTTATCAGAGCTAATTATGAAATGTCATGTTAAGTGCTGTTATGGCAGTGGTCTGTCTGGTCTGTATTCAAGGACTTAAAATCCCTGTGACCTTCCTCCAAACTACATCCAAACAAATCTCAGCTGAAATGCAGCTCATAGACTTAAGCAGCTTTTAAAAAGCTTCTTGGAGATGTGGAATGTTGTGAACTGAGAGTAGACAGAGGTGTCTCCAAGACAAGGTCCTTCTTCAGCTCCATCATCTTTATCCCTAGGTCAGATGGGAACTGAACACTCCTGTCATTGTTCGGTAGTTCCCACTGAGATGATTGCTTTTTATTGATAAAATCCAGGCTAAAACTATATCCTATAGTGCTGATTTGTGTCTTTTGTCGTTTCTATATTGCATATATTGTTGTCTAAATGAGACTTCTTCCCAAAACCAAAGATTGGTTCTGTAGATGGAGCAAGAGTACAAAAGATTTATAACCCACAGGCAAATTTCCCTAGAAAAGCTCTTCAAGGACTTTTAAACTGTTATTTTAATCTAACTATGTTTTACAGAGGAGAAAAGTTGTAATTATTAATGGCTGTAGTATTTTCAGATCTAAAAGATACAATGTGACATTATAATGCTCCTATGTAACATAGGTCGTAAAAGTATATTTTATTGAGCCTATTAGTGAAGTTGTTTATTCTTTGGTGCAATTTAGAGTATGGGAAACATGGAACTAGATAATGTAGTCTGAAGAAAATAAGCTCTTGTAAATCCTTGTGATTCTGCAACATTCAGGTAGCTAATACAGTGCTTATACTATAATACTGTTCAATACCATTAAGCTATCCAATATAGTGTTCATGTATAGCACTATTTGTTTATTATGTTAAATAGAAATGCTATTTATAATTAAAGTGTTTATTAAAGAAACATTTAACATTATTAGTTTCCATTAGTGAACAGAGGAAGGAATGCAGACAGTAAGAAGAAAAACACGTCCTGTACAATGTGACTTTCTTATTACAGAGTTCTGCAGTTCCTGGGAGTTTTGACTTACAGGTCCTTGTTATGAAGTGCAGCTATAATTTTCATATGTTAAAGACTTCTAATGTAATGTTATGACTGTTTTACCCTTACAGTGCTGCTACTGCATTGTTCCAAATCAGCCTAAAATGTAAGACACTGTAGTGCATTATTCAAAGATAAGGGAGAATTTACCTCATGCTTGATTTCAAAATCTCAGTGGTGATATAAATGTGTTGTGCTATACTGCTTGTTTCAGTAACATTTGGAAAAAAACCAAACAAAAAAACCAACCCCCAAAACCATGGCTGCAGCTGAAAGTGATACTAACCAAAATGTTCGGTCTGGGGTAGTGGGTACTGGTGATTCAGGTACTGTAAAAATAAACTGGGTTTTTAATAGTAAATTAAAGAGACAGAACACATTTTCAGTTTATTTACAGAGGAAAACTCTTCCTTCCTCATAAATTGCTGTAAAGGATCTGTTTATATCTAAATCTTATGTCTAAAAATCTGACCAGGCTGGTCTTGCAGTTTTTTCTCGCTGCAAGTGGGTCACCCAGTGTCTTACATAATCTGGAGCATATCTGACACTTGGGATAACAAGACCCAAGTATTTGTGTAGGAATTCTAAGATATGGGCTTTTGCAGCAGGAACAGATTTAGTGCTTTCTTTATTACTTCCCTTTTCTTTTTTCTTTCCCATTATTACAAGCTGCAGCAATGATCAACTTAATTCTAGTATTTGAACAGGAGAGTCCTAGAAACTGTCTCTAAGAAGCAATACAGTATTCAGTTTATCTTGTCTTCCTCTTTTAAGTGTAGAACTGTAAATTTAATTGGATTTCTGAGTACCTTGTTAAGGTGAATGTATCTGCACTTCATGGATCTGTCCAGTTGTTTAATATTCTCTGTTTAGAAACTTTTTCTGATACTGAATTGAAACTTTCTCTGGCAACATTTTGTCACAGAAAACACTCAGCGACTCCTAAACAACCCTACTAATTTCATTCTTCTGTAGTCTCATTTCAAAAATCAATGTTTAGAACTGAAAGACAAAACTATCTTTAAGGATTCAATATGTAATTCTTCTATTCCCAAATTTATTGGAATTCCTCTGCTAAGGCATAAAACAAAGCTGCAATGTGGAAATCTCCAGTGATAGAAATATAGCAAGGAATTATGGAAAACTAGATCATGAACAAAATAACTCTTGTAGATTTCAGTGCAGGAAGTTGCTTGAGGGTAAATTAAACGGAATTATTCACCTGTGGTTTTGGTGTCTTAGTTTCAGAAATTGTTAAAAGAAAATAATACCAACTATATATTTTACTTCTGCTGAAATTATTAAATAGGCTGCCCTCATGGATTTGGACTTTTCCAAGGGAACTGGCCCAACAACTTTAGAGTTTACAGGCCTGAAAATATATTTTGAAAGACTGTCACGTGAAAATGAAAGGCAATCCTCATCCTCAACAGCTTAGTTACTCGTAATTCATATTAAATGCACAAGGGAAATTTATATAGCCTTTGTGATGTCTATATGAATTTGTAAATTGAAAAGCCTACAATTCAGTCCATTGAGGGACTGTAAGAATATGTATGAATGAAGAGATACTGAACTTTCTTATGGAAACCTTAATGCTGAAAAGCATAAAACATTTCTTTAGAAGACTGAAATGCCTCTTAATCTGTAAAGAAATCTGACCTGTGTTGAGAACTATTTACAGAAGCTGAAGTTAACAGTGCTTTCTCTGGCTTTAAAGATTTGTATTTATATTCAACTAACTAAAAGCTAGATGAACATGATCATCCTAGATCATTCCACCAATGATATTTATCACATGAGTGCAACAGAAAACACCTGGGCTGTTTGCCTTCCTTAGGGAGTACATGACTGTGTTGGAGTCAGCAGGATGTTTAAATGGTAAAAATTTGGGAAAGACTTTTTGTTTATACTAAAATAGATAGTTGAGTTAATTATGAAATGGGAGTGCTGATTTTTAGATGCTTCCACTAAATGCCAGTTTCTCCTTATGTTTTTAGGCAGCTTGGAAGAACTATGCCAATTCCTCCTTATGTTTTAAGAAGCTTGGAAGAACTATCCAATGGTAGCTCTTAGAAGTTAAAATACTGCTGAAAGTTTTCCTCATAAAAGTCATCATGCATCGTGAACTGCCAGTTTTCCGCTAATTTCATGGCCATGACTTCAGAAGTCCCAAAATCCACTAGGCAGTGATTTTAATCTTTATTTAGGATTCACTTGTAGCTAATATTGTTTAAATTCTCTATGCCTCCTTATTTTCCTCCCCCCTCTCTTCCTTCTGTCAGCCCTTCATCCATTTGCCTTAAAGGCCCAGGGTGGATGAGTCAGTGGTTCCAATCTGTATTTGCTTAGATACCAACTCCCTTTTAGGCATAGATAGCATTAGCATGCTTTATCTCGGTAGGTAGTCATGCTTTTTGAACAATTTTGACATCTGGAACTTTCTTTTATTAGATGTAGACTGCTGCATTCCTTTCTATATTAAAAAAAAAAAAAAAGGCATGATCTCTGGGTATACTTTTTAAAAAAAATCCAAGACACAACCCAGTTCTTGGCTGCACAGATCTCACCAATCCAATGAATAGACAAACTGGCTTAAGCTTGTGTGGATCCCTCACTTGAAGGAACAACCAAGAAACTTGTCTGTTTCTTGGTTGTTCCTTCATCTGTGGTCACTTGAACAGGGATCTCCTTGCCTTCCTGCCCCTCCCTGGTCGTCACCTGCTCTGCCCAGCCAGGGAACCCTGAACACCAGCCCTGCCAGACCTTGTGGCTCTGAATTTTACCTTGTGTGACTTGACAGTTTGGAGGGATGCTAAAAGTATATCTCTCCCTTGGTAATAGTATGTCTCTCTCCTTGTCTCTCCTAAAGAACAAACTGCAGATATCTGGCATAAGAAAGGCTGAAAAGCCAAAACACCTGATGAGAAGCAGACCTCTCATGCTGCCACCACAACAACAGCTGAGTGCTCGAGCAGGCACAAGCTGTTTCTGAAGCACCCTAAATGCCACTTCTGCTTGATGCTCTGGAGCTGCAACCACATGCCCAGATTAGGGGTGTCTCACTTGGAGGACATGGGGAGAGAAGGAACATTTTTCACCCTTCTTAATTCTCTCTTCATCTGTCAAGCCGGGAGAAACCTGGAAGGGGATCACATGATGGTATTGTTTGGTGTTAATTATTTTCTAATTAGCCAGAGCATTGAAAATGCTTCTGTCTCTTTAAAATGATGTGGTATTTTGTGCTGTGGCTACTACCAAGCGTGGAGTTATTTGAGTGAACGGAATAACTTCATGTGTGTTGAGGTGTGAGGTGACCTCATTATTCCTAAATCTGTTCCTGTTTTGTAGCACTCCTTATTCAGCTCCACTCTTTCAGCTGCTCAAGTGTTTTTATTTCTGCTCTGGTTGTGTAACAGATTTTTTTTTTAAATGTCTGAATCATGGCAACATAAGTCGGTTATGTTGAACCAACCTGGCAGAAATTTAGCTGCTCGTAGATAAGACAATAATAGAGCAATATTAAACAGGGTTTGTGGCTTAATAAGATAAGAAGCAATATTTAACAGGTTTTACTTTGATGGAACGCTGTTGATTAATGCAAGACGTGCTTCATTCCAACTGAGGCTTCTGGTAAAGACATTTAAAAAATTATCATTTTTCCTTTGCTTGCGCAAAGTCAGCACTTCAGAGAAGTATTGTGTTGAAAACTCTGACAAATGGTATTCCTTGTCTGCCTTCAGAAGGGAGTGTCATGGGAATGTTAGTATGCACTCTGCAGTCTGTGCTTGCTCCAGGGCAGAGGTGCACACCTCCAGGGAGGTGCTGCTCCCTTCACCCCTTTATTGCTTTTGCTTTTGCTGAGGACTGTGCTGCTGGAACTGTTCATCTGAAAGCGGAGCACCTGTCCACTCGCAAGGAAACAGAAGAAGTCTTTCTCAAAGCTCACTCGGTGGGCTCCAGGCAGCCTTGCTAGTCATACTTAGCAGAGTTTGTTTGCCATACATTGACAGGTTTTTTATGCTAACTTGAAAGTTTACCATTCACACCTCCAGCATTAAAGGGGCACATGAGAAACAAGATTCCAACTACGCTGCTTGAGAACTCTCTCTCACCTCCTGAGTAGTTCCTGTGGGACATGTTTCTCTAAATAATGCATCCCACCTTTTGTACAATTAACCACTCATTAGAAACTTCCTGGCTCCAGTGGTTTTTGCCTGCTTTCATTCTCTGCCACTCTCTCTTGATTCCTTTTACTAGCTTCAATATTCTCTGCTGACTGCATGTAGCTTTGGAGCACTTGTGTGAGTTGGTGATCTGTTGGGTTTTTAACAAGCAGGTAAGTTTTCTGCCAAAGTGTGCTTCCTGAGCTAAAGGTTTAGTGCCTATGCCAAATCTCTGCTTGCATTAATAACCTCCATATCTACAATTATATATAACAAGCTTTTATAAGTCCCACTGCCTCTATTTCCCATTGCATTAAAAATAAATCAAGATGAAATTTGTAGGTAAACTAAGCTGGCAAGAGGATGCAAAAATTTCAGTTTGGCATCGTGCATGGCATTGCTACCAATTCAGGAAAAACAAAGACCTTTTAAATGTCTACTGCATTACACTTTTCAGCTATTAAAACCTATTTTCATGTAAGAAAATTGAAGGAAAATACTTTTTCTCTTTAAACTTTGCATTGTTTGATTTTGTCACTTCACCTTTTAATCCTCTTTCATTTAATGTTTTGATGTGTAACAAAAGCTTATGTTTCAATTTTCATCTCTGCTTAAACAAAGAAAGGCTGTGACACTGGGAGCAGGCGGTTTGGGTGTGACTGAGATGAAGCTGATATTAGGAAGTTATTAGGGAGAGTGGCTTCTGCCTCTTCATTACCAGATTGCCACCACTTATTTTCATGCTTGTTGTCTGAGTGATGCTGCTTCACTGCTGCTGGTACAAAAGGTCCTTTGATAACCTTGTGTGACAATTAAACACTACTAATTGTCCTCAGCTAGGAGGCTGTTCTGTGGTCATTCATGCACCTCCAATTTTGATACTAGATTAGGTAGTGCCTCTAGGAGAGGTCCCTCTCAACACCTGTGCTTTTCAGTATTGCAATATTCAACTCTTGGTCTCCAAGGTGAACCTTAGTCATGGGGTTTGAAGTGCAAAGGACCTGAATAGCTGCAGAATGTGCTCAGGGCAGTGACCACAGCTGAGTCCAGGGAGTGTTTGCTCAGGTACCTGTGTAGACTTTCTAATGGTCCTGATCCCTGTTGTAAGCTCTTGTGGTCTTAATTAATCCTGGATATCCTTGCTGGATATTTTGGAGGGAGGCTAGATCCAGTGTTGTTCTGTAGGAGAAAGGCTGGGTGAAGTGATTTATTTGCTGAAGAGAATCTTGGTCTGTCAGCTGTTGGGGAGAAGAAAGTAGCCCTTATAGATGGGTCAAAAAGCCATGTATTTTGCCAGACCAGAGCAATTTCATCTTTCTATTCTTTTTTTTTTAAACTCTTTTTAATTAAACATTAAATTGGGTGAAAGTCATTCTCTTGGTTCCTGAGAATGTATCATTAGTGAAATAAAATGCGTCCCTAAAGAAAAGAAGTTGCTGAAGTCATTATTACATATAAGTCTTGGTATATCTGCCAAAACAAATCTGTATGATATACCTCAGAGGAGAAAGCAACAGGGGGATACTACTCTCAAGCTCTTTATTTTATCTTCTCTCATTTCCAGTTCAATCCCATTTGTTTGTGTTTAGGGGGATTATTCTGTATGTCAGTATTAGCAGTGCTTAGAAAAAGGGACTGCTAAGCAGCCTGGGATTCCTCAATGTCTCTCCACACACACTGTTTTTAATTGACACAGAGGGAGACTCGAGAAATGAGATACTATTAAATGCAGTGTGTACAATAGATTAATTAAAATTTATCTCTGTTGAAGCTTTATCTTACTTCAAGAGTCTCTGCAGTTGATATGAAAATGCCAAGGACCTCTGTGTAAACTAGATGACAACCAGAAACTTTGGTTTCACATAGAGCAAGCACAATTTCGTCTACATCTTAAATTTTATAGGAAACTTTTTGGTCTAAACACTTTTGGGATATGAAGGCCTAAGCTTAGCAACTTGTTGGTCTTTGGGTAAAACTTGTAAGACATGATTTGAACACCAAGCAAGATCCGAAAAGGCATCACTAAAACATTGATTTCCTGTAGAGGATTTTACTGCATGATAAGCTACCTGCCTCCCAGGAGATTTGAAAATCAGATCTCCCATTTCTCTGCCAAACTACAGATCTGGAAGCATGGCTTCACTGGGTATATTTTCCCTTAAGCCCTGGTTGCTAAGGTCTGTTTGTGGAAGAGTGCCACCTTTGTGGAAGGAACTACTGGAGCCATGGGAAGTTCTACCCTGAGCACAGAGAAGTAGGATTTGGCTCAGCCAGTGTTGACTGAGAACTGCATAATGAAGCTCTTTTAGGATTTATTCAAAACTTTATTGCTTTCTAAGAGGAATTTGCATCATTGTTGTTTCTTACATGAGAAATAATATAGACTGCTTATGCTTGTCTCCCTTTCATGGTACTATAGGATGCTTCAGGAAATACTGGCGTCTAGCATAAATTTTCTTGGAAAATGCAGCCTCCACATATCATGGCAGTTATTGACATTAAACTGTTCTTGTCTAGATAAAAAACATGGATAATATAATATCAGGATTTTTCTTACTTTTTACAAACCACTACTGTTATTCATAGCATCTATAAAAAGTTGCCTAGTAGTCCCAGTTTACCATGTTGCCCTTGTGGGAAGGTAATGCTATTTTTGTCTTTGTGGTTGGGGAAGCTGGAGCAAAAAGCTGTTGTATAAACTAATGTACCAAATGAAAGATCAGCTGGGAAGTCTTGTCTGTTCAATCTGAAATCATCTTGGCTGTTGCCAGTTGATATCTCCCTTAGCATTTTCCACAGGGAAAGTGCTAAATAAGAACAGAGTGCTGAAATACATGCCCAGCCTAATTTGTAAGCCTGTTCCCACAGACTTCCTATCACATTACAATATGTCCTTCAGAGTTCTCTTTAAAATCACAACAAAAATGCCCAAACAAGTCCTTCTCTTTGGTGATTTCATGGCTTCTGTTTCTTCCTCAGAGAAGATCAAGTCTGAAGTTTCTCTGACTTCGTCTGAAATTGTAGGCATGATCAATTTGTTTAAGAAACCTTGTAAGTACTTGACTGCTGGAGCACATGATGTCCTGTCATTCAAAAGCTCACTGTTAAGTTTCTGTGGCTTAGTCTGGCACACTTCCAGCGGGGAGCTGGCTGAGGGGAGAATGTGCTGTGCTTCTTGTTTTTGAGTAGGAGCTGCTGCTAATGTATGTGCTGCTTTTGTCCATTTCTACGGCAGGTAGAATAAACAGTGTATGTGTGAAGCACAGTCAAATTCAAACCAGAGAGGTTATTCTGGTTAATGTTTTTGCCCTCAGGCATCACTTGGGGGTTTCTGCTCCACTGTGGGAAACTTTACTCCTCCATTTGTGTTATGTCAGATGCTGTGCTTTACCATGCCTTTTGAAATGGTCTTTTTTAACCGAAGAAAGTTTAGAATTTATGGATTTAAATTTTTAAGTAAATAGAAAAATACACGCTTTTTTATGGTCATCTGGATTATTTTTCAAAGTTGTCAGAAAGTTTGCTATTTTAAAGCTTACTACTGTAGTTTTAATTTTGATGGGTTTTCCTATGTCAGTTCTCAAATATCTTTCAGTTGCTCTGATACTGACTCAACATAATTCCATTTTTATTTTTTGCATTGAATTTGCAGGGATTCTTTGACAAATTCAGAATTTATTGGAGTTAAATGTGAATGGACTGAAGCAGTGTAAAGTTTGTACTTCTGTGTAAATAAGCAAGCATGCTGTCAAGCAATGGTGTTGGATTCATGTAGTGATGTCCTGTTCATCTGTTTCTTTGGGGGGCTTGGGAAGGGGGATTTTGAGGACAAGGGGCCATCCACAGTGTTTATAATAAACAAGACTTGCTTTTGCTATGACATGATGATTGACACTGTAATATGACTAAAGCTTTAGTCTGTTTTCAGATTTCCCCATTATGTATCTATTCCAGTTCAGAAGTAAATGGTGCCTCTGTTTCCCCTGGATTGCATGGTGTTCTGCATGAGCTTGTGGTACTGAAAAGGCAATAAGGGGGGGAAAAGACTCTCACTTGGTCACCAAGTGCCCTCCAGAGCAAGGCATGAAGCTCCCCTGTCACCGACAGTCAGGTTGAATGCTCTCCCAGGGAAAGAAAGGAGAAAGAAAGCAATGTTAAAAAAAGCCTTTACTTCTCAACAATTGGTATATCTGCCAAAACAAATCTGTATGATATACCTCAGAGGAGAAAGCAGCAGGGGGATATAGGGGATGTATTTAATTAGCTCCAATTACAGATTTAAATGATGGAAGTAGTAAGAAGACTTACTTTGCATGTACTGTTGAGGAATTCATGTAGGAAGAAGAGACACAAGTGTTTGAAATACCTGGCTAGCTCTCTGTTGTCATCTGTTAATAATTCACATGGCTCTTTCATTTCTATTTTGTTGAGAAAAAGAGAGTAGGCTTGACACAAAGAAGCTCTTAACTTCCTCTGTAAAGGAGTGGGAGTACAGCATGTCCATTCAGTACAAAGAAAAGAATTTACTTTTGTGGAGTTTTCAGACTTTTTTAGTTTTCTTTTTGAAGGCAGCTTCACCAGTGAACTGTGGGAAGGAAACTGCTTCTCATGTGGCTTTTACACTTGTGTTAGCTATTGTTAGTTGAGCCATAACTGAGCTGCAAATTCCAGGCCCAGACTTTCCCAGAATTTGGTGCCTGCTTTTATAGGGAATCACTTGCTCTACAGTTACCACCAAATAAAATGGTGCATTGCTGTCTTGCCCTATACTGGGTTTGTGGTGGATCTCTGTAGAGTACTATCACAGAGTCTCAAAAAGCCCTGACAGACAGTTGCAGGGGATGAGTCTGATTCAATGTCATCGTGACACTTCTCTGAAAGCTGCTGTTCTAGCAAACCTTTGCCTATAACCACTGCCTTGTGTAATTGAAAAAGGATTAGCTAAATTACATATGTTTTCTCTGAGGGTACTTGTGTTTCATGGATGGGATTAAAAGCAGAAAGGTAGAGAATATCTACAGTTTGCCAGCATTCCAGCTGGAGTGATGACATTTCTGCATGCTTTAGTGGTCTTGTTCACAGAACCTGCTTCCCTGCTAGGGCTTTATTTTGTCTTTAAGTCCCTTTTCTATCCTAGTGTGTGCAATGGTTTCTGAACTCCCTTCCGCTCTACAAACTTACCCCGGGTAAAGCGCAAGTTTTGAAAATATTATGCAATTAAAATCTTCTTGGTAATATCTTACCTGGGATGTTTGTTTGTTTCTGTTTCCCTAAGAAGGATACATTTTATAAAGTGGTAAGTATGACTTACCTTACTCCTGCATAAGTATTAACAGAAATCTAAAAGATGAGAATGTGAACACAGCTGATTTATTTGTCCAAAATCTCTCTACTTAGGATAATAATGCTTTCTATAGATGGAACATGAACTTTTAATAGCTCATGGGTGGAGACAGACACTAATTGTCTCACCTGGTCATTTGTAATGAAGGCATTCATTATTTTTGTCCTTTAATGTTTCTTTCAGAAAAGCTGGAATGTATGATCTGCCTGCCTGTCCCCATGGGTCAGGAATGAATTGCAAATTACTCCTCTGCTGCTTGAGCAGACTGGCTGCTGTTGGAAATGTGATACTCAGCTACGTGGAATTCTTGTCTGTACCAGCCTTGCCATGTCTGCATTCATTTTTCCTAAATTACTAAACAACTTACACTTAATGAGTTGCAACTAATTAGTACCTCTTGCTTTGCTATACCCATAAAATTATATTTCCAGTAAAATGCTTCATGAACTAATTAGATATCTCAACCCAGCTGACTTTTGTCCTCTTGTTTACTGGCTTCTTACTAGATAGTGAGATTAAAATCTTGTCATCTTACTTCAAAGATGCAATCTCTTCATGTTCTTCTCCCATTACAGACTACATTTAATTCTTATTCTGGAATGCTGCTTCCCCAAACGAGGTGTCCTCTTTATCCTGTGGAGCAGAGTGCCTGTCCCATTTCACAACACAACCCAAAGCAGGGATGACCAGCTGCTCTGTGGCTACACTTGCCCCAGCTGATGACTCGAGTGCTGAGGATAATAAGAGGCTGACACTGCATAGAGTGCTTGGGGTATCCTGCAGAGCAGGTACAGACAAACCTTACCAGTCTGGTGGCATGGTCCAGCAGGGCAGGGCAGGGACACACAGCTGTTCTCAGTGAGGTCAGCTCCTCAGCACTTACAAGCTATGGCATGGAGCCCATTTCAGAAGAGGAGAGCAAGGTCCTGGTTTGGCTAGGCTGCCTTGGTGGCTGTGGCCTTGCCCATGAACACCTTGAGGGGCTTACAGCCATCTTGTTTTTCCCCACTGTGGATCTTGGAACAAAAACTGTTTTCAGTAAAAGAAACAAAGCAAAGTAAGCCCCCTTCCCCCATCAGTTTGGGTTGATTCTGGTAGAGGCCAAGTAATGCTGGTGATGCCTCTGTGTGTGTTCCCCAGGACAGAGGTCTCCAGAGCTGCTACTTGGGATCCTGATGTACTGGAAGCACTGTGTTTCCACCATAGCTGCAAATGGTGATGTCCTTCAGAGAGTTGGTTTCTTGAAGGCTCTGAGGACTTTCCTGTGGGAAGTTTTGTGGCATACAGTTTAAGTAAACATTTGCTATTACAAGGAAGCAACACAGAATGTTGTATCTTCTGATCCTTCCTGGGACCTTGCACACATTTGAACAACCATGCTTTCCTCCCCCTGTGTTGGTCCCAGCTAATTTCAAATCCTTTGGCTAAGGGGCTTTTGGCCTCCCTTAGAGTGATGTGTAGTGCCTGAGGTGTCCATGGAGCAGTGGACTGCCTTAAGTGCTGCCAGGCTGAAACACTGTCCAGCTGGCAAGGCCTGCAGCTGGCTATCATTGCATGGATGTACAGATGCCCAAGGCGCCTTGAGGAGGAGCAGATACAGGTAGATAGTCCATTTCAGCTTCTATCCAGGGTCCCCTTGCACCTTGTTCAGAATGTCTAATTTAAGTAAAACTGGTAAAAACACTTCCCTCTGCTTTTAGAAGAACTTAGTAAAAGCATTACAGTATTTTTAAAAGCCATTGAAGTAGCTGTTTATTGCAAGGTACTGGAGGCTGTAGCCAGGTGGGGGTGGGTCTCTTCTCCCAGGCAACCAGTGACAAGACAAGAGGACGGTCTTAAACTGCACCAGGGGAGGTTTAAGCTGGACATTAGGAAGAAGTTCTTCACAGAAGGGTTAGTTGGGCATTGAATGGACTGTTTGGGGAGGTGGTGGAGTCACTGTCCCTGGAGGTGTCAAGGAAAAGACTGCGGCACTTAGGGCCGAGGCCTAGTTGACAAGGTGGTGTTAGGCCATAGGCTAGACCTGATGATCTCAAAGGTCCTCTCCAACCTAAATGGTTCTCTGATTCTGCAATATCTCACCACTCTCTTATTTTCTCTTGTTTAAGTGGCTATCCAGATACTATCTGGATTGCCCTACTGTTAGTGAAGCTTTAGGATACAATGTGGGTGGTGCCCTGACAGGAGTCTGTTTACCAAACCCAAGTACAGATATTTTAACATTTCTTAATCACATATTTGAGTGTGATTTCCAAAGTGGCACATTAAAAGTAAGTAGCAGCTGCCCTCCTGTTAATGAATGCATATATATATGTATATAATGCCAGGTATGCATTCTTCCAAAAGTTGTTCTTTTTCAGATGCATCAGTGATCTGCTGTACACAAGTACATGATAAATTTTACATACATATAAGTTCCTGCACTAATTTTAATTCAGTATTTGTTTGAACATCAACAAACCAGTGATTTCTCAGGTGATGCAGCAGATCAGTTGCCATTAGCTAATTTTCAGTTTACAGTCTGAAATACTTAAGGTCAAACTGTGCAAGTTCATCAGCCAGAGAGCAGATATGTGTAGTATTAACTGTGACCAAAGCAGAACAAATTGCATTTGTTCAGAGTCATGTTTTCTTCAAACACAGTATGAACAATCCATATCCTGTGAAATATATGTCATCCCTCTACCATCAGATAGAGACACACCTGGTAAATCAAGCCTAACTAAAACCCAGAATATTTGGAGAGTGTCCTATTTTTTTCTGATGTGGTGTGTTAATTTTAGGGTTTGTCTTCAAACAATGTACAGTGTAAGAACAGGAAAAAGAAAAGGAGGGAATGTGCTTTTTCTCCCAGTTGAGTCATATCCTCTGGTGGAAAATCCTGGAGGAGATGATATTCTGCATTGGCACTACAATGTATTCCTGCCCAACAACTGGCATTTTTCTTTCTTCCATATAATATGTAGGACTTAGTCTGAAAACGTCAAAAAGAGGGGTGAAGAGGTGGGAGAAGCCTAAGCTTAACTTGTACACCCCTATTGTTGACAGTGCTGTCATTTCATGTATCTAAATTAAATGGTTCTTTCCTCTGACTGTCCTGGGTGGGTGTTACTGCACATACGGCTTTTGGGCTTTAGTCTGCTCTTTAAAAGAATGATCAAGTTTAGCACAGTCATTTAGAGCATCAGGATTTTTCTGAAAATGCAGTAGAAAACCTGGTATGAGGATCTGGGGATCTTACAGAGGGCAAGCGCAGAGCACAAATGAATGTTCTCTTCACCCAGGACTTTTAGATGTGTTACTTTTCCTCTTCTCTAAGCCCACAGGACAAAGCTATGGCTATGGTTGTTTCCATACTCATATTTGACAAATCTCTCAGAAACATTTGTGCGAGCAAGGTTTCAAAAAGTAGAACTTGGACTTACTTTGAGATGCTTTGCATTATCTCAGTGTCAAAATATGCCACAGAGAGAGATGTGAGCATCTCTTGAGGATATTTGGTCACATAATGGAAACTGATTGAATTTTAAAACTTTCATCTTGCTTTTTATATTTGTACTGTTAGAATTCTTTTCAAACTTGCATCTGTTACTGTAACTCTAGGTGATGCTTTACAGAGATGGAAAAACACTGACTCAGCTACTGAGTGCTTGTAGTCCAGTAGGTTAAGAATAGATACAAAGCAAGTAAAAAGGGTTAAAACTTAGTAAGTGTTCACCTCTCTCCTCTGGCCCCAGCCCTTTCCCAAATCTGCTCTTTGATATTTTTTACAGTGAGTGCTCTTGGACCTTGAGTTTTATGAGTAGAGCAGGAATATCAGGTGGAAGGGAGTTTATGCAGGGTGTGAAGAAGTGTATGATGACAGAGAAGCAGTTAAGGAGGGGAGATAAATGCAGTTTGGTCAACATGGGCTTCCTCTGACTCTCCTTGTAAACGTCCTTAGCTGGACAGTCAGGGCACCCCGTCCTGTACCATGCTGCTTTCAGGGATCCAGAATTTGCTTCAGCAGCTAGGAAACAAGTATTCAGAGCTGCTGAAATGGATCTCAGCTTCCATCCATGCTAGACAGACAGATCCTGGCACTAGTCAGATCCAGGACAGGATTTCTGTTCCTTGGTCTTGCCACTGGACTGGAGCAGCTGGAAGGTGTCTGTTCTGCCAAAAAACACCCTGTACAAGTAACATTTTCTGGAGTGATGTTGCAGCATGAGACATAGCACTTAGCTGGTCCCTGGGGCTGTCACAGCTGCTGCAGCTTCTCAGAGAATGGCAGACACAACCTGCACTCCCAGTGTCTTTCCAAGGCTTACAAACTGCATACTTGAACAGTTTTCACTCGAGGGCCCAACTTGATGTCATATCCTGCAATCTACAATGCATTAAATTCCCTTGGCTCTAGTTCTGTTTAACCATCCTCACTAGCACATGGGACCTTGTGATTTGCCTGGCCACCTGAGTCCTCTCCATTCTTTGTTCTGGCATGTAGTAAATGGTAATTAGATTCCAGTGTGGGCAACTGATGGTTCAGAGGAAGTGCTGTCTCCTTTCTCAGTGAAGTTTAATAATCTTCACCTTGTGTGGCTAAATTTGATGTATTTCACCAGTATCATGAGGATAATGCTTTGTATTCTCAGCACAGTGAGACAATGTGTGATTAGAGTGATCAGTCACATCCTGGCCTGGCAAATCCTCGCCTGGAACCAAAACAGCATGAAAATGGGAAATAGTTTCTTCTCTTTGCTCTCGTTACCTAAAGGCAAGATGTTTTAAAAGGAAATATCTGGTTGTCTTAGTTCAGGAATAGCGAGAGTTGTGCTTTTGTGCAAAGGCCATTTTAAACTTGAATAATTCTAGGTATTTTTTAAAATGTTTAGGTTTATAAATGTTTGAGTATCATCTCTTTATGGCTGCTTCTCTTCTCCTCTTTAATTTTGCTTCTTCATGAGTAATTAATTTTATTCTAGCCTCATAAAATAGAACAGAGAGGGAGATTTCATTTAGCATCACTGTAGTATGATGGATTTTTTTTCTATTTTGATGTTACAGAATTTATAAGCCCTTTCTTGGTATTTCTATTTGGAGTAGAAATCTTACTTGGCTAACATTTAAAATAACACTAATTATTAGTGTTATATGTTAATATACTCAGTGTTAGCCAAATAACTGTGGTGGCAAAGTACATCTGAGTGTTCTGTGAAGTGAATATTCTAAGTTTTGCAAATATCAGAAGAAAACTATTCAAGACTTTATCTCTTAGATGTTTATAGGTTGGTGTAAAAGTAAATTTCATAGGTAGGTCTAAAAGTAAAATTTCATCAGATTTCTCTGTTTTCTGGTCAGTAAGTGCTTCAAGTGATGTCTTACTCCTCTAGTTTTAATTCTGGAAAGCAAAGGCAAATGAATCACCTCAATCTTATTATTCTGTATATTTTGATACATTAAGGCAAGACAAGGAATTGAGTCAATTATAAGGTCCTTTTCTAAAGCAGATCTAGTGTTTGAGAAAGTTGCCAGAACTTCAACCTGAAGATATACAGTCCTATTCCTATCACATAAATGTCTTACTTGTCTCTTCTGACTGTGCTTGGCCTGGGTGGTGCAGACAACCCAGGCTGAGGGCTCTGGTGTGGATGTGGGAAAGCAGCTGCATGTTCCTGGTCCTGTCTTTAATCTGCTCTTTGTGTGTAAAAGTTGTTTGAGATTTTCCTTTGTGCCTCAGCCTGTTGCCTGCTCACTGTCTGGGAACAGGTGATGGATGAGGAGCAGCTAGGTTAGGTGTGTACAATGCTAGAATAATTAGTGATTAATACTGATGATCTGTTTTATCTCAATGGTCTGTTTAACTGCTCAAAATCTTGTTTCTAAAATAGCTGGTAACAGTGTTGGTTAAGTGCTGGCTCAGGTGGAACTTTTTTTGATAGCATTGCAGTCAATATTAAGACACCAATTTCATCCTTCAGCTGATAGTGGTCTATGTTACAAAAAACAGCAATTTCTGAAAAAACTGGAAATGGCCATCTAACTCTGGTGCTCAGAAGAGAGATTGAGTGCAGACTGGAATAAGGGAGTGCCAGCAGGAGAGGTGGCAGTGGAGCACAGGGGTGTTCTCTGTGCCATGCCAAGGTGAGCATGTGATGCTGGAGATGCAAGAGAGACAGGAGGAGTTGCAGGCTACACACAAGTAGCTGGCTATCCTCTCCTGCTGACATGCCCAGAAGGAAAATCGTGTCCTTTAACAACATGGAGAATATCTCAGTGTTCTTCTGCTCTTCCTGAAGATGGTAATCTGGGCCTGTGTATGCAGTGGAAGCTGCTCGGACAATGAAAATCCAGACGTTCGTTAAATAGGCAATTTCCCAGACTCAAGACAGATGCCTCAAATCTTAATCTGGCCACAATTTGTGTCAATATCAAAGGATTTGTTTGTCAGAAGGAGCAAGTGAGCCTGGCAGGGTGGTTGGAAAGGGAAGCCTGCAGCAGGAAGGCGCAGGGGCAGCAGTGAGGAGCCAAAGGTGTCCTTCTGCCACAGCTTTGCACAGCTCCAGGGGCAGGGATGGCTCCTTGTGAGGGCATGGTGCTCCCAGGCTTTGGAGTGGAGCACAGAGCAGGTTCTTCAGCCCCTGTGCTGCCGACTGAAGTTACTTCCTGTGATATTTTGGGAATATGCCAATCTGGGGAATGAGTGACACAATTCCTTTTGTCTACATTGCCCAGCAGAATAAAGAAGTTGAGATTTGGCTTCCTTCAGAAGTTAAAAAAACCTCAAGCACTCAACAAAACAGGACTGTTCCCAGCTCCATGCTTCTCTTTGCTCTGGTTTTCACCACGCAAACATTGACTGTGGTGTCTGCTTTTCACCAAAGCTCGCTGGATAATTTGTGATTGCTATGGTTTATGCAGCTCTTAAGGTATTGTTTATTTTCTTTATTTTGCTCCACAGCTGCAAACCACAACAGCATGATTTAATTCTGTGAAATCAGAGATCAGCACAAGTTGGTTTTGTTTTTTTAGACACATTCAGCCTGAAGTCAGATTTAGCTTGGTTTTCGGGTTGTTCAAATAAGGGAGCCTTGTGATTAATTGCAAAAATTAGAGATGATCCTGACATTTTAGTTCTTTAAATCTGGGGAGGGGAGGTGGATTTACTGCCTTCTGTTCAGCTTTACCCTTATAAAATTTAATGAAGAGCTTATTAAATTAATATGTCTGCTGAAGTTGTTAATAATTTGCTTAGAATAAGATCCCTTTTATTCCTGTGCTTTCCATATCACTTTATAATTCTCAGAACTTTGAAAGAAGACGCACAGGCATAAAGTAATTGTTGGGGTTCCCCCTTCTCCTAATCTCCCTCCCCTTCATTTAGAGCTATATGTAGAACTATGTTGGAACTTTTTAAAATCGTGGAACTGCCCTAACTCAAAAGGTATATAGATACTTTCAAGAAAACCCACTAACATCTCATGACTGGGGAGTAAGTAAATTCACAAAATGAAAATTTTAGTCTCTCCATTTAATCTGACCTATTTAAAATATTCTAGCAGTTCATCTGAATTGCAAATTTAAAATTAATATATGTTTGTCATTGTAAAATATATGATACTAAAACTGTGCAAAAGTGAAAAAAATCACTCTGAGTATATATGTCTGTACTGGTCTCAGTTTGTGTAAGGCATTAAAAGCAGAAATAATGCACCTGGTTTTTCACCATGACATGAAATTTGCATCCAGTAATATTGCCTTTATGTGACATTGAAGAGAGAATTTGTTTTGTGTCATAATGACTCAGTAATGTATTAGTTTGTTGTTCCCCTTAAAAAAAAAAAAAAGGAAAAAATTCCAAATCCCAATCTAAAATATATTGGATGCACCTGCTTTCTTACAGCCTTGATTTATTAGCCCCTAATGGTTTATTAGCCAGTGGGCTCTCCAGCCCCCTGTCTGGGTAGTAACCCCTGCCACTCCCCTGAGCCCTTTCCAAAGGAGGACATTTCACTTTTGCAGCAGCACCACAGTGCTGGCTCATAATTATCCTGTGATCAGCTGGAGTGGTCACATCTGTCTTTCACCCATTTCTAGCTGATCTGGGACATCTCAGCAATAGGCCCTAAAGGAATGAGTTTGTACATAATACTTCAGCTCATTTCTATCGCAGTTATCCCAGTCCTCCAGCCATCCAGACTTTCTGGCTTAGCACTCTGACTATCCTTTGAGGTCAGGACACTTCTCTGCTTTTTCTTCTTATTGATAGAACTCAGCAGCATGCTGGTAGCACTTCTGCCTTACCACTCAAGAGGTTTGATCTATGAGTTTTATGCTCTCTTCATGAAAATTTCATTAAAATAACATTTTATATTGTAGCTTCTGTGATGGTGAAATGCTCCTCCTCTCATTAGTGGAAAACTGGAGGTGGTATGGATCTAAAAATGTTGACCAGTGCAATACAGGGTTTATTTAGGAGTGGAGAGGCATGAAAAACCATTCCTGTAACACAATCCCTTGCAAGAATGATCTTATAAACTGTGATTTGAGTAGGATCCCGGTCTGTCAGCCTGTGCCAGCCTTGAAGAGGTATAAATGACCTCTGCAGCTGGGGAGGGGCAGTGGGAGCTGTTTGTCCAGTGCACGTGGCACTCCTTGGACTTCGGACTGCTCTGCCATGGGGCCTCAGGGAGGTGGCTTTGCCTCAAGGAGGTTTATCTTTTCACACACAGCATGGCCAGGACTTCTTTGAGTCAGGAGTTTCCACGTAAGAAATTAGCTGCTGAGGGAATCCCATGTTTTACTTTTTTTTCCTCTGAGAAGGAAATAATGATCCAACATCTCTTTATTGCGTTGACATCAAGTGTTTGAATCAGCTCTGGAAACCTCGGGTAAAACCCAGCACACCAAAAGGGTGTCGTGTCCCATCATTAATAACTTGAGTTAGTAAGCCTTGCACTAGTAAAACAAAGCTTTCTCCCTTCTGTTATGTAATATTTTGTTGATGAATCAGGAGCTATTGTGGTCTCTTCCTTTCTAAGAGTCTCACATGCATCACTGCACCCAGAGCTATAATAAGCAGGTTTTATCTTATCAGGTATGTTCTTCAGTGCAGCCCAGCATCTTGGGAACATCTATTGCATTTACATAACCCTTTCTCAAATGTCCTCATGGGTATGAACTCCACTACCTATTCTTACTGTCCTCAGATGTGAATTCTAACTTTTTTACACCCTCTGGCCACTCACTGTATAGCCTGTAACTGGAGCTTTCCCCTGGAAGAAGGGAACTCCTGGGCCACAGTAGGGTTTGCTCCTGAAGTTTATACTAATTTTCTCATACTGTCTTCCCTGATCAGATCTCTGCTATCCCAGCCTACCTCACACATTCCCAAAGTGAGCTACCTGCTCCAAGTCTGGTTGTGATTTTTGGAGGGCAGTGTCTTCTCTGTCCCAAAGATGCTGCCCAAGCATGGCAGTGGTATGGATTAAGAATTCAGAATGTCAGTGTTAAAACAAAGGGTTGGATGAATGAGGCTTTCTGACCTCCAGGACCACTCATTGTGATGCTTGATGAAAATAGAAGTTACAGAAATAAAAGGACTGGCTGTGAAGACTTCGATTAAAGGGTGGGGAAAAGAGAACAGGAGCTCAGAAATGAAAGGAGAATTTTTGCCATAGTAAATGAGACTGAAGAAGTGGATATTTACTTAGCTCTAGTTCTTCTTCTTAAGAAGAAATGTTTGTCATCCAAACATTTTGAAAATTTTATTTACTCCTCCTCTTCATTCATAATTCTTTGTTGCTTTTAAAGAGCCCTGTGCCAAACCTCATGCAGTGGGGATTAAGTCCTTTTGCCTTCAAGAGGTATTTCCTTGTGGTTTCAAGAGAAGTGTCGAAATAGCTCTTTCCTTGCTCTGGATGATAAAGCATATTATATGCTGCTTGAACATTAATAGACTCTATTATGATGATTCATAAGTGTCTCCTGACAGCTGACTGTCTCAGCTACATATGGTTTCTGTGCAAAATACGGTCTTTGGGAGGAAGAAAAACCAAAAAATGGGCTGGTTTTTCTGGAAATGTTTTTGCTTCTGCAGATGGCAAGGGAAAATAGATGTTTCTGGAAAGTAAGATTCGTTCTTGCTATGTTATGGATACTTTAGGTAGTATTACTAGTTTATATCAGGTAATCCAAGAATACCCCATCCTCTCTGGGACAAGGTTTGCAAGAAATAGTATCTCTTGTAAGATCACCTGATACTCTTGGAAAAACAGGCAAGTAATGGCCCACTATTTTTCCTTTGCTTTGCCTAGGTGTTTCATTAGACCATTGTGGCTGCACCAATTTGATGCCTTCAATACCTCTCAATCTTGTTTTCATTTAATGTGTCTCAAGTATTGGTGTTATGTCAGGTGATATTATCTCTGTCAGCATGGGACTATTGCACACTGTCAGCTTTATGACTGTTACGTGCTATCACTAAATGTCTTACAGAGGTGAACCCATTTCTGGGAAGTTACCTGACTGAATCTGAGCATCAGGTTTTTGGGGTTTTTTCTTAATGTCAATCTTCATTCCCTGTGTGCTCTCTTAAACATTTCCTTGGGTTCTTTTGTGTTTGTGCCTGCTTTGTATATCCTGGACTGTGTCCATCTATCAACCCCAGGTATCTATGAAAGAGAGGGCAAGGGATTGAGGGCAGGTCATGAAGGCAGAAAATGTCCAGAAATCAATTTTCACTGTGAAATCAGATGGGCTACCACAGGTACAGGAGATCATACCTATTTTTAAAATATGGGAACATGGTAAAGCAGAACAAAGCCTTCTCTCTTCCTCCTTGATCCCAAACAATTTATTCCCCTTTTCTGGTGGGGTGGAAACACTTCTCCAGGCAGCACTGAAAATTTATCAGCAAAAATGAGCATCTCTGGCATCTCACAGAAATGGATGCACTGAGATATGGAGTGGGTGGGAAAGCTGGAAGCAAGTGCCAATCCTAGTTTGTCCAGAGAAGCTCTGTGCCATTAGAACAGACTGGGTGAGGGGGAGAGAAGCAGCTTTTTTGGTGGGGACCTGAAAAGCAAAGAACTTTTTGCAGAAGCCTGGCCAACCCAGGGCTCAACAGGGAACTGCTTGTTGTAGTTGATACACCTGAATTATTTTTAAAAGAGCATCAATAAGCATACCATTAGCTTGAAATTGAGGGTTTTTTTTTTTAATAGTGATACTAGCAATGTGTACCATAACAGACTTATTCTGATGCAATAAGAAGTGTCAGTCAACTTACCCTCTTAACAAAGGCGACCTTTTAGTCTCCTTTCCCAGCTTGGCTGCTGTATTGTGCCTGCAGCCCAGTTACCCACTTGTCCTCTCTGCCACACAGTTCTTAATGCTACATCTATATGGATTTCCATTCCCTAAATTCATTATAGAAATATCTATTCCATTAAATAATTCATGTTCTCATTAATCTAGCTTATTACACCATATTTTATAGCCATTAACACTAACAAAGAACGCATAATTTTGGAGACAGCTCCTGTGCAATATCTCATACCATGAGAAGTGTCATAGACAGGTGCTACATTTCATACAATGAGCAAAAAAATCTGTGAAATCTTTACAAATCCCATTTCAAACTGGGGCTTGAAAAATCTTGGTCATAAAAACTTAAAATTCAAATTGACAATATGAATCCCGCTTCTATTTTTTTTCCCACCCAACAATCATCTTTCTACCCACCAGGTGATGCATGTGCTTGGTCAGCTCTGCTCAGAGATGACCTGTCCCTCAGGTTTCCTCACCCACACTGCTGTGAGTGCCCCCAGCACTGCAACAAAGAGGAAAAGCTGCAGGGAATCAACACTCTGTTAAATATTTAGGCGTCTCTTCTAGGATTATGTGAGTCTTTCTGTTTCTCATGTTAAGTTTGCGTTGCTTGAAAACTGTTTTTCAGATATTTCCAGGGACATTGACATGTCCTGTATCCCATCCCGTGGCATAACTTCACCCCTTCCTGTTGTCTGGAATACATTGCTCACTCCCTTTCCAATAGTTTAAATCTCTTCCCTCTATAATCATGGTAGTTAAGTCTCTGGCCTGTGCTTGTATTGAGGATTCTGTGCTGTTTTTGAAGGGGTGCACAGCTTGGGAATCCCAATGGAATTGAGCAGTTTAATTGCAAGCTATTTTATGGGGAATTTTCAGCTGGCATGTTGATAAGCCTTTGCCAGCTGGAGTCCAAAGGCTGTGCTTGATTTCCTGGCAGTAAAGGCCATTGCACCCACCTTCATCCTTCTTGGAGAGCACAAAGAGAGGCTGCGAGAGGAGAAGCTGCTCCCCTCTCTCATTGGGAGTGGAGGCACCATGTGCTGCCTGCGTGATGCCAATTCTCTGCTTTAACTGGCTCTGAGTTACACACTGCATGTCTTTGTGTATCTGACAAATTATATGACAGGTTACAGATTATTCTAATCTGCTCTGCTGCTCTTCTGGTATCTGAGAAGGGAGTGCCTACCATATGTGCTGTGTTATTCTAGCTAGTGTATCCAGCCTTGTTTATCTGTTGCCTTCACACCTTATGTTATTCTGTGATTCAAAACTGGTTTACTGTTAACTGTTTACAGTGATTTGAACAAGATAGACTTGTCAAACAGACAGGAAAAAAGGTTTAATTGCTTATTTCCCCTGGTCTCCTGGGGCTGGATCTGTAGGATTCCATTAAAGTGATTAAGTAGAGAAGCAAAAGGCATATGTAAGCTGACTTGTTTCCCAGCTCTCCCAGCAATTGTCCTTGTTGCAAGTTGACACCACTAAATGTCCCAACTTTCATCCTTTCCTATCCTGCTTTTTTCTCTCAGCAGTTAGAGATGGACAGAAGGGATGAGTTGTGTTTGAGAATTACAGACTCAAAAGGCTTTTGTGCAAAGAATTGTCTGCTGCATTGCTGATGTTTGGAATACTTTCTGTACTTGTTTTACTGTTACAGGAAGCATTTCACCCTGCAGTATCATCCCACATCTTCCTCCATAAGATCTTGAGAAAAATTTACGTAAACAGACTTTGTCTTAACAGTCAGGCATTCCCTCCTTAGAAACCTGGCAGGATGGAGAGCAGCATGTGCAGCCTGTGCAGGGCAGGGTGTTCTCTGGCTTCGCAATGAGTCACAAAGTCTGATTTAAAGAATTCATGGTTAGTAACATGACAGCTCTGATGATGGGTGTGCAGCAAGGAAACAGCTAAGGGACATGTTAAGTCACATGGGGAAAAGCAGATCTGTTCTGCAGATAAATGTGTTGGTTTTCACCCATTTTAATGAAATGAAAGCTGTGTTGACCTGTTACATTTGTTCAACACTAGACTCATAGTTGGTGAATCAGTACTATAGATTTAAAGTCAATGAGGCAATTCACACTTATATCTGAAGATCTCAGAAAAGGAGGGGACAGGAGTAATGTGGATGAATGACATGGTGAGAACCTTTTCTAAAAAATGCTGTCGTTTAATTGATTTATGCAGTAAATTACGTTAACCAGCAAAATTGGCATAATGCAGCTTTCCCTTTTGAAGAAAGCTGAGGAAACAAGTGAGGTGAGAACTCTGAACAAATAGCTCTTCTACCCAGTCTTGTAACTGATAGTGATGTTTTCTGTCCTGTATGCTCTACCATTTGATTTTTGGTGTTTTGCAGCCAGTGTTTGAAGTGCATAAAGGGTCAGAGCAGCTGTGGCCAAGAGCAGTAATTTCTCTCTTTCTCTGCATGAAGGGTTTCATATAGGAATATATTCTGTTACATATAAATACATTCTACATATACCTGAATTCAGAACTGAGCAGCAAGCAATTGGTCTGGCTGGAGATGCAAGCTGCCCTGCCTGTGGAAAGCAGGGCTGGGAGACAGGTAATCTTCCATATCCCATTTTCTTCTACACTGGTAAAACTGCTGTTCCAGTTGTTGTTTTTCTCATCTGCTTATTGTGAGTCAGTGATTCTGGACTGGAAAGTTCTGATGCTGGGCCTGAATTTGAAGTTCATAATTCAGCTTTTTATTTTTATGCTGCTACATGGATGCCCTGATGTTTTAATGAACCTGCATAAATGCTGTGTATTTTGACTGCTCAGGAAGAAGAATTACATTTGTGTGAACTTCTTATGGATCTGTAAAGGAAGTGCAAAATTACTATCTCTTGTGTCTTTGACTTTGTACTTTCAGTGTAGATTTAACACTTCATTTATAATCAGGTACAGATAGATGAACTGTGTGTAAGTTTGATGCCATGCTGGGTTTAACTCAGGCTCTCTGGTACTATGCTGGTTTGGAAACCACTTGAAGTAGCCAGGTCAAAATATGCTTGGGCACATTTTTCCCTCTAAAACCCTGCAGATACTCCTCCAGTGACTACAAAGGTGTGTTACCAAGATGTGGCTTTACCCTGCTTAGGTATAGCAGAGTGGAGCGTAAAATCCAAGGTGGAACTAAAGACTGCTATTGCACTGCAGAAGATACTCCGGGTTTCCTGGTCAAAAGTTCCTACATGCATGTACTTTGCAACCAAACTAGGGCTTTCTGCTGAGCCCCAGCCCACAGGAGGAGCAGAGCACGCTGAGGCAGTGTGCACCACAGCCTGCACAGGAATGTAATTAGCTCATGAAAATATTTGCCACCAGTACAACATGATGCTTCTCAAATTAGATTATGATAGGAGGCTGAATGCTAGGGTTAAAAAAAAAAAAACAAAAAAATAAAAACAAACAAAGAAAAAACCCAACTACATTGTTTTAAGTAGATCTAATGCAAAATTAAGGTAAAGCCTAGGAGGAATACTGCACTTTAACAGTTATTATGTTTTATGTATTCTCTGATTCATCCCAGCCCCGAGAAATTAACCCATTCTTGACAGCAGTTAACAAGAAATTCATGGTACTTATTTTTAATAGATGGGGAGATAGCAGTTTGAAGCTGCCTTTATTTTTTCCAGTCACTGGTGGAAGAAAAGAGGTTACTTTTTTTCCTGGTTAACTTTTTTATTTCTTGTTCCTGTCTTCATGTATGTTTTGTGGTTTTGCTGTGCTTTTATTGGTGTTGCTTTGAAAATTTCAGTGTCTCGAGGAAGAAATGCTTGGCCAAATTCTGTCCTCAGTTACTTGTGGGGGAAAAAAATCAGAGAAATGTATTGACTGCTGATATAAAGCTGGATGTTTATTGAAGTAATCCAGTACAAACCAACTGAAATTTATCCTTTTCTCTTTGTTCATTTGTAAATTGACTTGTATAACTTGTGAATAAGTAGTTATGAGGCCACATAACTAAAACACAGCTGTTTGTTTTCTATTGCTTTCAATTCAAGGCAGAGGGTCCAGTCCCTTCCAAAGGGATGTGACCAAAGCAGCATTTGTCTGTTGGTAAAATGGTCAAAACTGTGATATAAAACCTAAAACCACTGCAGCATTACGCTCTGGCTTTGCAAAACTATCCAAAAGTTTGGCGGTAGATCCTTAGAGCCAAGAGCAGAGGTTTGAACGCTGCTTTGTCAGTGTGACGCGTCCAGAGGAGGTTGCAGCCCGGCATTTCCATGGCGAGCGCCGGGCCGCTCCGGGCTGCTGCC
>NW_005054297.1:14302904-14311633 GCF_000277835.1 Geospiza fortis
GCCCCTCCCCCAGCCCCGCTCGGAGCCGGGCGGCGGGCTGAGGTGAGTGAGTGCCCGCACTGCTGCCAGCCCCGCTCTGAGCCGGGCGGCGGGCTGAGGTGAGTGAGTGCCCGCACTGCTGCCAGCCCCGCACTGTGACACAGCGCGTGTCCCCCCGGCTTCTGGTGGGGCTAAACCTCAGTTGTCCCTCTGCCGAGGGGCAGCGATTTGTGCATTGCTTGTTCTGAGGCGTGTGCATTTCTCCTTCCTCGGAACGTGACACCTGCTGCTTTAGAGCTCAAAATCTCGCTGCTGTAAGGGGCACGTGTGCTGCTCTGCAAATCAGAAATCCCGGGGGGAAGCAGAAATCCCGCGGGGAAGCAGAGACTAATCTGCTCCGTGTTAAATCACAGAGCAGGATTCAGAGGTATTAATGGCACCTCTGTTTTTCAAGCTGGGAAAAGAGAAACTTACACTGGCTGTTATAGATACTTCATTGCATACATTTCCCTGCCAGGTGGAATCTTTGTGTCGGGACAGACACATCCTTTTTCACTCTATCCCAAATAATTTTTGCATTGTAATTGGGCTCAATAAAGAGACTGCTTTTATTTTGAACCAATTTGAATGTAGAGTAGAAGAGGGGAGAGAGGCACCTGAAAATCAGATCATATTCCAATGACAATGGAGGATGACAGAAGGACAGCATGAGAATTTTCTTTGGGGATGGTGGGAGTAAGAAACTGTACAGAGTAAACAAGTCAGCAATCTCTAACTAGGAACAGGAAAAATCCCCAAACCAAACAAACCCAAACAAACAAAACCCAAACAAAAAACCCCTTACCCCAATAGCAACAATGCCCCAAGACCAGATGCACAAACTACTAAAGTCAGTAATACCTATTTCACTTTCCAACTGCTCATCTCAGAGAGGTTAGCTGACTCCTGATCAAAGCCTGCTCTTTTGGAAGAAAAGGAACTGTTTGCACTGGGAAGTGTATCTGGAAGTGTAACAAAAAACTCTGAAAGGGTAAAAAAACTATTCCAAATTCCTCTGCTCAAGAATGAAATGTGTATCAGAAGTGTCACCCTGAGCAGTATTTCTAATGGTGTCTATGAAAACATGATTTTAAAAATTATTTATTTGGGGGATTTTTTTCACTCTGAGTTTTTATTCCATTCTGTGAAATTCCTTGACTACCAGGTTTCATTTTGGTTTCTGTGGCGTGGTTTTGTACACCCTTTTGCTCATCCCAGCTTTTTCAGACAATCAGTACTGAGCAAAGCCACGCTGCAGCTGGAGGTGTGACTGACACTGTTCGTGATGCTTTAGCTGAGTGCACGATGCCAGGCCCCTGGAGGAGGTTTCAGCGCCTTTTCCCTCACAAGCAAACTAAATGGCATCATCTCACTATCAGGCATTTCCTACTTGGCATAGCTGAAAGTGCAGTGCTGCACCCAGAAACAAACAGTGATATGGGAACTTGTCCCGTTCCTCAGCAGCGACACGAAGGTGTGGCAGACTTTGTTTGAGACTGTTAAATGTTTGCATTTTTAAACCTATTAAATTTTCTAATTAACAAAAGCATTACAAGTTAGCTTCTGGTGGAAAAATCAGACTGTACAACTTAAATCAGAGAGGATCAGTAAGTGGGAAGGGTCCCATATCTCATCTGAAGTGGACCATTTCTTTCTGTGATTCCTCAGAGGTTTTGGCCTGCTAGAAATACTCAGTCAAAGCTCTGTTTTTCCTGCCATTTTAATGGTGCAAATGTGGGTGGGGTTTGATGGTAATTTTCAGTTTGCAGGTAGTTTTTGCCACGTTACTCATGTTACAAGAAGCGTAGGTGTTTGGTGCAGTGCATTCAATTGCTTTGATAGCTTAGTTTTGCCACTCCAGTCTGTTTTCAAGATCTTCCATCCATTATATTTTTTAGCCTTTCCTGTAATTTCAAACATTTATGAATTGAGTACAGAGATAGGCTAACTAAAATAATACACATAATTGTTTACAAGTTATCTAACAGTAGATGCACTGCCATACTTTCCACTATTCATACAGAAACAGACTAGAGCAAATACAAATAACCAGTAGTATATGTACATAAGCAAAATCCTGAGAAGTTTTGTAAAACCATTTGCTTCAAATTCTTTAAGAATGTATAATAACCGTATAGTAAAAAAAACCTAATAAAAATTACAATTTTGCAGTAAAAGCGCAGGAATGCTCCCATTCCTTTAATAAGCTATATTTCTTCCTCAGCCTGCAATGTACATGAATTTGTTATCTACAGATGTGTCCTGTGGACATTTAGCTTTGTTTTGGGGAGAGGAGGTGGTTGTTTTGAAAATATATTAAGGGAGAAAGCTGCTTCAGGAAGGTAGAGACAAGCAAATGGATGAGTGTAGGCTAAAGAAGACGTGTATTGCTTCCAAGACCTAAGCTAGTATTTCACATAGTGCTGTATTGGCTTACAAGCCTGCTCACAGCTAACACCTGAATCTCTAATGGAGGCTGTGCTGACTGGCTGATGCAGACGTGCCTGGAGCAGAGCAATTTAGGTAATCTACATGTGGTGTAGATTGACTAGCTGAGTTGGAAGCACCTGAGAGATCTGCCTGTCCATCCTTTCTTACATCCTGGATTCATCAGATGCAAATAACTTGCTTAATATCCTGATGTATGCACGCTTCAACCTCTTTATTCATCTATGTTATTTTGCAATACCCAGGTGAGAGGTTTCCTGCTGCAGTTTGTCTTGCTCTGCCTGGAATTCCTTTTCCCCTTTCTATATTGCCCTTCTTGAGTTTACAAAGTTAAAACTGTATTCATTAACTTTCTGTCCTAACCATAAGGACTGGGAGATAGAAGTATTGAGTACAAGAAATCTCCACAAGTTTGTGGAGTTTCACTGAAGTCTCCAGAAACTTCTGATCTGAGGCTATGATTTGGCACGTTAAAAGACTTTATATTTGTCTTTTTTGTCACAGTTGACAAATACTCAACATCTGAGCAAGCATTGTGAAGACAGACCTGAAAGGGTACCTGTACAGTGCCCTACTAAAGTTTGTCATTCTAGCTTGATGTGCAGAGGCAGTGGGGAATTAAATTTCTCTTATTGGGGGTACAGTAGAGTACCTCTCCTTAGGCTGAATGCAGTATTTCAAAGGACCTGGAATTAGACCTGTCAGGTGTTTAGGACTCAAGTGTGACAGCATTGACCTTCCAGGAGAAAGTCTCTGAGCAAACTTCAGTGTCTTGACAGTGACTGCCGCAAAAATGGGACCCCTTTACTTGCAGCATTGGGCAGTTCAGTGTGAAGCACTCTAGATCAACAGTAAAAAGTGATCTGTCTACCCACTTGGAGTTTCAAAGAACTCCCAAGAAAGTTTCTCTCTGTCACATCCATTTTTCACACACTGGGTATCTTTTTTTCCAGTGTATTAACTGTATTTCTGCACTTGATATTTGCCAGTCCTAATTTCCTTTCTAAGTGCCTCATTTCCAGTGCCTTCTTGACTCCAGTACAGGTGACTTGTTGCTGTGGTATTTGATGTCCTCCTTCTCCTAAAGACTGCACCTTATCAGAGCTCTGATTTAAGCAAGTACCTCTTCAAGCCCAAGCAGAGCAAAGCAACATAGGGACATTATAAGAAATTTTGGTTTAGACAAAAAACAAGCTTGGGTTTTCCTTTCTTGTTTCAGCTGACATGAAACACCTGGAAAGAGGTTCTTATTTCTGGGTTATAAGGTGTGTTGAGGATGTTCCAGAACAGAAAGGGCTATGGCTGCACTTTTCCATTTGCATGGCTTTTAAAAATAAATTTTATTACAGGTTTTGGTGAAATTAGAATTGTTTCTCCCTTTTTGTAATTTATATTGCAGCTGAGTAGCACAGAAATAGTAGGACAGAATGGCCATTTCTGATGTGTACTCAGTAGCACGTGGCCAGAGCAGAGGAGAAGGGAAAGCCTTCCTGAAGTGGTTCCTGGTGTCTTGAGAGAACATAAGGCTAACATCACACTCAGTATTTCTGCTGACCTTATCTTTTCTTGACACCTCAACTCTTGACTTCCTCCCTTCTAGTATGAGCTTGCTGAAGACTTTGTGCTCCAGAAACTTTCTTCTCAGGTGTGTGATCTAGAACTTTTTCCTACTTGCTCTAATTTTATCACTTAGTAGAAATTTGCAGTAAATGCCTTTAGCTTGCCTTTTGTTTTTCCCGTTGCTACTTGAGTGCTAAGCTGCCTGTAATTTGTCTATGATCATGAGAGCCCCTCAGTAGAGTGTGTTTCTGCAAGTGCTGACATTTTGTATCAGTTGCTGCTCTGTTTCTCCTTTTTAACTGGTCTGAGGACACTGGTCCTCAGCCCTGACTATGACCAGCTTCATTTTCACCTCAGTAACCCCAGAACTGTTTTCACTTTGGTCTTCACTTCTGTCATATAGGCTGTCTTACTGTATTCTCCTGGAAGGTTAGGCTGTCTCCCTGCCCACTTGTCCTCTCCCTTGCCTCCCTTTTGGATGTTTTTGTTGCACTCCCCCTCCTAATCATCATGTACTTCATTTCATTTCAGGATTCTGCATGGCAACTGTAATTTTCAGCAGCTGGCAAGGTCTAGGGCTGGGATCTGGATAAAACAGATTTGTCACCTGCAATATAATGTACTGTCTTATTTCCTCTTCCTTGCCTTCCTTATCAGCTAAATGCAGTTTCTGTATAACATCTATTCCTGCCAAGGCTCATGTAGACTTTTCACTTCCTTTTCTGTACATTTTGCCATACTTCAGGGCAAATTTTGTGTAAACATATGCTGCTATTTGACAAAATAGTGTCACATGCAGTGGATTGTCAGGTCAAATGTGGAAGCTGGACTGTTTAGAGCCCGGCTCCTTTTACTAGTCTGCATAGGTTTATGTTAACTGGTGAGTTATTCACGTTCTCAAGCTGCATTAGGATCCACTTGCAGAATTACTGTAAACCAGGGTGATGTTTTTCTTTGCACATGCTGACACTTTCTGAGGTTAGACAATTAATGAATAATTACATGAAATTCATTTGTTGAGAACTATGTAGTCCCACCCAATTACCTTCTTGTCAGGCAGCAGCAAAGGCAGAGCCACTCCCTCAGGGAAGGCAAGCAGGACGCCAAGGGGATCCCGGAGCAGGAGGGGTCCATGGTCATGCTGCAGCTCCATAGCTGAGAAGGCAGGGCCAAGGGCAAACCACTGCAAACTGAGCTCTGGATCAAAGGGCTCCATGACCAGGCACAGTTTTGTCTGAGCTGCAGACCAGCACTTCTCCAATGTGGCTCAGGCACGGACCAAAGCCTCAAATGTGATCTTAAATAGAACTCCTGGACCTGTGTGTGCAGCTGGAGGCTCCAGATGAGGCTGATCAGGGACATTAGAGCTTGTTTGTGCACTCAGGGCCTTGATACTTCCCATGGTTAATTTTATGGCCCTAATTATAATAATTTTAGTTATATTATTAGCATGATGCATCAGCTGCTTAAAGCTAGGCTTGATCTCTACTTCTAAGAAAAAGAAAATTACGGTAAGGTCATAGGTTCCAGGTCCCTTGATGACACCAGACTGGAGCTTTGCATTAAGATAATGCTGTGTGATATCTTTGAAAAGAGCAGGCCTGCTCTGAACCTGGCTGCACACCTCATCATTGGCATCAGTGGGACTCAGATGGGTCATAACAGGGGGACTGTGCCATTTTCTCAGGGTTAGTGCCCTGAAATTCAATGGTTCCTGAAGGTGATATGAATATATATTTAGAATGAATGCACAAATGATCTCTAAGTTTACTTCATGAACAAGATTCCCTGTTGAAAAAGTCTCTCTTCTGTCTGTTCAGACTGTGAGGCCCATGTTTATGGGTTTGTTAATGCAATGAAGTCATGTGCTGTCTGAGCACAGCTCTAACTCAGAATCATGTTGCAGCATGAACAATATTCCCCATCCAGGCGTGAGTTAGAACCAAAACTCTCCTTCCAGCAGATGAAAAAGAGGACACTAAAAATATATCTCAGAATTACAATCCATTTTCCTCTATTACAGTATTAATGCATCTCTGAAATTAATAGAAAATGCAATTTATGTTTTTTCATCTCGGGCTACCCTGGAGACATTCATGGGAGATGCAAAATGTTGAATCAGATTTCTTTTTTAAAACAAAACATCAAGTAGAGGCAACCTGTCCCCGCACTTGTCATTTCCCTCAGGCAATATTCTGGGAACTGGTTCTCAGTTTCCTTTGAAGAGATTATATGAAGGGTCAATACCTGGCTAAACCAAATTCATTCTTGCTTTGCATGCTTTTTTAATTGTTTATTGTTTAAAAATGGTTTTATGTTAAAAAGTTGACTTTGATCTTTAATGACTACAGAATTGGTTTCTAATGGAAATCTGCAAGAGTGAAAGTCATGGGACTCTGTTTTTTTTGGGCTTAGTCTCTATAAACATAAAAGAACAGAACAACTCATTCTTTCCCTTTATTTTCCAATTTCTATTTCTAACTCTTTAATATCAGAGTGGGAGGAACATTTATGACACACTAAAGAGGCAACTGGTGGTGCGAGATTTCTGTACTCCAGTAATGCACCAGCATGGGATTATATAAGAGTTGAGGTCTCAGTATTCCTTTCTGGAAAAGCTTCCCCTTTTTAAAGGATCACACATTCATCTTTAAGAGAGGAAATAGCTCTGGAGAAAAATGGGGTCTAAAAACTCATAGCCACCAGTGTCAATACAATAATGTTGCATTCTGTGCAAAAGTGTCCCTGCACATGCTCTGGTGTGGTTAAGGGTGCAGTCCCACAGCAGTAAATGTTGATTGGTGTCTGACTCTTTCCAACAGCTCTCTAGATATGCAGCTAGAACATTTCTTTGAATTGTTTCATGTGAACAATGACCACTAATGAGGCACAAAAGAGGTGATGAGAACACATGGAGAGGAGGATAAAGAGAGTGTGATACCTCACCCAGTCCTGATTTGAGGTACCTAGAACTGATGGAAAATTGCCTCCTAAATAGGTCCATAGCTGTGGGTGGCTGAGGGAGGGTCCAGAGAAGGTCTCTGTTGCATTTAATGGGACAGAAGTAAGACTTTTCCTGTAGGCTCAGGGTGGTCCCATTCTACTGGGAGAGATTTGTTTCACATCTCCTAGTTTCTTACCATACACAGATACCTCAGCAAGAATGAGTAATGGATAAAGAGCAAATGGAATTTAACTTTGCTCTCAGGATGAAAAAAATAGTTTTGAAAATTTGTATATTGCAGTTGAAACTGGAACATGATATTTGGGTTGCAACACATCTTCAGAGAGAACATGTTCAAGGATTTGTTAAAAGTGCTTTGTATTTTGATATAGCACATCCATAATTCATTTAATTTAGTCAGGTTTCTGAAAGTGAGTCAGATGATGATTCAACTATTTTCAGCACAAACAGCCTCTGAAGTGCCATCGCTGGAATTATCAACAGAAGTGCTCATCAACTGATGCCCCTGTCTTCCCATGTCTCTTGGAAGTGATATGGAACTTTGAAACTGTAATACCTTCAGCTATGGCTGTGACTGTAGCCCATATTTCTGTCATGCTGTGAATTTGTTGAAATCTACTCCTGATATTGACATTCCTGATATTCCTTTTAACTGAAGGGAGAACAGTCTGTAAATGTGGATTGTAAGGATGTTACTGTATAAAGACTTCTGAGAAAAACTTCAGAGATGGGTAGCAGCAAAGGAAACTCAATTATTCATACTATATTATGACTTAAAAGAAATTCAGTCTTTCCAAAAGTAGAACATGAGCAAAGTGAAAAATGCAGTGGAAAAAGGACCTTTGTGATATAATCTGTCAAATTCACAACTGGGAAAATGTGAAAGGATTGTGGGCTCCAAGGGAGTAAAATAAGAGACCTTTCAGAAAGTACAAGTAGCTTGGAAATCACCTTAACTGCTATTTAAACTTGCCTGCAACAGAAACTAGGTTACTATGATGTGTGAATACCTTTTTTCCGATGTTCTTTAGCTTACATAGATATTTAAAAAAAATTCTTAAACTATTTTTACCAGTTGTTGGATATGTGGCTAGCAGAATTGCTCATTCACCCACTTCTTAAATATTCAGCATATTTGCAAAGCATTTTGAAAGGATAGAGTCGAGAGCAGTCTGGCATTAATTCACTGTGGGATTTCTTGTGACTGTTTCATGTTCTGACAATTTGGAGTATGTTTTATTATCAAGTCAACAAGAAAACAAAAACTGAAACAAAACCTCTCAGATATGCTTATCCTCCCTTTTGTTATGAAACAAAAATGTGTGTGCCTTGTAATGAGGGCAAGGGGAGAGACAGAGACAGAGAGAGAGAGAGAGCAGTTGGTGTCTGGGAGAATGCTGGAGATGCTGTAAATGTTTAGCATGGTCCTAACCTGTCACTGGTACCACTGGGGGCACTAGTCAAAGACAGAGCTGGATTTTCAGTGGAGATGTACTTATGGTTGCAGGTCACATGGAGCTGCCAAGCTGCTTCATGTGACCTGGTGTCCCCAAAGGAGGCTTTAAATGAAATTTTGGCAAGTTTGCAGGCAGGAGGAGAGACTAGATTCCTAAAAGTGTCCTCAGGTCTGCGCCAGGCTGGAGAAGATTTTCACCCAGGCAGTCCACCAGAACTGACCTCAGCAGCTGTTCTTTTCTTCCATTTCAGAGATTCAGGTTTTATCAGGCAATTCCTACAG
>NW_005054297.1:14311669-14320719 GCF_000277835.1 Geospiza fortis
GTTTGAACTCCTGGCAAATTCTCTTCAGTTTCAAAGCTGCAGGTTGCCTGCTCCCAACTTCAATATTAACAATTCATTAGTAAGGTCATGAACAGCTTCCAAACAAGTCACTGAACTCTTTGGTGCCTGAATTGCAGCCCTTGCCTACTAATTAGTTGTAACAAACAACACAAATATACATGAGGTGTCTGATTTTAAGTATAAGAAGTCCAACCCACTGGACAGCAAAAGGGGTGAATGGTGTTGTATGCACAGTGAGTAGCTCTGAGACCAAGCCACAAGTATCTGAGGCACAGCATAGCTGGAAAAATATTTGAGAGAAGATCCTCTCTGGAGAACAATATGACCTGGACCTGCATTCTCAGCAGATCTCTCAGCTCAAAGGTAAATAGCAAACAACCAGTTCCCACTAGCCTTGCCTTCTGCTCCTGCAGCAGGCTCACACACTGAACAGTGCAAGTGGCTTGCCACGGGCTGGTTTGTCAGATTTTGTGTGTGTCCTTCCCACCTTGTTGAATGCAATGCTGGAGCTTTCATTTCAAACAGACCTACACAATTATATGAGAAAAGCCAATTTTCACTCTGTTTCATGTCAAACCATTCATTTCCAGGCCTGCTAGGAATTTGTTTCTGTGTAAGGGACTCTTCTCAACTTGTGCTTTGCTGGGTGACTCCTGGCTGGCCAAGCAAGGCAGAGGTATTTCAGTGCCATGCAATTTTCCCACAGCTCTGACTGATTCACAGTGATTTGGTATAGAAACCTTTTTAGAAGCAGTTTAAAAATATAATTTTATGGTTTCTAATAAAAGGTTTCTAAAAGAAACTTGAAAGGTGTACTACCTTTAACAGCCAGAGGCAATTGAGTTGTGGGTTTTATATTAAAAAAAAATCTAACATAGAATATGGCATCAGTTAAAGGTTCCTCTTCTTCCATGGCTAAAAGTGTTGTGGAATATTGACCAGCTCTTTGCCTGCTTGTGTGTTGGTTTGTTTCAAATTAAGCACGTTGCTCAAATATTTATCTGGATAAAAAGAAGTTTTTCAGTTAGTCTGTGATTGTATGGAAGATGAAATGATTCAGAGAACTGTGTGTGTTCTCCCCCCTGAATTGGATTGATTATTTTGTGAGTGCTAAAGTATTTTATACATAAATGAGAGAGAGTGAGAGGGTTTGGGGACTTTTTATCCTGTTATTTTCGGGTTACCGCCAAGAAATTCTGTTATAAAACTCAAGAATAGTCTATCATCTGATCAGTTTCAACAGGGTTATGTAACCATATATGACACTCTCCCTTTGTAAGAAAAGATGATTGTTTTTACTTAAAATACCTCAGGGAAAAATGAGATGAAAATGTAATAAATACATTCCCAACTTATTTGTTTGCAAAGTATGAATAGAAATATCTTGAACACTTCATGAACAATTAGAACATTTTAAAAGGCAGAAAAGTTAATATACTGATCTTCTTAAATATGTGAAACCTAATTTTTCTTGTTCTTTTACTTATGTCTTTCTCTGGAAGTATCCTCTTCCTTGCTTTTGCTGAAATACTTATTTATAACTTTTTTTATCATATGTAGAAGGTTATGTTGGATAGATCTGTATCAAAACTATATTTTTTCCCTCCAGATTGTTTTCTGAAACTACAGATGAGTTTTATAAGGTTGCCAACAGGTTATTAAAAGGAGAGATTTAGGACCTTGCAGTTGTTCTGTTTTTTTAAATTGTGGTGTTATTGTGATTATAGATTATGGGCTTTTCACTTACCATGGAATATTCTAGGTGAGGCAAAACATGACTTTCAAACAGATACATTTTTCCCTCAGTGTGGCCCCAAAACTACTAGCTTTTTTTAAATTTATTCTAAGTTTTCTTACAATTAAATTCATTAGAATGATTTCTGGTAAATTAAACCCCTTTTTCTTTCGTGCCATTGCCTGTGGACTTCAATCAGAGCCATATAACAGGTTCATTTGTGACACACCCTCCTCCTTGGCATCAGTGCTCAATTTAGCAGCAGCACATGGGCATTTCTTGCTCTTTGTGGCTAATCAAGGACATACAGCTGGGTGCAACAAGCTTCTTGGCAGTCTAGGGGTTTGGTGATAACCTTTTATTGTCAGTGTCATCATGCTCATGGCCATAGGAAGGGCTGGGTAATCAGCTAAAGGAGGCAGCTCTATGGAAGTGGCTTCCTGCCCTGTAACAATTCTTTTTATGTTACAGATCTCCCTTTGCTTGACGCCTGCTGTTTTCTTTGAGCAGGAATGGCAGTGCGTCACTCCCAAGCAGTGGCACTAAGCGTGAATGCACTTTCTTAGATATGCAGTCTGGCAAGGTGTGCATCATCACCATCTAGTCTGCACCCTGAAGTAACAGTTAGATTTGAGGCTTATGAGCAAAATCAGTTGAATTTCTCAACACTCAACAACACCCCACTCTAGTTCCTTGCAAGGAGGAAGACTGTCTATAAAGGAATTGTGCACCTCCATTAAAATTTTGAAAACCAAAGGTGTTTGGATACCCCTCCTCTGAGAATGTACAGAGGTTTTATGTAGAAGGCAAGAGGTGGGGGGGGGAAGAAATCCATACAGTGGGACAACTGTGATATGAAGAGTCACTCTTATAAATGAATTGCAGTACTTAATTACTTGTTGTCTGTTTTCTTTAACAGATCCTCCCATTATTCTATGGGCAGTCGAGCTTTTTCCCATGACAGTATTTTCATACCTGATGGGAGAACGGAGAGTGAACAGGCCATTCAAGCAATGTCACAGGAGAACGTTTTAGGAAAAGTCAAAATTCTTCAGGTAAGCAATTGCAAGTGGGAAAAATATTTAAAATGTGGTGGAAAATGGTCTCCAGAACATGTTAAATGTGCATAAAGATGGGTTGTTTTTCCTGTAGCCTTGGGAGAGTTTCTCAGCCATGTTAAGTTCTCTGGCCAAAAGCCATTGCAAGTAATTCAGATAATCTGCAGAAGTTCCAGGTTTTGGTCTTGAAAGGTACAGCAGTGATGCTGTAAACATATCTGCAGAAACATCTGCACGTGTGGGACTCGTCTGAATTGAGTTAATGGTTTTGGCATGTCCTGATCTGTATGCCTCAGTCCTACAAATGTGGTAATGAGAGAAAATAGGAAGGCTGTGTTGAGGGCAGGGAATGGCATGCAAGTAAGATTTCTTTGCAAAACCAATTTAATTATATGTTTATATGTATTACATTTTTTCTCCTTTTTCTCACTGCACTTTTAATGGTTTTCATGGAAGGTGGATTATCTCTCAAAAGAGTAAACAACGTATTTGGGCATTTGCTTCTAAAGAGCTTTATATGATCTGCTTTCCCTTCTTTTCCAGAACTCTCCAATTAGTGCTTGAACTAATTTTTTGCTTTACTCCCTGTATATCTGTAAGATTCCCAGCTTCAGGCTTTTCAAGACCTTGAGAGAGCTGTCCTTCAGAAATATGTTGCACTTTATTGTTCAGGATGCTGACATATCCTGTCAAAATGCTGATGAATTTTTAATGCTGTGCAAGTGCTGTTACCCTGAAGATAACTAGCAAAATGCCATTGATTTCTCTTACCTCTGAAGTCCCCCCACAATCCATCTTTCCTGGTGAGTGAGAGATCCTGAAATTGGACAGCTCTGACCTTCAGGATGGAAATGTTCCTGCCTCCTGCCCGGTGCTGTCAGCAGACAGAGCACCTGCACAGTGCTAGCCATGCTGACTGTGGATGAGCTCTGAAGTAGAAACCACACTAGGACATCTCCAATTCCTCTGTGCTGGCTTTTCAGCTTAAATTTCCCTGGGTCAGGTAGATTCAGTGCATGCTATTTTCCAGGCTGGAAACCGTTATATTTCAGATGACTGCTGACTCCAGGTAAAGACCTGAGGTATGTGGGCCTGCCCTACGAAGCCCACCAACTCTTTCAGGGAGCTGTGCCCTCCCTATCTGTTGGATTTGTTTTCTTGGCCTCCATATACTAGCTTTTCTCTGAATAACTTTTTACTTCTAGAGGTGTTTTCTCTCATATCAAAACTCAGCTTGAAATTCTCAATGGAAATTTGTGCCTTTGCTAAATGAAGCCACCTGAGAAAAAGTATAGTTAATGCAGTTGGTAACAACCATGTTCACTAAGCAAATACTAAATCAAGAAAATTAGAGCAAAATGTCACCCTTGAAAGTCACAAAATAAATAGCCAGTGGTACTCTCTTGCTCATATGAACTTTGCATAAGCCTTTTTTTAGTGTGGTTAATTGCATATACTTTAAGGGACAATATTGTTTCAGCTGCTTGATGTAAAAAAATGTGCTTGCTTTTTTATTTAAAACTGAATGATGGTAGTTCATTTTTGTCATTTTAGTGTAGCTGGAACCCAGCCTGTAACATACCAGATTCATTTTTCAACTCTGATGATGGTGGTGAGAGCTACTTATTCATTCAGAAAAGGAATGCATAAGGAATGCAAATGACATTTTTCAGCATTTATATGTTCACACAGAACAGTCATATATTCATCTAAATGTCCATGGATTTTTTTTTTTTTGTAAACCCATGGAAAGCCTCCCTGTAATAAGCCCAGGGACCACTTCTTGTATCTTCAAAAATTGCTGCCCACCACGTAACTTTTCCCATTTCTCTAGCCATGATTTCTTCAACTGTTCCCTGAGTTTTAGGAAAAAGTCATGCCAAAATCCCATTGCACATTTTGAATTGACCTTATAGTTGAGTCCTAGGTCTGATGAGTTATTTGGACTATCATGCCTGTTTGAAGGTTTTATGCACTACATACCCCATCCTTTTTTTCCTGCTATTCTGTGAGCCAGTGTTTGCTATGTGATTTTGCAGTCACAGAAAATGTTGATGCTCTGTCTCCTGACACCAGAAGCTTCTATCAGTTTTGAAATCTTTCTGCAAGCTAATTCCAGCTGGGAACATCTGAATTTCTTAAAGCAGTGGATTAAGAGGGGACAGTTCTCTCTTCTGAAGAGCTCTCTGCTCCTTCAGGCAATTCTGTGGCCAGCCTCCAGCATTACTGTGGCTTTGCCAGGCTTGTATTTCAGGGGGGAAGCACAGCACTTCCAATTCCCATTCACCTGGCAACAGTACTCTTCAGTAAAGAATCGTTGTCAGGATTCCATGCCCCATTCTGACTCTAAACTTGCTGCATTCCAGGTGGAGATCAAAAGCTCTGCAGATTTTAACCCTTTTCAGGATTTTTTTTTATTTTGGAGGTAGTAGAGAAAATGTTCTGGAAAACTTAAATCTTTTTTTTGAAAAGTCCCCACACTTACAAACCTAAGAGACAGCATGGTTAAAAGGGTTTTGAAGTCAGAATAGCAATGCAAGCCATTTAATATTGATGGTGCTGGATCTCATTCTGGGGATCACATAAGTGTTTCTTCCTTCTTCCTTTTCATTTCTGCTGACTTCAGAGTGTTGATGAACCCACAAAAAATGTTGTATAATGGTACAAACTCCATAGTAATCTGGGCAGCTGGCCAGCCCGTGCGCTGGTTCAACTGCTTAATTGTGGGAATTCTCTTTCTAATTATGCATGAAAGGTAAATTAGATCTTTCTGGAATTGCTCTCATTTGGTTTTATTGATTTTCAGATTGGCAGTATTCATCTTATCATGCTTTCTGTAAATAGATTTGGTCATGTTCAAAGGTTTTACTGTGTGCTAGAACTCAGGCTGAGAAAAGCCTGGCCTCTCATAAACCTCCAGCAGCCCTTTCATATCCTGAAGTTATTTTGTGTTGGCTGAAGCCATTTGGTGTTGTAAAAGCAGTCTTTTCCTTGTTCTTTGGAACTTCTGAGATTTATCATTACCTAATTTTTAAGATCCAGGGTAGAAAGCCAGCCTGAGCCTGCTCCCAGCAAGAGGTGGTACACAGGCACTGGTACTCTTAATGTTGAACTCTTTTAGTTTCCAGGGATCTGTTGCTTTACTTGTTACACAGGGCTGTGAATGAGACACAAGGAATGTTTAAACTGTAAATCTAGCAGTGTGTCAGAAAAAAACCCACAACCCATCTCTTGGAGCTTCACTTTCCATCCTTCCCTTCCTGAGGTTACTGGGTTGGTTTTCTCCTCCCATCAACGTGTCTTAAAACAATTCCCTGACAATTTGTAGCTGTGACTCTTCTTCCTACATCTGATATTTGCCAGAAATGGTCAGCAAATGAACAGAAGAGAGTTTTTATTTCACACTCATAAAAACTGCAGCAAGCAAAATAGAAAACATTGTTGTTTAAAACATTGGCTTCCTGAAGCATCTACACTGTTCTTTCCCACTTACTGTGATGATGCCATGGTGTGGCACTGCTGCTGCCTTTGTTCTCCACTGCTTGCCTTCACTGAAGTTATCTTGGGTCATTTGACATCTCTGTGGCTGCAGCATTCAGCTGCAAGAAACAGTAAAGATTGACTGTGACATATGGCTTATGGCCTTTAGGAACTACTGGGTTACATCCTTTTTGTTTCATGTGGCCATGTAGTTTAAAACAAACCCTCTCTGCTCTGTAAAACTATAAAGCATCTATTTATTATAGAGATATGAATTATGAGAAAACATTCTTTGTGAATCCAAACTTCTCAGTCAAATGCAAAAGGAATATTTTTAAAATTCATATTTCTCTGATTTTGTAATGATGAATCACCTGTATAATTTTCTCCTTGTCAAACCTTATGACTGTACAGTTTTGGATTACATTTCTTTTAGTCATTAGCATATCTTAGCTAATACCAAGCCAGTGCTTCCCTCACTGTGCATTGCACATCTGTATTCTACCAGCCACTCCCAAAGTATCTTCTGTTTCTTATTGCCCAGATCTCAACAAAGACACAAAGCTGTTTTTCAAATCTCAAAACTATTATCTTTTACCATGATGGTCTGAATTTTTCAGAATTGGGAATGAATTTTCACTTCATGATTGCCTAGCTTTGTATTTCTTAAAATTAATTGCTTTGTTGCCAATATTTTTTGGTGCCACTGCAACCGAATTGTTTTCCTCATATTTGAAAATTCTTTTTGCTTTATAAACTGAATTTATAATTTTTTTTCTAAATCATTCTAGCATTTCTTGGGCAGACCCTGTTTTTCCTATGATCATAGTAATCCCTGAAAATGAGCTTCCTTTCCAAGAAAGGAAAATTTTCCTTCCTTGCATCTGCTTTGCTTTAGGAGAGACTGATGTGACAAATGCTACAGATGCTGTATCTTCAAGCCTCTCCACAAAATCTTCTCTTTACACAAGTATGTGTAAGTGATCCATCACCACTGTGCACCAAAATCTTCATCCATGTCTGGATTTGTTGCAAATACACATCTCTAGAGGCCCATTTAGAGTTTGCACCTTCACTGTTCTTCTATTTTGGACTCTCTCAAAAAGTTTCTACAAGTGTAATGCCCCTAACCACATGCTGCTCCAGCAATGGAGAGTGGAAAAATTTCCTTCCTGCATCTTGTATCCAAAACATCAGTGCTAATACTTGTTATTTTCCTAATTTTCTATAGGTTTCCATGTTAATTTTGTACCTGGATTATTTTCTAAAGCTATACCAATATAACTTTTCACATGATGCTTTCCAGTTTATTCTCTCCTGATTTAAAAGAAGCTTGTGTGGGGTATTTAATTTGTCTAGATATGCTGCAGATGTTCCTGTTTGGATTAAGAAGTGGACTCACTTCCATACTTCAGCATGAATTAGGTGAACTCTCTTCTGAGCCTAGAAAAGAAATTATAAGACAGAATATGATAGAGATGCCTTAAAATCATGAGTGGAATTGATAAAATGAATCAAGAACAATTATTCAGTCTTTCATAGCATGAGAACACATGAGCAACAGTTGAAACCAGTAACACTTCCAAATCAAACAAATATTATTTTAAGCAAAGTTGGACTGTATAAAAATTCCTCAGATGCCACAAATCATTGGAGCATTTACAAGTATGGGCTCAGTATAGGCTCACGCTGTTCTTATGTATTCCCAAGGCATTTGATTTTTGGGTCATTCTGAGAGACTGTACAGGGCCAAGTGGAATTTCAACAGTGTGCCGCTTTTTAGGACAGGTGTTAATTAAGTCATCATTTTCCATTTATATATAACTAGAAAACTTAATTTCAATTAAGTTTTATTATATTTAGGGATTGCAAACAGATATGAAGAGTAGATCTTTGAGTTGAAGGGGAACTATGACCAGCATTTCTTATTTGAATGGAATCAGCTGAAATAGTACACTCTGTTTTAATGATTTTTAACTGAAGGGAGCAAGCAGCTCAGCAGATCCAGTTTTGGATTCAGTCCAGGCATGAAGCCCTAACAGTGATGTGGTTTCAGGGGCCTGAATCCAACAGACATGCAAGTCGGCATGTACACAGAAGAGGAGCCAAATGGGAGTGAGAGAGGAGATGTACAGCCTGATCTGGGCTCTTTGCCAATTAATATGGAAAACTTGTTCTGTGGCATTTCCTATGCAAATGCAAAGAGTGCTTTGAAAGTCTGGGCTTTTTTTTTTTTATTAGCTGCAGGTGCCAGACAACGCAGAACAATTTTACTTAGGAGCTTTATTCCTTAAGTTATTAATGGGAAACTGGTGTCAGCTAAGTAGTAATCACATTTTAGCAAATTATTTTGCATGAAATAGAAGTGGGCCTGTGTCATTGTCCAGTTACCAAGAAAGATTTTAAAAACTGGATGAATATAAACTTATAATTATTTTCCTAAATTCCTAGTATTTATTTGTCTGTATTGGATTTGCAGACCTGTGCAGACCTCACTATTGCACTGACAGCCACCCAGGTTGCGTGTAAGTAGAAGAATTGTCAGGAAGCTCACAGAAACCTCATGAATCTTCCAAAAAAAAAAAAAAAAAAGAAAAAAGTGGATGAGGTAAACCTGGCCTGGATATTGTCCTAAAGCTCCCCTGTGTGCAGTGTCTCCAGCCCCTGCTTCATGGTATAGGTAGTGTGTGATAGCTGAGCTGTTTTGGGGCTAAGAAGGGTTTGTAAGTCCTGTGGAAATGTTTGTCCCCTGCCTG
>NW_005054297.1:14320842-14361049 GCF_000277835.1 Geospiza fortis
AGGAATGCCCACTGGAGTTAAAAAGGCTGGAAGTGAGAGGTGCAGACGCAGAAAATTCATCTGTTTACTTCTGCTTCTGGTTGACAGACTTCAGAGCAAGATGGTGGTTTCTGGCCACTAAATTAGTCTTCTTGAACAAACCAAGTCTTCTTGAACAAACCAAGAGAGACCAAGGTCCTTTGACTGAGCCCAGTATGCATCTGTGGAGATTTTCAAAAGGCTGTTTAGTCACAACTGTGCAATGGCAGAAGAACAAAATGCAATGCCTGCAACTTCTAATGACTGGCATTGCAAATAATCCTCAGGCAACAATCATCCACACACTGTCAGCACAGGCAATTCTTAACTACAGAGGATTTATAGTTATGTGTTCAGAAGTATATGTCTAACTGAAATTTTTGAGAAATTTTAAGCAGATGCTCCTTTTCAGGGATTATGGCCTCATCTCAAAGGTCTTCCATCTAAAATTGGTGTATCTCTATCTCTGGGTGAGACTATTTGAGTGTTCTCCCAGGTAAAATTTGTGGGGGTTTTATTTTCTTTTATGGATGATACATTTTTAGAATTTTTATGATTGACCAGGTAGAAAATGCATCAGTGTGGAATTTTTCTGAGAGGGTAATTGCATTGCATTACATTATAAGCACATTCTAAAAAGACCAAGAAGCGGGTTTAGCATTACTCTCTAAAAGCAATAAGAATAAATTTGCTCAGTAGTTACAATGAGCTATTTGAGATTTTGACATTTGCTCATTTGGTATTTAGTGTCAGCTTTTGAGATTAGAATGCATCAAAAGAAACTGGCTGATGGAGAACTACTAGTGGAGATTTTTGTTTTTTAAGATAAATTAAGATAAAAAAGGCCAATAAATAAATAATACAGAGAAGCACCTTCTGTTCTGGAAGGGTGAGGGTTACTAGAGTTTATTCCTCAATCTTCAAACTAATTTATGCCAGTCTGAGCAAAAAAGCTTTTAAAGCTTTGAAACAATTAAAAAAAAAACAAAACCAAAAAACAGTCATGACTGTATACAGTCCTTTAATATTGAGGATAGTATATTTCTTGGAAATATCAGGAAAATAACATTTTAAACTTTTATATACAGAAAAACACATTGTTACTGCAGAGCCCTCAAGCACCCTTGATGGTAATTAAAAAGGCCATTCTTTTTCAAGCAAAGACCTTTCTCCATAACAGCTCCACCATCAAACTCCCACCAAGCACTGCACACACACATCAAGAATTTGTCAGAAGATCAAAAGGGCAACACTCCATCCGTTCATCCAAAACACACTGCAAGCAATGTTAATGTGTGTGTGTTCCCACCATGAACAGATGCACAGATCCTCAGTTTCCTAGGTGGCTGTTCAGCGGTTCTGATAATTCCAGTTTTCTGCCCAGGAGAATTATTTGTTGAGAAATGCGACTTTAGGAAGAAGATAATAGCAATCTCAACTTATAAAACACATTATCAAAGTAAGACTTTTTTTTCTGAAATAATTTCATTCTGATTCTAATATTTAGAAGGCCTGCAGGAATAGAGTAGAATTAAAGGCCTCACACGATCTCATACAGATCATTTTGCCCCTTCCAGCTCCCATGTACACAACGGAAACATGTGAGATTTCAAGTCAGAGAGCTGCACTGCTAACACAAATGCCTGCATGGACTTGGTGAAACCCTTGCCTTTAGACTATGCCAGTAATCCAGGTGGGAATGAAAGTTTGCCTTTCAGAACTGCCCACTGTGCCAAAATGCTTTACGATTCAAATTTCACTACTTTCTGCCAAAATTCAAATGGGCATAAATTACTGACTCAGTGAGGAGACTGAGAAAAGCTATTCTAGTTTAATAACCTGACTATGAGGAGTTTCTGCATGTAATTTTTGTTTTAATGGTTCAGTACAGAAAACTGTTAATGTTTTTGGGATAGTATGGATAAACTTGATATAAGAGTCTAGCCCACTGGGTACTATGGCAAGAAAAACTAATCTGACCTGAGTTCCTTCAAAGGATATCTTTCCTTAACAACTCCTCATATGTGCATTGTGTTACTGATTCTATGCTAGAGGGAAAAAAACCCCAATCTTTGTTTTACCTACTATCTACTCCAATCTTCCACAGCTCTCAGCAGCAGACTTCTCTTAGGGTACTGTGTAAGTACCTGACATTTCCACTGAATAGAAGCTGCACAGTTGAATTACTTGTTAATAGTATCACAAGACAAAAATGGCATATCCCCTTTGGAGAATTTTCTGTCCTTGAAAAACAGCAAAGCAGGAAAATAACTCCATGGTCCCTTCCTTCCTAATTGAGAATGATTCCCTAAAATATTTTAGGAAAGGGTTATATTCATAAATGTTCCTTGCTCCATTTGCTCCTTCTAGAGAATTTCTTCTCTCTTTTGCAAAAAGTTCACATTCAATGTCTGTATGGTACATGTCTCTGCAGTAACCAGGGCTGCAATTTCTTTAACTCACCCTGCTAAGAGGAGACTTAGTACACGCTTCTTGTTTTATTAATCTTATGCTTGATATAATTCAAGAGTACTTCCTTGTAACCTTTGACAGAAGATTGCTTCAACATGGAAAATAAATGGTGGGAAAGCTTTTTTATCCATCCATCCATCCATCCATCCATCCATCCATCCATCCATCCATCCATCCATCCATCCATCCATCCATCCATCTCTTGCATGTCCCCTGCCTAAACTTTGTGCAACAGCAGAGAGTGGGAGTGCTCGTGAGCACGAGCAGACATGAGTTTGTATATTCTTCCTATGAGATAAGTATTTAAAAGAGCTGGATTTCCCCTGCTTTGAGAATTTGCCTCTCTAAGGCAGGGCTGTGCCAAACCCTTAACATTTAAAACTCATGATTAAACATTACAATAAGGATACCTTTTAGAAATGCAAATGCATGAGATGCAGGGTTTGGGGGCTAGAAATAAAAAGGTTGCCTTTTGGGGTAGTTTAGTTTCTCAGTATACACTTTTCTCATAAGCTTAAGCTTCACAACAATAAGGCTTCATAATTAGCTTTTATAAACAAAGTTTTAACCTAGAACATAGATTTAAAAAAAATATTGAGTGTTTTAAAACTCACAGTAAATTTTCAGAAGTTGGCAACATTGTCAAGGACTTGAATTGATCATCCAAAAACAGAAATCATGTAGTAAATTCCTCATTCTAGTCACCTTGTGGGGAGAAAGAAGAAAGAGTGCCCATCATGTTGCATCAATGTGAGCCTCAGGATGGTGTTTTTTTTTTTTTTGGTCCAGAGTCAGAAGTTGCCCAGAATATTTCTGTGCAGCTTTCAGGCAGAGAAGGGGGCACTTGCTGGACTTGGCTTGTTTTGCTTGTAATATAAATACCTATTTTGTTTGTTTGTTTTATTTTTCTTGTTTTTTCAGCAACAGTTGGCCAAAAATATAAAATTTGGGCAGCCTCCACAAATGACAATTTCTGCAAGGACGATGGGGGAAGCAACTGCCAGTACGGAAGATGATGCACTGCTCAGCAGCCCCATGGAGACTGAGACCCAGCAGGACACAGTGATCTCAGACTGCAGTAATAAAGTAAGCACTTCACATTGACGTGTCCATGGCACTGGAGCAGTGCTAAAGCAGCAGAGTTCACTGAGGTGTAGCAGATGTTTCCACTGAGGCGTAGCAGATGTTTCCAGTGAGGCATAGCAGAGCTCAGTGGGCTGTTTTACATGGGAGGGATCTCTCAGCTGGTGCTTCTTGGCCTGGTGGGAAGCATGCTCCTGGCATCCTGAGCCAGGTCATACAGAATTACTGGTTTGAGTGTTTGCTCTGGGCTTCCAGCAGTGCAGACATTACTTCCAGTGTTGCTAGAACACAGGAATTCTTTCTAATACAGAAAATATTTTAAAATATGGACTTCCTAGCAAGGAGAGTTGTTCACAGCATCAAATACCAAAAAGGAAAATAATTTCAAAATGAGAGGTGTGTGAAGCCTAAGCCTGTAAGGTCTAGGTCTTAGAGCAAGTACACATATTTCTCAAGGATGGGAACCAAAGGTGAAGAAGGGAGAGAAGCATTTTGAATGCTTCCTAAAATAAAACTTCCAGTATAATTCAAATAATTATTCAAATTATTCATGGAGGTTTTGATGCGGTGGGCTTTTAGGTGTCCAGAAGGGTCTTTTTCAGACAGTGAGGAAACACGGTGAGTGAGAAAAGGTCTCTGGAAAGCCTCTAAGGCACGACTGGTTGAGTGTGTTGCTGTAATGGCAGAAAGGAGTACAGAGACAACCTTCCATGCCAGGAGGCTGGCTTTTGCCTGGGAACCCCCGAGGAAGGCATCCAGGACCCAGTACATACACATGGCCCTTAGGATCCTGGGGCACCAGGGCATGAGCCTGCACTCATGTTCACTCACACTTGTGCTGGCTGTGTGAAAGGCCAAGGCAGCAAGGGTCCTGTGCAATCCATGCCTATGTTCAGCCAAACACACTGAAGGGACATTTATGGCTGAGCTGGCCCAAATTCTTCATCAGTCTTTAAGGGACAACATAGCTCCTCTGTGACCACTTCTTTCATGGTTGTGGCTCAGTCTGCTGGGGAGTCGGGCATTTGGGTAGGACCTGCACACTCACACATCTCCCTTGGCGATCTGGAAAGATAAAAATTAAACCAAAATAAAGTATTTTTTTGGCCTAACAAGTACTCCTTCTGGTGTGATCAGGTAAGGTGAATCAAGAGCATCATCCCATGTGCCTCAGAGCACAAAGTGTGCAGTGGGACTGTGGACAGGGTTTGGCAATGCACTGTCTCTACCCTGGTGCTAGGTGAGCTTGTGTTTGAGATAAACACAGATTCTCTGCAGACAGCAGAGAATCTTCCTGGGTCTTGCAGGAGATCCGAGTGTCACCTGGTGTCTTCCAGCTCAAAGGACGCAATAGTTCAAGCACTAAAACCTGCTAGAGTGTTTTTGTTAACACAGAGGGAGAAATTCAGTTCTTACCAGCTACTCTTTAAAATATTGAGTTTTGAAAACAAAATTAACACCCCTTTGCACAATTCTTTTTCCAAATACTGAAGGAGCAACAATCCCTGCTCAGAGGCAGTTGTAAACACTAACAAAACAATTTTCCATGGATAGTGTCAGCCAGAGCATTCAGTACTTCCCTTCTGTTTCTGCACACTACCGATTACCTGTGTTATCAGAGAATTCTGGTGCATGGCAGCTTCCCTGGTTTCTGCTCTTCTCTCATCTGCTGGCTTGTTACTCCTTGGCATGTGTATCTGCATAGGTCTTGGGGGATGGGCTGGCTTCTGTCAAAAATTGGTGATCAGGACCACATAGATCTGCTGTACTTTGTGCAGGTTTCCTGTGGTGCTCTGTGACTTCTGATTTTCCCAACTGAGTAACGTGGATTGGTGGCAAGAGTTCTGGGTTTAATTTAATCTGTAGTTGTGAAGCTGAGCTTTTAGCCTTGATATTAACAATCATGTGGGGTAATGGGATCCCAACACACATTAGGTTGTGAAGTAATACTGTGATAGAATGATTAAAACCAATATTTCTGGCTGTGGTGAATGCTGCTTCAAGTGCTGTGCCTTGAAAATTCCTCACCATGATGGCTTGGAGAGGGACAGTAGCTAAAGAGTCCTAGTTATCCAGGCTTCCATGGCTCTGGGGGACTGTTGGCTCTCTAAAAATAGTCATCAAGAACATGGAGCTGAAACTCCATGCAGCACAAGTTATGCCTGAACAGGCTAGTGTCTTTTTTCCTTATGTGTAAGATGGGAGAAAATAAAATTATTAAGACCTGATCAAAATCCTACAAAGCTGTGCTCTTTCTTTTGTTTTGGAAACTGATTATCTTGTTAAGGAAGCCTGAGTGTTTTGCCTTTTGTAGCGCTGTATAGACAGCAGTGATTCAAGGAGCAGTGAAGACAAGCTCAGAGCACGTAGGAACAAGAATTGCTTATCCATCAGTCCTGAAGGGATAGGAAAGAGGGAAAAATCCTATCCTAACATACATGATTTCACAAGTCCTTTGAATCACAATTAATTGATCTTTTCCATTTTAATACTTGTTTGTGGTAATTTTTTCTAGTCCACTGACACTCCAGATTTCTTGAGAAAAATGAATTTTCTTGGAACAGGATATGAAATGGAAGAAAAGGTAAAAAAACTTTCATACTTGGTTTGCACTGAGTTACATTCTAATTTTAGGTATTAGAAGCCTGACAGTTTCTGTTTTCATACATTGACTGATCATCCAGTATTTTGTGAATGCTGTGCACTTTTGGAGCTAGTAATAACTAAGACTGAGAAATCTTAAGAGCTGATTGCTGGAAACAGCAGAACCCAGTCTCTGCCAGTCTTGCAGCATTCCTCTATTTGATGTATTAATCACAGAGTCATAATTTTCATAAGTACTTCTAATACTTTGTTATGCCTGCATGTAATTCAATAAGCATATGCAAAATGTTCCCTCAGCTTTTAAGTAATTGGTTCCCTGATTAGCATATGTTTAACCTCAGAAGATTACAGAGCTGTCTTGAAAACAATGTATGTGATTTCTTTCCTTACAGAAGATGTTTTCTCCCTCTTTTTTTTTTTTTTTCTCTGTCTTCCTTTTCTATTTGTGTTATGCCAAATGCAAGTCTTGGAATGATAACTTGATGACTTATGGAAGAGACAGATGACAGGCTCATTCTTACATGCCTAGACATACAGTTCCACTATTTATTCACAAAAAGAGTCTCACTGAATCCCTTTGCTTATATTTGCACTTTCTGAACCCAAGTATTTGAAGAGCACGAGAAATAAAGCACCCATCAAAGCCAGTGTTGTCTTACTTTAGTATTTTGCTGTTTGGAGCTGACTTGGGCAATTCCACATGACTCTGGAGGGAAGGTTTTCAACAGGCACCATGCCAGTCAGAGATCCAATGTTGCAGTCATCTCCCATGCAGAGAGTACAGCTCTGTAGCTACTCTATTATGAAGCTTAGACAAGTCAATCTGATTTGCTTCTGCCTAAATCTAAATTATTTAAATATGTAGATCTTTTTTCTCAGTAAGCAAACTTTAAAATGTCCCAGTGTTTGATGTTGCTTAAAACCCTGCCTGTGCCTTTGCCATTCCCAACAAGTTCAGAGTGGAGTTAAACTGTGAATAAACTTCAATAGAATGGTCTAAGTAATTTTTATGTGAAAACTATAAAAATGTGTAGTACTGAAAATGTGAAAATATTAGAACTGCAACTTTCATGTCCAAAGTTTGTAATTTGTATAATGGAAAGCCAGGGTTTCTAAATTTTTTCTGCTAATAATTCACTTGAATTCAAACCTGCAAAGATGTGTGTGTGTGCGTGTACTTTATTTATTTATTTATGAATTTATTTATTTAATGGAACAAATAGTTTAATAATGGTTTCTTGTGTTTGTGATACAAACAGCTCACTCCAATGAAGTCAGCTCGGCCAAAGAGACAGTTTTCCTGTTCTGGCACAATTGAAACAATCAATTTGGATTCAGTTCCGCAGGCTCTTGCTCGTCTAGACAACAGTGCAGCTAAGCACAAACTGTCAGTGAAGCCAAAAAAGCAGAGGATGTCAAGACAGCACAAGAGATTGACAAAGGTATTAAATGACTAGCCAAACAGCAAGAGAAGGGAGATTACTTTTGAAACTGGGTACAAAATAACCATAAATGAGTGTACCAGGATCTATAGGCAGAGGACTTAGGATCTGATTAACACTGTTTTTTACCTGAAACATTAGCTGGAGAGAAGATGCAAACAAGTTTTAATATTGCCAGTTGAGACAACTACTACTTAATCCTGAAGTTCTTCCACTAGGATTTTACATTAAGAGAGTTTTCTGATTCTAGTTTTTCTAGTAAAAAATTTAGGTCATAAAGGCCTAAAGATATGTGCTGCTGTTAATGCTGCTCTGATATAGGCAATCAGATGGTGCAAAATTTGATTGGGAAAAAAAATCAGATTCTCTAAATTTGGCATGGACTCTGACAGGGGTAATATCTTTGCCTTATAAGAAGGAATAAGACTTAAGCAATGTAGCTCTTGCAACAGCTATAGAGAGAAATATAAAGTTGTAGCTTTGTACACTTACTGCACATCTGTTTTGATTTTTATCCTGACATCTTATTTGTTCTTGTAAATGGGACAAGAGTATTCAACTACACAGGGCTCAGGAGAGGCCACTTCCCTTTATTCTGCACCACTGTACTTGCATTTATCACTTTTGTAATGAAGAAATTAAATTTAAACCTCTTGTTTATGCAATGGTTAACTGGAGCCAAACGGTGGCTCAACAAATGATAGCTGGACAAGACATTAGCTGATCTGTTTTCCTAAAGGGAAGCACTCTTCAGGTACAGAACAGAGCAGTATTCCTGGGAAGCTCTGGCTGTGCTATCCATACTTGTTCCCACGGTTCCTACAGTAGCACTGGAGTCTCAGTACAGCTAATGAGGAAGATATCCTGGCTCAGGATTTGTGAAAAGAAAGCAAATTGTGTTTCCCTGAGGAGTGTTCTTTCCTGGCTAGCTTTGCAGAGCTTTTCTCTGCAGGCAACAGCTCTGTCTCTGCAAGTATCAAATTTGAAATGAAAGAACTGGCAAAACAATGCCCCTAAGCAGGCATTAATTATTTCAGGCTTAAAGGATGGAGCTCTAAGTAGCAGAAGAAGAATGGGCATATGAAACTCATGCTCTGTTCCTTGGGCTTCTGCAAATTTAAAATGGCAAGTCCCAATGAACACCAAATAGTGATTCAATATTTGGCGTTATACTGCTGTCACTCTCGGGATGTTTTCTTTCTTTTAAAGGCTATCATTGGAATAGGGGAGAGACATGGGATCTATGATGATATAATCCATAACTTGGGGTGGGGTATGTTGGCTCATCTAAATCACTGTTTAAATTGGGGTTTTTTTGCATTTGTAACTCTTGGTTCACTGTGAAGGATAACAAGCCAACAGGCAATGTTCAGTAACTCCAAACTTGTCTCCAATTTTAGGGATCACAAAGTTTAACAATAACAGAATTTGAGCCAGAGGACCTAGAAACTCAGCTGTATGAGGACATATACCCAGGTTATAATGGACGCTTCACAGCAGACAAGCTATTCCAGGACAGAGATGAGCAGAAGCAGCTTCAGCTGGCAGAGGAAAAAAGAATTGAAGATCACTGGGGTATCCTTGAAGCTGAAAGGATAAGACAGATTGTAGAAATGGAAGAACAAAGAGAAATGGAAGAAAAAAGGTGCCAAGAACTTGAGGAGATGCGAAAAGAACAGGAAAAAAGACGCTGTGAAGAAGAGAGGAGGCAATACCTCCTTGATGAAGAGACATTGAAAATAGAAGAGCAAACATGCCATAAAGACAAAAGAAGACTGATGAAGGCTGGAAAAAGGCAAGAGCTGGAGGAGCAGATGCAGAAGGAGTTGGAGGAACAACAAAGACAAAATCTTGAGGAGAAGAGGCACTGGGAAGTGGAGGAACAACAGAGCCAAGAGTTGGAGGAGCAGAAGCTCAAGGAACAGCAGGAACAGAGACAAGAGCTGGAGGTGCAGAAGCTCAAGGAACAGGAGGAGCAACAGAGGCAAGAGCTGGAGGAGCAAAAGCTCAAGCAACGGGAGGAACAACAGAGACAAGAGTTGGAGGTGCAGAAGCTCAAGGAACAGGAGGAGCAACAGAGACAAGAGCTGGAGGAGCAGAAGCTCAAGGAACAAGAAGAGCAACAGAGACAAGAGCTGGAGGTGCAGAAGCTCAAGGAACAGCAGGAACAACAGAGACAAGAGTTGGAGGAGCAGAAGCACCAGGAACAGGAGGAACAACAGAGACAAGAGCTGGAAATACAAAAGCTCAAGGAACAAGAAGAGCATCAGAGACAAGAGCTGGATGGGCAGCGACACCAGCAAAGGGAGGAACAGCAGAGAGTAAAGCAGGAGGAAGAGAAGAACCAGGAACAGAGAGAGCAACAGAGACGAGAGCTGGAGGAGCAGAAGCACCAGGAACAGGAAGAGCAGAGACGTCAGGAATTGGAGGAGAAGCATCAGGAATGGGGAGAGCAGAAGCACAAGGATCTGGAGGAGAAACAGAGACAAGAGCTGGAAGAGCAGAAGAGACCAGCACTGAAAGAATTAAAGCAACATGGGACTGAAAAAGACAGTCAAAAGGAAGAAGAAAGAAACTGGCTGGAGGAACAAACAGAGCTCAAGAAAGAAAACAAGGATGAAATACAGCAACAAGAATTAGAAGAGAAAGAACTTGAAGAAGTTGAAATAAAACTAAAGCAGGAGAAAGAGCCTGAGAGCCTCAAACAAGAGAAGAAGCAGGAGGAACAAAGACAGCATTTGAAGGAGAAAGAAAAGACAGAGAAGGAACAACCCCAGCAAGTGACAGACAAGAAAAAGAAACGGGAAGAGCAGAGGAAACACAAACTCACAAAACAAATGCACATGGAAAGTTCAGACTGTGTACTACAAGATGAACTGAAGCAGCAAAAGGAACAAAATGGACATGAATGGAACAAGCTGAAAGAGCAGAAGGTAGACACAGAAGGACAAAATCTTCAGCCAAAACAAGAAAAACTCTTGGAACAGCCACAGGAAAAAGATCAGTTGTGTTCTGCTGGAGGGGCTGCTAGGCATCCAGCAGAGGAGAAGCTCCAAGAAGAATCAAGTTTCCAAAAAGTCAAACAGCCAGAAAAGGGGACTAAAACAGCAGAAGAAATACTAGCCCAGAAACTGAAAAAAGAAGTTGAGGCTCAGGAGCAAAAACGCATAGGGGAAGAACTTCGGTGGCAAGAGGTAGATGAAAGACAAATGGCATCCAGACCCTTCACATTTCAAGTGTCTTCGGGAGATAAACAGATCATATTTCAGAAGGTAAATCTGAGTCCTGTTATGCCCATCAAAGGAGCAGGAATCTCTTCTCCATCTGTCAAAGACTCCAGGGTGCACACTACCAGTAAGGGCTCTCATTCCCTCCCATCATCCGTGTGTGTACCCCACACAGCTATTTTGGTTACTGGAGCACAGCTGTGTGGCACAGCAGTGAACTTGAACCAGATTAAGGACACGGCTTGCAAATCATTACTTGGCTTAACAGAAGAGAGGAAAACTGTGGATATTCCCTCTCCAGAGAAGTCCGAGAGAAAAAAACAGGATCCCAAACCCAGCAGCAGTAAAATGAAACATGCACAAGAGGCATTGAACAACCAGGCTGTACTGGCTGAGTGGGCCTCTATCCGCTCCAGAATCCTAAAGAATGCAGAAAACAACAAATATAATGAGAGAGACCGAGTAACTGCCTGCAGGCACAGTGATGACTGGACACCCCGAGGACGCGGCGCTCCCCACGGCAACTTGAGGAAAACCCTCTCTGCCAATGCAAAGTTCTCAATAACACCAGCATGGCAGAAATTTTCAGACATTTCAAAAACCAATTCAGATGCTGAGAATGTAAATGTGGCAAAAGGCAATGAAACAGTGGCTGTGGGGAGAACCACTGGCTCGTCTGCCGATTCAAAGGAGGATGTGGTTTCCTCTTTTAAGGATAACTTAGCTGAAAAGCCTAAAGAGAAAATGGAAACCCATAGGGAAGTGACAGACAACACTGAAGGCTGTAAATTTGCAAAAGATCTTCCATCATTCCTTGTTCCAAGCTTTCCACATTCTATGGGGAAGGAATTACCCCAGCCAGAACTTCCCAATGCTCTGGAAAATCAGCAGAGTAACAGCACAAAAAAAGCAGATAAACCACCACCAAATGGAGAAGAAAATGTTTCTCCTTTTGGGATAAAGTTACGAAGGACAAACTACTCTTTACGTTTTCATTATGATCAACAGGCAGAGCAAAAGAAAAAGAAAAGATACAGTGCAGGAGACAGTTTTGATGGTGTGCCTGACCCACTTACCTCAACAGAAGGAGAGAAAGAATCCTCTGTTTTCACTTCACAAGAAAGTACCTCTCCTGTCACTGGGAGAGCAAACATCCCTGCTAATTTAAAAGAGTCTTCAGTTACTGTGGTGGAGTTTTCAGCACCTGTGGGCACACCAGTGGTCCCACCAGCCACCGGCCAGAGTGCTCTACCTGCTCATGAGAAACCTGCATGCAAGTCCCTGGTCCCACAGAAACCTGCTTTAGCTCCAAAGCCCACCAGCCAGACCCCACCATCATCTCCTCTCTCTAAAATGAACAGATCAAACCTATCTGAAATGCTGGGGCAAAGGGTGGCTAAAGCTGAATCAGACGGTGGCTGGAGAAAAGAAGACAGAGCAAATGCAGCCCAACCCATACCATCCAATGACTACAAAAATGAAGAGGAAGAAGTCAAAGAAAAGAAGTCATTTTTCCCATCTCTAAGTATTCCATGGAGAGAAAAAAATGACAAAAAGCCTGAGCCATTGAAGAAAGGTATGTATTTCTCAAAGCAAACTTAGCTATTGTCTGCATTTCCAAAATGAGATACTGGAGGTCCAGAGAAAGACATTTGGTCTTAAGTTATAATTTTTACTTGGCATATTACTTGTGCAGGACTGTCACTATGCTTAGGGTTGTCGGAATGAGTGTGAATTCCCATGCCCACAATTTAATTCAGAAGCCCATAAACTCAGTGTGACCAGTGCAAACTACTTAAGAAAATTAATTTCAAGGAGGTAACGGTAGTGTGTGCGTGTGTATGCGTGTGTGTGTTTTTCCTTGGCAGAGATGTTACCTCTGCCTCTAGTGAGTCAGGTGATAGACTCTGTGGTCCATGGATAATAGTGTCATCAGAGCAGATGGTGTAATTTTTTAAATCTACGTTCTGTTGCTTCTCTTTTTAAGGAAATGTTATCTAGCTTGAAAAATACTAAGATGTAGGTCCCCTTATCGTGGGCAAATTCTTTATTTAAGCAATACAGCTGGGCACAGCAGTCTGTGTTTCAGAGGCAGTCTTCAGTGATGAAAACAATTAGAGTAGCCATAATGTCTCCTCAGAAGAGAGTTGAAAGACCCTGTGTCCTGAAATGGTATTCTGTACAAGAGGGAAAATTACCCTTTCAGAGTGAGGACACTCAAAAAACCAAGGCAGGAATTCAGCATTTCATCAGGAAATCCCAATTTTTTTCATTCTTGAATTTTTCAAACATCAGGACACTTCTAAAACAGTATCTCAGTGGAACTGCTGACTTTTTATTTCTTTTTTTCACACACACAAATAAAACCAATAAATTTGGACAGCTGAGTGAGTGTGTCGAATTAGGTCTTATTCCTGAGGCATAAAATCTGTTTCAGGATTGTCGTGCAGTCTGCAAAGGTCTGTGACTGACATGGCATTCAATGGGCTTAGCTCCAGAATTTTCACAAGGTATTTGTAGGGGTTTTCTCAAGACAAGAGGTGTGCATTACTCAATCAATTCTTGTCATGTTTTCTTTCAGAAAAGCCTGTTCTTCAGAGCAGGCACTCTGTAGATGGCTCTAAGTTGTTGGAAAAAGTGGAAACTTCACAACCACTTTGGATTACATTAGCACTGCAAAAGCAGAAGGGATTTCGTGAGCAGCAAGCTACGAGGGAAGAGAGAAGACAAGCCAGAGAGGCAAAGCAAGCAGAGAGACTGGCTAAAGAAAATGTAAGCAATCTTTAGAAACCTGCCCATTAGAAAACCTGCCCATAATTATAACTGTTATAGCTAACTTTGTTATGTGGGAATATTTTTTTTTATGTTTGGTAAGACTTCATAAAAGCTAAAATGACAGTGAGTAAAAAGTATTCTGAAAGTCTGGAGTTCCCTTTTGCAAATCTGAGACCTCCAGGAGAGAATACAGTGCAGTAGTTAGGCAATTTTAGTGTAAACTCTGAGCATATCAGGTGGTAGTTAATGACAATCATAAGCAGAACTACTGTGCAGGGGATGGAACAGAAAAATTGTGTGCAATGTTGTTCTTTCAGAGCTTCTGTGAGATGTTAACCTTTAATGCTTAGGGAATAGGTGAATATTAGTGAGTCTGAATTTATTTTTATTGCAGCATGTACTATTTGGGTAAAATACAGATGAACAAAAGAAATGAACAATCATGATACATCCAAAGACCTAAAGCAGGCACTGAATTCAATCACTTCTTTCCTGTTCTCCAAATAGCTTTTTAGTCTCCATAGCTTTCTATTAGTAAGGGGAGCATTTCTGCTTGCAGTACCAAAGTGAATCTGCACAAACAGTGATGTTCTATATAGATATCAAAGATGGCAAAAAGGCAGAGTGTGTGAATAACTAAATATATTTTGCTGTTTGTTATGAGAACGAAATTTCTGATGGATGCGTGCATAACCTGAGACATAGACAACTGATGGAAGAAAACAGCAGTGGGTGTGAAGTTGCCCACAGATGTACACTATGTTTCACTGCTGTATTTAACAGGGAGGGCTGGCTCAAACTCTTCAGTATTTTGACTGAAATGACAACATGACAAATTCAACTGTGTGGTGGGTTTTTTAGAGTCTTTAATAACTGTTGGTTTTAGAAGTATCGGTGTTGTAAATCTTTGCCGGAAAGGACAGGTGATGAATGAAAGCATCAAGTGTGTAATCTCTGACTTGTAGCCATTACATGACAGGCTTTCTCATTTAGCAGTTTTCCTTCTCTGTTCTAGGCTGCTGTAAGTAATCAGTCAGATAATAAAAGTAGCAGCAGCAAAACAAGCACACTGCAGAAATCTACAACTCAAGAAGGAGAGAAGAAAATTGAGACTGCTGTGTCGAGACTAGACAGAAGGGAGCATCTAAAAAAGTCGAACACCCTTCCAACTTCTGTGACAGGTACAGTTGAGAGATTTAGATTCACTCTAGGAATAAGGAACTTCAGAAGTGGTATTGCATGTTTTTGAGAAAGTGAATGAGAGTGTTCCCTTTCCCTCATATACTACTGCTAGAATTACAAACGCATTCCATAGAATAACACAACTTATTCCCATCTCATGTGGTGGCCATTATGATGGAAATACATAATTTTAACAGACTTTTACCAGTCTTTACCAGGCTATTAAGGCTGCACTGCTGCAATTCCTTAGAATTGCCCCAGTTCAAGTTAACAAAATTAGGCTGTCTCCCCAAGCCACATCCAACAGTATTTTTGGAACATGACTAATGCACATTAGAGGGATCTGATTTACCGTAAATTGCAACTGCAGTACTGTTTTGCCTTTAGGTTGGGGGATAGCACAGACAGGGAATGAAATTTAACTTGTACAAACTATATTTGTGCAGGAAATGAAGCATGTTGTGTTCTCACACCTCCCAGTTTGTCAAGGAGAAATATTCACCCCCCAATACTGGAAATAAGTATTCTCATTTGAAAAATGCAAAGGATAATCAATTCAGTTGAAGGTAGTCTGTTACTTTGCATCTAGGATTTTTCCCTCCCAGTCAAATATTTGGCATGGTAGGTTGGAACCAGAACCTACTGCTTTATCTGTCACTTCAGTTAAGCTGAAACTACCCCATATTCAAAAGGCAGGCAAATTAACATAAATACTTCCCCAAAGGGCATAATATTTGGGGTGGCATGAGGTGATTGTTGAAATACAGACTTGCATATATTTCTCTAGTTAACAGTAGTCCTAGGGAAAAGGTCTTGGAGTAGATAGGTGTTGAAGAAACCTTTTTAAAAGTTATGCTAGTAAAAAGCATTTTTGAAAGTAAGTACTTTCAAGTGTGTCAGCTGCATCTATTCAGTACCACTCTACACCAAGAACAGTGAAATGCAACTATTGAAAGCAATGAGGTGACTCAATTGATTTGTTAAAGGCTAAACCAGTGCTACTCCTGCATTGCAAACTGTCCCAAACTGAAAAACCCCTACACCTGCCTATATTCAGTTGATTCAGCAGCTGCATCTTCACACTGCAGCTGCACACCAGAGCAAATGTCCCTGAGAACTTCACTTGGAACATCTTGGGTTGGCCAAATGACCTTTAAAGGTCCTTTCCAACCCAAAGCATTCTAAGATCTTACATAAATTGTCCCAAAAGGTTCATGCTTTGCAGCATTCCTGTCAAACTGTAAAGGGGCTCTATTGCAGCCCTACCCCCAAAGACTCAGCATGGTGTTATGCTGTACAGGGTCAGTTCTAGCAGAAATCAAACTCCATCACAATAGATGGTGCCAAATCAGATCAAAGGCCCAAACCCCAATTATCCAAGGTCATTCTCTCTGCACTAGAATGACAGTTCAGAAGGAAATTGAGGAGGAATTACCAATCTTGAAATACCTAAAGTGAAAGCACAGAACTCTATTGGCCCTTAAGAAATAGTGACTGGATTTCCCTGTGATTACTGACTATATTTGGAGCCAGGCAGCCTTTTGCAACTACACATATATACAAGTATTTGTGGGTAATAAGACTGATTTGGGCTTCCCACAGTTAGAAGAGCATTTAAGACAGAAGACCAGCCTAGGATATGTTTAAAATGGAAGTCTGCTGAGTGATCCTCTAAGGACATTAAAAAACACCCAATTTGAAGGTGGTGTATTTCAAAATTGCAGTTGTGTCATGTACAACAGGAACTGATAAGAGTGTGGGACCTTTAAAATAGCATAAATTACCATAGTACTTAAAATAATTACCTTTTCAAAGTGTCCATCTACAGAAATTGCTGCTGCTACTGTTCATTTACTTGCAGATAAAGACATATGATTAAAGATGCACTAAAAAGAAAAACAGAGCTTTTTTTGGTATCCTTGCAATTTTAAAGCTTCTACACAATTTTAAAGCTTTTATATACATTCAAAACCTCAAAGGAAATGCAACTAAAACTAATGGGGAATCTGAACATTTAACAAAAAAAAGTTGGCTCTTAAGAAAGAAAATGTGTAAGGGCAGCGTGGGGGAGAGATGAGTGAGGAGTTATTTTGTAACTAAGATTTTTAGAGTTACTCCATATGTTTCAGACAGGGCTCATTTCTATTCAGGTTGCCTTTGAGGGCAATCACTGTCTCAGATTTTATTTTCCCATTTGACCTCTACAATACTTCCATGGTTCTGCTCTGTGAAGTTGCTTCTTAGAAATCATTTGTTTATTAAACACATTTTCTTATGGAGACAGCTGTTTGTCTTATACTAGTTGTAAGAAAATGTGGCAAAGAGCCAGTGGGGAAAGCAGGTTTCTTTTTTAGGACAGTCTCTTGGGCAGGGTTAATTAAGGCAGGAAGCTATAGGATCACCTTCTTCTCTGAAGAGGGAATCTAAATACTACTGAGTACATTTGGTTTACATGCATGCAGCAGCTGCATTACCAAACACAAGAAGATCCCTAGCTTTATTTTCCATTGTTTGCTATGGTGCAGATGTTATTAAAATAGTTTATTTAAAGAGGAAGACTAGCAAATTGGAAATATTTTCTTTGGATATCACAAGGACTGAAAATTTTGTCCCTATTTTTGTGACTTAGATTACTTGGAGTCACCTCTGAAAAAGGAAACTCAGCTCCTCCGAACTTGATTATTTTGCTAATACAGTAAGATTTAATTGAAAGTGTTGGAAATAAATATCTAGTGTTAGAATATCTTCACATAAAAGTGAAATCTCTAGAATCCTGCAACAAAGCACAGGATTCAACTCATGCTGTTTTTGTTTTTTTTCCCCCTCTCCCTGTCCCATAAAAAAAGTGGAAATTTCAGATTCTGTTCCATCAACCCCAGTGACAAAGGAGGTGGCCAAGAGATTCTCTACACCTGATGCTAACCCAGTGTCAACAGAGCCAGCCTGGCTCGCGTTAGCCAAGAGGAAAGCAAAAGCCTGGAGTGACTGTCCACAGATCATAAAGTAAACTGTAAAGTTACATCTCTATTGCTGACTATTAATTGCTTTCTTTTATTTATTCTGCTTTTTACATGACAAAACTGAAAATGCATGTATTGGAAGGCTGAAAACTGAACTGATTACCATTTTGCTCTAGCTCACTGTAAAGTCTACTCAAGTCATATATTCCATTGCTTTGACAAATAGCTAAAGGTGGTCATGGCAAAAATCTCACAGCCAGACTCTCTCAAAAACTTAAGAGAGTGCTCAGATACTGGATGTAAATTTTAGCAGGTATCATAATAAGGGCCAGAACAGAGTAAGAGTTCAGACGCTTCTTAAATTCTGTTGGTATTCAGTTCTGGAATTTTAGATCTCTATGTTTGAGATCTCAGAAATTTTTTCAGAACTTCATTGTTGAAATTAAGGAAAGATGCATGTTTCCTTCTCTTAAGTCACAATTTATTTAAACATGTTAAACTGTATGAACTGCCAGTTCTGCCTGCTATTTTAAAGCTTTTTCCCTAAGGAGGAGCTTCAGGATACACTGTTCCACATGCAAATGATAAGTGATGGTACCATCCAAATGCTGAGGTTATTTCTTTCATCATAGGATTAATACACTACATCTATATGCCCTCACTTCTAAGAAGAAAACAATTAATCCTACTTAAAAAGCCACATTTTTTAAACAAATGTCATTAAGCTCTCAGAAAGAAGTCAGGGATTCACTGTTTCTTCTAGTCATTTGAGTGCATCACTGTTTGTGCTTGGCCATATTTATGCTGCACAGAGACAGTGATTGTGGATTACAACTTTAAATTAATTGACTGGAATTATACTGTTCCTGTGCAAATGCAAATTCCTGTAGAATTTGTCTCAGGAAGTTTCCACAGGAGTAGGACTGACAGAACTGAAGTTAACTGAGAATTGAGAGGTAAGTCAGTGAGAGTTTTAGGAGTTTTAACTCTGCATTCTTCCTGATTTTACTCCACATGCAACTTCAGGCAGTTCAGGTAACTTCCTGTACTTTGACCAATATAGCCAGAACACTTGAAGAAGAAGTTTACTTACCCCATCTCAGGTATCTGGTGTGGCAGTTGAACACTTTATTACTTCACATAACTAAAACAGAAATGTCCACCCCCTCCCTCTTACAAAAAAAGGATAAAGTCCATAAATGGAATAAAAACATCACTATCCTCAACATCCCACAGAAATCTCTAGGCCTGCATTTTAAAGTGTCACCCTATTAAATAAATCAACTGAGTTTGTTTTACAAGGAAGACTTTAAAAAAATTTGAAAGTCTCCTTCTTACAACCATAAGGCTCAAAGGAACCTTTAAGCCTACATCAGAAAGGGAGACATTTTCATGAAATTACATCATTATTGAATGATACAACATATGCTTCATGGAAGTGTTTTAGCCAAACTGCTGTAAGCAGCATGAGAAACAGCATTTTAAACTACACAGGAAACAGAATGAAACCTGTTGTACACTCTGTTCCCAGTTTCAGCAAAAATCATTGGCAAGTACAGCCTTTCCCACCCGACAGAAAACGGGCTCAGTATTGTGGTTACAGTAGCACAAACACAATGGATGTGTTAGATCGAGTACATGTGCAACAGCAAGATGGGCTTTCTTGGGTGTCTTAAGCCATCAGTTTTGCTCAGATTCATATTTAAAACCAAAATCTCTAAAGTAACCTTTACGAGGAACATAAGTAATATGTTTTAAGCAGAAATGAGACAATGCTGCTCTCAAATGCTTGGGAAAAACGCCCCCCGTAATGCCTTCAATATTCGAAGAAAGAATTGGGCCTGTAATTCCTTTTGCTCTGCTAGCACCTGGAATTAGTGCATCCTAAAGTTAAATTTATATTTTTCCAAGTTTGTTTGCCTGCAGTATGGATATGTAATAACTAAACTGCCTGAAATCCATCTTTACAATTATTTATTGGGAGGGGGAGCCAGGTAGAAATACTGAGAAGGTGAAGTAAATCAGGATTAAAGATACTGGTATTCTGAAAAGCATAGCAAAATTAGGTGCTATTGTGCATGACATAAGGATGCAATTTTCCAATACAATCCATTTATAGCACATAGAATAGAGCTTTCATTAAGGATGGTCCTAAGCTAAAGCTTCAAAGCAGAGTTTTTTTCCAACCATAAAGGTATCTAGTGTAACAATGGAAACTCTATTATGTACAGTACTTGATGGAAACATTTCTAAAGCGTACATGTGCAACAGTAACATTTCATGTTAAATTAACAAAGATTTGCACTAAATACCAATGAAGTGAAGTTTTACTTTGCTTTAGCTTTGTTGCAGCCATTTCTGATAAAGTATTGGAAATCTGTAAAAATAAATCCAAAACACTACTACCCAGTTTAAAACAGCAAAAATGTTTTAAGAACCGAATAAACCACTATGTAGTATATTGTCTCAATTTTTTGTAACTTATACAAACACAAAATACCATTTCTTTTGACAAGGTTATATATGATTAACCTCTATGTTCATATAGTAATGTATAAAAACTACAAGATGTATAATTGTGGGGTATTTGTTGTGTACTTTTTTAATTTTTCAAATGTTTTAAAGTGCAATTGTTTATTATACTGTCATTTTAAATCTTATTAAACTATAACCTGGTCAAAATTATCTAATCATTGATATATGTCCTCTGTGTCTCATTTTGCTAATCATGTAGTTCAGGTTTGCCTTACAAATACAACTTTTTACAGTGCTACAACTGCACTACATACTACACAGGATACAAATTAGATGAGAGCAAGTAAGGTAAGAGTTCCTACTACACTTCTTTCAGAAGACTCTTAGGAAATGCTCTCAGTAAAGTGTACTTTTGCCACTGCAAGTATTTGATTTGCATTACCAAGACCACTGGTACTTTTTTCTAAGGTGTTAAAGAATACAAAACCCAATTTACACAACCTTTTATTAATAGTTCTTGTGAAAACAATGTAAACAGTATTCATTCAAATATTTTAAAAAACTATTTGACAATGGTTAATTTGAGCAGTGCACACTTCATCTTAGAACTCACACTGTTTCTGTCATTGAAATTTAAATATTTATAGTGTTACTTCCACTTTTAGAATACAAGAGGCAACTCCTACTGACTTTAATGGAGTTTTAGTATATGCTAGATTAATTAAACCATGAGAGGCCTATGTCAACAAAAGATGAACTATTCTGTTTGTACAAACTGTAGTAAACAGGTCACTCCTTCCAGCTATATGAAATTCAGGCTATGTCTCCAGAAATCAAATTAAAAGTTAGATTCAAAAAAGGACTTGTGTTAGCTTGCTTGGCACAGAAATCTTGATAGACAGACAGACAAACACTAGTCTGGTGCAAGGAAGAGCCAGGCACAGGCGAGGAGGGACTCCAAGAAAGCAATTCACTCCTCCCTCAGAGATAAGCCTGCTATCCAAGCTGTGGAATGTGGCACCTTACACACTTTGTCCCCTCTCTGGCAAGGTGCTGAGCACCCATCCTCTCTCCATCACTGGACACTGCCTGATGCAAAATCTCACCTGATAAGCCTGCAAGGAGCATCTCTTGCCTGCAGCAAAATAGGCAGAAGGGTGGAGAGCACCTGTGAGCTCCCAGTTTACAAATGTAAACAATAACAAGGAAGCAGCCTAACATCTTAGCTGTTACTTTTCCCTGCTATATACAGATCCAGACAATAAACATAATCATTTCTACAGCCAACAACAAGCTTTGTTCCCCACACTACGGGCGAAGAGAAAACCTCGCCTGGAAGCTTATCTACTCCTTCTGCTGTTCCACTCTTGGCATTCAGGATCCACACTCTGCCATCTGTAGATACTGCTGCCAGGAGAATTTTGTTATTTAAGTCATCACTTTGGAAAATGAATGGTGTTCCATATACGCTTGAAGTGGCTTCAAATTTCCAAAGTAAATTACCCTCCATGTTACAGCAGTAGATAAAGCAGTCGTGAGAGCCAAAAAATATTTCTTGCTTAGTTAAACTTGAGAGGCATGGAGATGAAAACACTGGCCCATTAGTGGAAAATTGCCAAACCTACAGAAAGAACACAACCAACCATTATCAAAGGTTTTTTACATTATCAGTTTTACAGCAACTGTAATTTTTTAATAGACTCATTGTTGATAGGAGAGCATTTAATTTCAAAAGCATACTAGATTTCAGTGAGGTCTAGTAAATCTTTGTCACATTACAAATAAGGTTTTCCACAGAGAGTAAGCAATAAAAGTCTCATAAAATAGATGTGGAAGAGGGAAGAGTTACTACCTTCAGTGAGGCCCGCGTAAAAATGGCCAATTTGGGAAAAGAATATTCTTGGGCTGTTGTACAATTAGTAATGAACATCAAGAACCCTGTTAATATGTCATTCTTTGCCAGAAAGGCATATATTCCTTTTGGAATACAGATTTCCTTTGCTTATGCTAACAATGTGCAGATCCTTCCTCAAAAGAGTATCAGGTCTGCAACACTGCTGAAAGCAGAGAGCAGTGCATGGATGGATTAACATGTATTTTATAATCGGAAAAGGCTCAGGAATTGACATAAATACTGCATCTCAGGCTAACAAATGAATGGTGTCAGTTGTTTACCACCAGATACAAACTACATTTATCTCTGAGGAACTAAAAAAATACTCTCACTTAATTAAATGTGAAGGCTTACACATATTTTACCAGAATCATGATTTGGCATTTTTTGACAAAAGCATAAAAATTCTAAGAAATCTTTACTTCTGAATAACCACCATCTTAGAGAAGAGACACCTTAAACCTGCTTGGAAAGCTCCAAATGAAATAATTTCATTTGCTGGCACTAAACTTGACAATTTACTTTGGGTATAAGGTCTGAGCTAGAAGTTCTCTTACTGCATCAGGCAACTTGAGTTTGTGATTTTGCCATGGACTATCCTAGGCAAACAGTTTTTCTACTTTCTCATCTCTAACAACAGGCACTTCTATTTGCTTCACAAAAAGGTACGTGTCAATCATTAAGCCTCAGAAACCAGTCCTAAAAAATCTTATTCAGGGTTTTGTGATGGACGTAAAAACCCAACAAGACTTTTACCTTTTCTCCAGAATGAGTGTAACAATATAAGTTTCCATCCACACACCCAAGACAGACGTAGTTCTCATTGCAGTGAGGAGAGGAGAAGAGTGGTTTTCCAAGGTTGCTTTTCCAAATCTTACTCCCCGTCACCTGTAAGTGGCAGCATGGAATATCTGATGCTTAACACAACTGTAAGAAACAGCACAAAACAACCCTTCCATCACTGCCTGACCCAGCCCTTATGTAGTGTGGAATAAAAAGCCAAACCCCCAAACCAAAACAACAACAACAACAACAACACCCACACAAAACAAAAATGTGATCAAAACCTAATTTTCTTGCTCACTGTAGACAAAGTAATAATGATAGTTGAGTGTATTAGCAGTAGTTCTAATAAATGCCAGATTCAGTTTTTAATTTCATTCCCAGCTGCTCAGTATGTGACAAGGACCAATGAAGCAGAGATACTTTGGAATCAAGTTATATTGATACTCTATGACATGTTGCAGCTCACTATCTATGACTGTCACAATGCATTCCTACTGTATCTTGCATATTCCCCAGGAATTAGGATTATTCACAAAAATAGGAAGGCACAGACTCACTTGTGGGTGGGTTTCTCAACTATCTCTTACTGTGGATTATAGAATAAAAAAATATCTTTTCTTAAGCACAGCCCACTCTTGCTGCAAAACCACACACTGGTTTTCTAATAGCAGACTGGTTACTACTGAGGACAGTTGTAGTGGGCAGAAGGTAAAGGTGATTAGGATTGATGCTCTGTGTTGTGTGAGTACAGAAACAGTAACAGCTGCTTCTACTCTCTACTCCTTTTTATCAGGCAGGACCAGCTGTAAGCCAACAATGCCTCAGAAAACCATGAAATTGCTCCACATCTATCAAGAATGCCATTTCCCCAGTGCAAATAACAGAACTGAACACTGAGATTAAAAGGACAGCTCTTAAATATGGGGAGGGAAGCAGTAAAAAGAATGAAGGGGCTTCTTTCTGCATTCTGTTCTGATTTCTGTGTAGTTTTTTTTTTTCCAATCCTAGTGCCAAAGGAGGAGGGGGCAGGAAATAAATCTATATACTTGCTCTCACTCCCTGGTTACTGATACAGGAATGACAAGAAACTGACTACAACTTTGGCCTTTGGTCAGAATGTGAATTCAACCAAGTCAGTTCAGTCCTCTTTATCACCAGGTGTATTTCTGAAGTGTGGGAAGGATTATGGTAACCTTGTATATCATTACAATGCCCCGGAGTTAAAAATATTTCATGGTAACATATGATCATCTCCCCTTTCATTAGAATAGCAGTCTTAACTTCAGAAATACATTTGGCTGAAAGACACATAAGCAAAGGTACATACTGGGTTAACAGCCAGTAATAGTCCTCCTAGTGTAGCAACATAGAGATGATGTGGAAAAGAATTTAGACAAGGAGATGAAAACACAGCTCCACCTTCACAGTGTAACTTCCATACACACACCTTTTCCTGTAAGTACATGAAAAAATAATAATAAACAATTTTTCAACTGGAGTTAGAGCGCATCATGTTTACAAAGACCTTTGAATGTCAAACATTATCAAGTACTGTGTTTACTCAGCAAATACTAGTTAAGAAGTGAAGACAATCTACACACCATGACAGCAACACATGTGCCACTGGTTTCTCTTCCAGTAAATAAAATAAATTCAGCTAATGAAAAGGCAGTATCTGCCCCTTTTATTTCCCATCTGCCTCCATCTTCTCATTTACAAGGTAAGATTGAAAACCACAGTTCTATTTCTAGCTAGACACCCTATTCTGAAACACCTATGGAGAACTTAATAACTAAGAAACTTAATATTTAGTTTCAACCAGGACTAATATCACAAGAACCACAACTGAACACCACTAAAACTGTTTACTGTCACATAATTCTAACCCCACTTACAGCAGGCCTAACTTTCAGAAGTGATTGTGGACTCCTAAGAATACTAACACCAGTGGAACTTCTTCTGGTGCACGACAAATAGTGTCTAAATTGGATATTTATTGTTCTACAAGTGAAAGTGAGTCAGTGTTCTTACATAAATATCCAAAGCATACACATGCTGGTCATGAGATCCAATGTAGACCAGTCCACTGGAAGGGTCTACAACTGCAGAGCTTTTCACAGAGTCTTCTGTGACAAAAGTCCAGTGTATTTCTCCATCACTGCTTTGAAGCACATACACCAAGCCATCATAACAACCTATGTGGAATAAAACATGATGGGAAAAAAAAAAGAATAATGATTATTTGCCTTTGTGGTGTGACTTGTGCTGCCAGTTGTATCACTGCTGGAAAGAAGTAAGATTATTCATAAGGTAGAGTTTCAAAATATTTTTGGAAGCTTCTCCTGTGTTTTTAGCTCAAAAGTTTTGCTGATACAGTCAAAGATTATTGTTCTGTGTGTTTTTTCTAAGGTACATTTAGAATATACTTATTTCACTATCTTTCTATCAAATTTTTCAGTAACAATAGTAGAAAACACAGTGAGTTGCTGACAAGGGAGAACACAAATTTTTTTAAATTACCTCTTTGTCTAGGTTTTGTTTCTGAAAACAAAGGTGTTAAAAGAATAATATTTTTAAGTTCTCTACTGAAAACCGAACTGCCATCATAGAAACTCCTTCATGTTAATAAAATATTCAATTTTATGATCAAGAGTGAAGAGCAATCAAAATACAAACAAAAAGATGGCAACATTAGAGTTGCATTAAAAAAACCTCACCACTTGGCCATCTGCACTAACCAGTGACATAGATATATTAGCTAAAAAGATGACACCAAGATAAATAATGGCAACTCTGCTGACAACAGATATGACAAAACCAAAAAAATATCCAAATGTGTTCTTTACATTTCCAGAAAGAAGAGTCAAATGAGATAATTAAACTCTGTGAAAAACAATATGAGATACCATGTACTAATTTCTAACTCTATTAATTCACCAAGACATTTAAGACTCCATTACCTTTCTATACTATTTTTCTTTCTAAAAATCCCAAAAACAAGTTTAAATGTCACACCTTAATCTACCACTAAAAAAGAAACTGTAGCCATTGTTTATTCCTTATTAATAAACTGGGATATAATAAACCACAAGTGTTTATGTTAGATAAGCTCCATCACTAGTTATCATGAAACTTAAATTACTTCCTCCTTCTGTTTCTATTTTACAATAAATTAGGTCTGAGGCAGATGTGGAAGTTGATGGATGGAGGACCATCAGAGATAAGGAATGTGATTCCCTGTCATTCATCTTGTATTTAGCAGAAGAAGAATTGAAAATGAAGGCTGAAGCAAAAGACATACCAACAACAATGTAATTTCCACACTTGGATACACAGGCAGAAGACTCAATACGATCTCCAAGGGTCTTCTCCCATTTTATTTCTCCCAAATCTAGATCAATTGCCTGCATTGCATGGGAGTGAGAGCCAATATACACAGATGCAGATACTTCTTCTTTAGCTGATATTATAACCAGTGGTGATGCATCAACACATTTCCTTGTGTTTGACTTCCACCTCACACACAATGCCAGCTCTGCCACTGATGAGTGACTACATTCTGCATGGATTTGCTGAACAGAGGAATGGTCATTTTTATTTGCCTTGTTTTCAAGTGTTAAAATTCTATTCTCCAGTTCAGACCCTTGCACATGGCTTTTCATTACAGCTGGAATCTTGGAATGCAGAGAGGAGGGCTGCTGTAGCGGTTCCACTCCTACCTGTTCTGTATTTTTGGGCTGCATAGAAGACTTGGTGAAATTCATAGAGAAAAGATGATTTCCTCTGTTCAGGGCAATAAATGGAATTAATCCTGAAGCAATCTCAAGACCTCTTTCAGATGTCAGTTTAATGTATTTTCCATGGAATTGCTCTCCACTGTTCCTTCTTAATTTTCTTTTCACAACATTGTCAGGATTCATTAATTGTTCTTCATCTGGAAACAGCATTTTAAGAATATGTCTGTAAACTTCTTCAATTGAGTGGCTGAGAATAACTTCAAGGAGTCCTGGCACAGCTTTGCCTACTAACATCTCAATTTCTTCATAAAATCGCAGTGCCTTTAGGGAGTCTCCACCACTGCACAGAAATACTGCATCTTTAGAAATTCCAGTGGAATCACATGGAAGTCCAAGGACAGACTAGAGAAAAAACGAAGGAAAGAGGTATCAGCCCATAGATGTTATACCATGTCACACACATAAAACCTCAGGGGGGGTAGAATCTACCTGTACACCTAGAAGTCATGCTAAAAATGAACAACTGAGAAAATTCACTACTCTGCAAAAAATCATTGAAAAATGTTAGTGCCAACAGAGGGACTGACAGAACAAGAACTGGAGAGGAATGAGGAAGTAGGGAGATACTAATTCTGTACTACAAAATGTCTTGCTCAATACCAATTCTGCAGTCTAAAGAATTAAAGGGAATTGTACTATATATTGATTGGCCATTTTCAATACCATTTATCAATGACAACTTTGCAGATAAAACATAGATGTCTTTTGATAAAATCAGTTTAGGCGTTTTATTTTAATAACAAAGCTTATATAAACTGTTCTTTTTTACTTCTAAATTATTTAAGTAACCTACTTACCTACCTACTTTTGAAGTTATAAAGCCCTTCAGTTCATGAAAGATTTTGCATTTGGCATTGTTACTACAACAAACAGCAATAACTGAGTCACCTCTCACCACACTCCCTTGTTACTAAGTCTGGATGTCAAATCCAAACCCTTTTGTTTTGGAACCACCTTCTGCTGTCCATAATGGATCTAGGACACAACCAATACCCTGGGTTATCACTTCATTAATGTGAAAAGGATTGGCACAGACAAATAAATACACTACATTTACTTGTTCAAGTCCTAGGCCACAGCTAATCCCATTTTCAGGTGAAACTAGTAAATCCACCTTTGAGAAACAAAGTAATACTGTTTGGCATCACATTTCAATACCTTGAAAAACAAGTCTTTAGCACAGAAATTTAGAAACAATCCAGACAGGCAGTCCAAGAGACAGTTGTGCAACTGCACCATCTATTTAAAAAATGGATTCTTCAATTTTTCTTGAGAAATAAGAAACTCTACTAACACAGCAGCTAATTTTTTACAAAGTTCCCATCTCCCAGTTCCTTGTTTTCTTTAGTGATTGCTTCTTTTGGCATGTGAAGCAGCATTTGAAAAGCTATTGACATTACATTCTTTCTATGCTAATTGCTTACACCTCATAGCCTGCAGTTTTGTCTGATAAGAGAAATAAAAATTACTCTCTCTTGGCCACTGCAGAGGAACTATATTTAAGTATAACTGAATAGAATAGAGCTGTACTGCTTAAATCTATAGGCAGCTAGAATGTTCTGGTTGCATTAGTCATACTTAAAACTGTTTAATTCCTGACACATGTATAATGATCCACTTGCAAAGATAAAAAGGCAGCTCAAAATACTACCTTCCATAAATACTGCAATCTTTCCCACAATTCCTCTGCGTCACTCAGCTTACTGTCACGCCTTCTGGAGTTTAGATGGTTCTGGTAAATCTTGTTCAGCTCAGATATATCAACTTTGCCTTTGTAGAAAATAAAGGACGATTTTTTTTCATTGCTTGTTTAGTATTAGCACTTTCAAAACTTGCTCTGCCCAAATAGTCACTATATTCTTGTATGTGTTTCCTTACTCAGACTCTACTGCATCTGCATTTTTTAACACAGTTGATCAACTACATGAAAACCAGTAAGGTTTTTGAAAATTTTCCCCTCCCACAGAATCCCATCTCAAGGCCTGCTTTTTCCTCAGTAGAAGTGAGGGTTCTGTTGCAGACTGCAACAGGAGCAACTGAGGTAAGAAATGTGCAGTGTTAAAACTAAATTGATTTTTCCATTACTCTTTGACTCTCAAATGAAACATCATCAAGAAAACATAACAATACAGGGCCATTATTTCCTATTAGGCATTACTTATCTAATGTACATATTCTAAAAGCATGAATCAGATACTGGATTTTGGTTAATAAAAAAATTAAAACAAAAACAAGTGGCAAGGGTTCTTAATAGTTTCATTTACCGTGTGATGTTAAAGGGAAAGCTTTAATCACTACAATCTCATCAGGCACTGCATAAGCTGGTAGATGCTTCTGGAGTTCTTTAAATGTTTCTCTCTCTTCAAAATCATCTTTGGGTAAAACAAACAGGATAAGTTTTTCCTGTTGGTACCAGGTAACTGCACAAGCTTCTACCTGGCAAAGATCTTCAGCAACCTGTAATTAAAAAACATTAGTCTTGTTTTGAAATGCATTTCATCAGTAGAGTAAAAGAAGCAAAAAACAATGAAAAAAACCACACACCTTTAAAAACTGCATTTTTCTCACATTCCTACATAACATCCTATGAAATAGCTTCTTTTGTAGCTGAAAGTTGTACTTCACATAAAAATAAACTCATAGATATATGTATTATTTGCCAAAATATCATGAACAAGATATAATCCAGGAATGTGACACTCAGTCTTGTAGAAGAATCACTATACTCAGTACTTTTCAGATGTTTATACATTTTTCAATTCTCCTGGAAGAAACCATACAATAAAAGATTCCCAAGAACTCAGAACAAACTCCTCCCTAAATTATGTGAGTAGATTCTTTATAATACACCCACCAAATTCCTTTAGACTCCTAAAAGTCATCTGGAAACAAGCAAATACCCATTTCTGATGGTAACAATGTGTTTCTTATAGCTGCCTTTTTATAGTGGCATACTTTACTCTGTGGAGGTGAGCACTTACCTGCTGCAGATATTCAATATTAAAACGTTTGCCATGACGTTTAATCTGATTGTCCTTCCGACCCAGGAAGAACAACTTTGCGTTCTCCACTCTTACAAAATCCCCTGTTTCTCTCATTGTACCCAGTGGCACAGTTATTTCCTCATCAAGAAAGCAGACTCGTTCTTCACCACCTAGACAAAAAAAGATTGTGGTCATATATACAAAATAGCGAACTGTAAATGAAAATTATAGTGAGTGCTTTATCAAATTCTCTTAAATTTTACCAGGAATTATAAGAAATATTGAAATACCATTATCAACGTCCAAACTTCTGCAATGTGCAATTCTGGCTATGCAGTTAATTCAGTTAATACACAGAAATTACTTCAGCTGAGAATGTCAAAATGCAAGAAGGGAAAAAGAAATCAAGATAATAAAGACATAGTCTGCAGATAAAATGATAGTACTTTCCTGTTCATCATTCCAACAACCTAAAATACTATCAGAAAGTTCCCAGCCCAATCAGAACTTAAAATGCTGTATTAATCTGTGTATCACAGGCAAATATCAGGTAAAATTATCAATATATTATTAAAAGTCAATCAATTAAGAACAGCCTCTTAGAAGAATTAGAAACATAAAATAACCTATAAATATTTGTCCCTCGCCTTCAAGAACTGCAGATCCATTGGCATCTCTGACCTCAAGTTTTGTTCCAAGGAGCGGTGATCCCAACGGTACAGGAAAATCCGTTCTAAATATATTAGAGAGAAACAGTAGAAGTCTTTCTCTTCTGAACACAAAACAACTGCCCCAGAAACCAGGTATCATGTAGATTTTTAAAAGACTGGCATTAGAGCAAAGATAGATACTTGGGAATTCTTCCTACGAATGCTTCTTCTTTAAAAAGGTATTAATTTATTAAAAATTAAAAAACCTTATCAGTGTGCATGGGTGTTACTGATATATACCAGAAGACTCCACAGAACTACAGAAAATAAGGCCTGAATAGACCCTGAAATCCCCTGAGAGAACCCCAATCATTTCAGTCAACTTTTAAGTCTCCTAGATTGAAACACCCATCAAGTCAACCAATTTAAGCATGTGGAACTGCTTTCTAACTCATTTTTCCCTGCCTAATTTGAGCTTTTACTCTATTTTAATAAGTACAGTTAAGAAAAGTTCAGAAAAAGATTTAGAAAACATTCAGTTCAGAAAAGACTGAAATACAAGAAACTGTCATTTCAATGTCATGTATCGATTATAGACTTCTCTGACCAACTCCTTCCTTTCCCTTCATTCTCCATCCTCTTCAAGCAGTTGCAGGACCTCATTTATTGAATATAGAAGCTATTTCTGAGTGAGAGTATAGAATAATATATTTTCTTCAATAAAGCAAAACTTACAGCAACTTAAAATAACTTCGGCATGGATTCCAGTTCAATTTCTATTTTAAAGTATTACATTTTTTTGTTTGAACTCAGAGAAAATTAGTTTTACATAAGAATGTAAGAACACTTCATGACAATCCACCACTTTTAGTCTTCAAGGGTTTAAGCACCAGGTTAATATGTCACATCATTTGTGCAAACCATCGCTTTCTTTAGGACACATTTAACTCAAACTGCATGTATAATTATTATGGCATGGAATAATCACACATTTCAGAGAGAAAATTAAACAGTGAGATAATGGGAAGTGCCTTTCATGACTCTAAAAAATAACATGAAGAAAAAATGCCAAACAAGTCAGAAACTGAGTGAATTATGACAGAGTGATAAATAATGAAAAGCAAGTACTTCTTGAAGTTTAAATTACTGTGAAACCTTGGGTGAGCCACTTTGGACAAATTTCTGCCACCCACACTACTAAAATAGGAGAGTGGGGGCTGTAGTGGCTCATGAGACAATGGATTAGTCTGTTTCTACATAAACCCAAATGTAACTTCTACCAGTATAAACACTCATGAGGACTCAGTAGCCCTGGTAACAGGAGACTGAGGTTCTATTATTTCTGGTGATTTTCATCATTCACATGCCAAGCCATTGAGAACAGTGAATTTTCCTACCTAAAATCAGCACTAAAAAACTCCTCAGGAATCTTGTAGCAAGTAGCCCAGCTTGACACTTCAGTAATACCATAGAGATTAAAAATGCTTGTTTTGTTCTCCTTGTGCTTCCAACTTTTCAAGAGACTCAGTGCAGGAAATGCTTCACCACCAAGGGCTAAGACACGAAGTGAAGTATTTGCAGACAACACTCTTGATTTAATAATGTGAGCTCCAAACCTCCTGAGAAGTGTTGGTGTTGCCTGAATGATACATATTTAAAAAAAAAAAAGAAAGACCTGTTACATTTTATCAGTGTATGCATACCTCTCTTCTGCTACATGGCTGTATTATGGATGTACTTTAAAACATCTACGTACCAATCGTCACAATGGTGTTTTGTGAGATTTTGTTTCTTATAAGGCCTTTAATGAGTACTATCAGCATAATTCTATGTTCTTCTGCAAAGCTTCTTCTTTACCCTGGTGTGTTTCAGGTTTCCTTTTGTGTCTCAGCTATTACTTCAAGTGTATGCACATTAGGTCTTCTGATAATTACTTGGAAACAGAAAACAACACAGTATTCTCTCTATCTTATTGTTTGAGCCTTTTTCTCGTTCATTCCAGAATGTTATAGCAAAAATATAACCTATACATCTGATTAATGTGCATACAGAACATTTAAAGACCTTACATAATGCTAAAAATTCCTAGGATGTCAGATTCTGGGCTGTCCTTGATTTATGCAAATAAAACAGTTCACAAGAATGGGTTTTTCTCAAAGCTTTCACTAAAATAAGCAGGGGGCAAAGATACAAAACCCAAATCCCCCAAACCCAAACCCAAACCAGTTTCCTTAAACAACTATTTCTAGAAAACTATTGGTGATGTAGAGCCCTTTCACTGAAAGGAAAAAAAACAGTAAATCATTTTACCAGGCACATTTCACTCTCATTCTTGCCTGCTTTTCTGGTAAGAGAACTGGAAAATTAATAGGATTATTTCTTACCAGGTTCTTTTTTTCTAGTAATAGATGAAGACCATATTTTTTCAACTGATAATTCTAACATTAGTGAAATTTTGGCAACAAAACAAGGGAAAAATGTATACTCTTCCCTCCCTCATAATTATTTTTGGATTTCTCGAGTGTGCTCAAAAAATTCAATGGGGGGAGGTAATGGTTTTTTTATTTTTTAAGAAATATCATAAAATTACTCATCCATCAGTTAAGCTGTAGGGAGAACATTTTTGTCAATAATTCAGCTGAGAAGCCCCTCCTTCAGAGATTAGGACAGTGATCAAAAAAACCCCCACAAAAACAAATCAAACTTCTCTTAAAAAGTCTTTTCAAAAATCTTCATTCATTAATTTCTGCCCTTCTCTATTACTGCTTAACATGCTTAACAAATATATCTTTAGAAGTCTTAAAAGACTTAAAAAGTCTTAAAAGTCTTGCTCATAGAGAGGAATATCTTAGGAATTTTTTTCCTAAAAGCAAATGAGCTAAACTGATCATGAAACTTGTGTATCATAGGATTATCTACACCATTTATAGCAATCCTAACAAATAAAAATAAGAGCAGAGAATAGTTACAAAAGATTTGTAACTACTGGGTTTTTTCCTGCTGTGGAATCTTCAGCCAACTACTCATTAATCTTAAATTTAAACCCTACACTCTCAACTACCACCATTGTTACAAAAAAAAAAAAAAAAAAAGGGAATGGAACAGGGTCCAGAGCACAAATCCTACAAGGAGCAGCTGAGGGAGCTGGGGGTGTTTAGCATGGAGAAAAGGACACTCAGGGGTGACCTTTTTGCTCTCTACAACTGCCTGAAAGGAGGGTGTAGCCAGATGGGGGTTGGTCTCTTCTCCCAAGTAGCAAGTGACAGGACAAGAAAAACAGAACTACAGGTACAGGCCAGGCTTATTCAGCCATGCTGGATGCTTCAAGTAAATTTTGCAAACTTGAAAACTATTAAAATTGAAATCATACAGGAGATAATCTATTTTAAGACATAAGAGATGGATGTAGCCTCATATAAGCAGGTGACATGAAAATAGTAAGTATTGCTCTGAAATCAATTTGTACCTTGTTCTCATTATCGTAAAAATTACAAACATTTTACCACCCTATTAGGACAGGTTTAGTTGTACTGTTAGCATAAAAACTAACATTAAAACTTAAAACTTGTGTATGACTAAATACTCCAAGATCAAGCCCACTAAAAAGTGCTTAAAATGTCTGTAACAGTTTACTCTCTTATCAGATTCTTCAGAACAAAAAGTTTAATTAACAGAATAATTCATTTAATTCTTAATAAGTAAAGGTTTTTTAAAATAATCTTCAGCTCAGTGTTTTCTATCACAAAATGTTTGAGGTTTTGATCAAATGGTAATTTTCTAGACAGCTAACAGCTGTTTGTCTACAACAAAAAGGATAGCTATATTGCCTTTGACCAAGAACACTCCTGTCCTATTAACACTAGATTCTAGGCTGACAAAAAGTAGTACCCATTAGCAAAAGTGGGAAGCAAGACACTGGAGACACTTAGATTTTGCCTACCTGCAACACTGTCACGTGGTGGTGGTGAAACAGAGCAGCAGAGAGCTCCACAGGCATCATTTTAATGGTGTTTGGTACGACCAGAATAGAGGCTCCACTTGTCAGAGCCATGAACAATTCAACCACAGACGGGTCAAATGTGAGGGGAGATGCCAGGAACAGCACATCATCCTGTGTGATCTCAAATATGGATCTAAAATAAGAAAGCAAGGAATTACAAATCTGATGCATGCAGCCAAAAACCCCTTCCCAACTAAAAGAATGAAAGCATGAAAGAAATGCATTAGCAAAGCTCAGATCTGAAAGGCTCTGAATATATAGACATATAATTTGAGCAAGAGCTCCTGGACTGTAACTGTTGGTTTCACTAATGATGTGTTTTATGAAGATACCCCACCACATTACACACCAACAGAGTTCACTGAAAGGCATATTTCAACTAACAGATGCTCATTAAAAAAGGATAAAGAAAGAAAAAGCAAAGAAGAAGAAAGGAAAAGACAAGACAGGAAAAATATTGTATATTCCATAATAATTTATTTAATATGAAATGAAACAGAAGGTATCTGGCTAGCCTAAAAAAGAATTATGAATTAAGAACTAAAGAACACAGTAAATATAACTGTGAACAAATGATTAATTTTATTGTCTATTTCTTTTAAACCACAAGCCAGATGATGGTACAAAACTTAGAGCAACAGTGCACTATTTGAAACACAGCCCCCAAAACAAAAGGCAAAGCACCATTTAAGTATAATACTGATAGAGAAACAAACTGTTATATGAGTCTACTTGGCAATAAAAGCAAAAAACCCACAAAGGTGGATAAGGAGGAAGAAGTGAAGCCGTGTCAGCAAAAACCCTATGTACACTCCTCTGAAGTATTACACAAAAATCCTAAAAGCATCACATTTGTAAAAGCATTTGAAAGGAAAACTGAAAACCACACTTACTTACTTAAGATGCTGAATATTAGGCACTATACATTTATGAGGCACTCTGACGATTTTGGGGATCCCTGTAGTTCCTGATGTATGCAAGACATATGCTACAGTGTCTTTCTGGCCAGCGTCCATGTATCCTGCTTCTGACGTTTTTACTTTGGTTTGGTCTGGGCAAACTCCTGGCTGTGAGTTATCCACAGCTTTGAAAGGTTCACATTTACTTTTCATATTGTCTACTTCTGAACTGACATCAGTGTTGCTTGAGCTCATTTGGAAGAGAGTTAAACCAATATGTTCTATGGCAGAGGAATTGTGGTAAAACCAGCCAGCATGGGACATCTGGAATTTCTGCAAGAGAAAATGAACAATTCAAAAAGTGGAACTCAGGAGGAACTGTTGTTATTTCATGCATGCAATGAAACAAAAACCAGCATTTCATACAAACAATTCTGATTTTTCATACCTCTACTCTAAGAGGACACACGTCACAGTTATAAGCTCATGTATTTCTACAAATTAAATATGAGTGAATGCACACTTCATAAATGCAAAATAAACAGTTATCTGAGCAAATGGAAAAGGAAAATAGACCAAAAAAAAACTACTGCAGAAGACCAAGGAATCTGAATTGTAACTTGTCTCTTCCCTTTGCAATGAGTGAGGGTATAAGTTTTGGGATGAGTTAGACAAAGAGAAACCCAAGTATTAAATGCAGGAGCTTTTTTAACTACTGCAGATTTCCAACTCTTAGCATTGACATATAAAGAAATAAGTCTGGAAAAGTCTTCCAATATTAGTGCCCAACAAGGCTGCTTGAACAACAGTGTAACAGGAAAGAAGGCAATTGTTTTGAAGAACAGAGAAATATTTTGTACTTTTGATTTTAAAGATGTTCCTTTCTGAATAAGAAAGACAAACTTCTGCCATGAAAAAACAAAAGCACTCCATCCAAGCTTATTAAAACAGAATTCAATTTGCATATCTACCCGTCTAAATTGCCCTTTAATGATTCCTATAGAAGCCTGAACACTTACATTTATTTTGTCATTCTCAACAAGAACATACTGAAGGTTGCTTTTCTTCATGAAGTAAGTGGATATAGTTGGTGGTGCATCTGGATCAATAGGTGAATAGGCAGCTGGAACTTGAAGGATTCTAATTAAACACAAATGTTTTAAAACAATTTTAAAAAATAAGAAAATCCTCTTAGATTTTGCTAAAATTTCTTTTATACCTTTATAGTTGCCTGAGCTAGACAATATAGTTATAATATGACTTTTAAAGATCTTGTTGGTAACAAAGTAAGATGAAAATCAGTGTTGCTTTTTGGTCTTTTACAGCAAGGGAAAAGACTAAGGCTAGGTGAAAACATTCAATATTATTTCAGGCCAAGCAAGTCAGTGATGACAAAAGGTATCACTGACATCAACAGCATCACATTTTAAAACCTTCTGATATTGACTAGAAACCGAAATATAACCTTTCCATTTACCCACAAAGAACATGTATAAACGTATTCTAAAAAGCAACAAAACCCCGCAGCGTATTCTAAAAAGCATTCTAAACGTATTCTAAACATATTCTAAAAAGCAACAAAACCCCGCAGGATGAAAACACTTTCCTACGAGTGCAAAGAATGCAGCATAAGACAATCTAAGCAGGGCCTGGGATGTCCTTCCTACAAGGCAGATGGAGGAGCTCCAAGTCCTGGCGCTCCTGGTCCCTGCCCCGCACTCTCGCTTTCCTACGAGTGCAAAGAATGCAGCGTTAAAAAAATCTAAGCAGGGCCTGGGATGTCTTTCCTACAAGGCAGGCGGAGAAGCTCCAAGTCCCAGCGCTCCTGGTCCCTGCCCCGCACTCTCCAGTGGCGCTCCTGGAGAGCCACAAGCACTGAACCACCCCCAAAACTCCTCACATCTGCTCTGCTGTTGGGTTCTGTACTGTACAGAACCCTGTATGTCCTGTACTGTAGGTACAATTTACTTATACTTCTCTCTGTGCTAGAGGTTTGTCCCTGCAGTAGCACCAAGGTCCCGAAGGGAGGCGTGGCAAGGGCAGCGTCCCGATGCTCCTACAGCCCCTGTGCCAGCAAGCGCTTCAGCCTGCCCCGCATCACACAGCCACCAGCTACTCCCAATGACAGCTGTAAGAATCAAAGAGCCCCAGCACATCCATCCCCCTCACACAGCAAAATAAAACGGTTACACTCAGTTCACTGGGATACAGGACAAATCAGACAGCAAGGGACATCAGTTCGACCTCCTGCTCAGGCAGAGCCAGCTGTGACACCAGACCAGGTTGTTCAGGTCTTTGTCCAGTCAGGTTCTGAACACCTCCAGAGATGTGCCTGCACAACATCTCAGAGCAACCTGCTGCACCGGGGCAGAAGCATTTCCTGACTGGTGAGAAAGTTCCTCAGTGCTTGTGGGGGGTTTATGATTACACTGCTTTCTCACTCCCCTGAAATCCTTATCCTCCACTGTGGTACCTCTTCTGGTGCCATTCTGTATTTCACATGACGTGTGAACAACAGGAAGATACCAACACAGGCCATGCCCCCAGGAAGCACAACTGCTGCTGTATTCATCAGCTGAAAAAATAGGCTTGTGATCCTGTGATTGTCTATTCCATCATAAATGCTAGGAATACAAAAGATACCTATATAAAGGATACAAACATTAGAATCCCTCAGCAGAAGCAGGATTTTAAAAATTCATGGATTAACATGAGTGTTGAAATCATAAGCATTTCAACTTCCTAGCCATCAGTTAATCAACACCACCTTAGTGTTACAATGCTCATTACTTCCTTCAGTAATATTCATAATGGAAAATTAAATATATGTTCATTTACCTTAAAACATGGAATTTGCATTCAGAATATCTTTCTTTTGTATAGCCAGCAAGACCATTCATTAAAAAAACCTGCACAGTCCTTTTCTCAATAGATGTTTTCTGTCAGATCACTTCCAGTTTTAAACAAGCAGAAAAAATATGCTGGTCATTAATATTTTGAATTTCTATAAACATGTTAAATCACTTTTAATGAAGGGATGCAGTTACAGACAGTTTACAGCTTTAAGGCTTAAGATTCAGAAATATTTTAGCAATGGGTTTTCAAAAGATTGTCATATTGCCATCTTTTCCCCTAAATGATGCAAGACTCCAGCACTGGGACGGCACTACTATGCTATTACTACATTTTTGTTGCTGTTAAAAATATAAACAAACTGCAAAACTTGCTTTAACAGAGATAACCCTTAAAAAACCAACACAAAAGTGCAAGCATTCAAACCATTACCCTAAGATCCAAGAGGGCAGGTTTATTCCCGGATAGCAGTAAAGGCCTATTTCACATCGGCCTCGTTGGTGACAATGCTTCTGAAGGAAAGCTGTCAGCTCCGCGGCGAGGCCGAGCACGAGCGCCGGCAGCCCCATCGCGCCCGCGGCGCCCCGCTCCTGCAAGGGGAAAAACGCCAGCCACGTGTTTGTGAAATCTTAAAAGCTTAAGAGTAATGAAACGGTTATAAAAATAGTAATGCAATTAGAGTAATAATAATTTGGACAATTTGAATTAGGACAATATGAGACAATAAAGACAAAGAGTTACGACGTCTAGGTACCTTCTTCTGGGCAGCACGAGCCCGAAAAAGGACCCCCGTTAACAGAGGATAAACCCTTAAAATCAATAGCCTGTTGCATATTCATACACTTCATACATGATGCATAAATTCCATTCAAATACAGGATTGTGTATGGTCATCGTCAACTACTTCTTCTGAATCCTAACAGCACCTTCGAGGCAGGAAGAAGTTCGTTTCTTCTGATAAGAAGGCAATAAATTCTTTTTCTCTAAAAGATTTAGGTGTCCTGTGGCTGCTATTTCGCTGCAAGTCCTTTCTTTAAAAAAAGTATCCTGCATAGCATGGTTTCTATTTTAACATTTTTTATAACCTAAAACTATATTTAACACACTACTTAAGATAGTTAATACAGCATTACTTTCTAACACAACACATATAATATTCATTTTAATATTTGGAAAAAGCCAATCATAAAATACGCATTTTTCACATGCAAGAACCACACACCAGACACGGCCTCACTTTAACACTTCAGTCGGACTACAACGGCACACAAAACACGGCCAGAAAGGAGAGGAAAAAACAAGATCCACGGCAGAGAATACACAGCTCTGCCACGCCTTAGACTGCAAAAGGTGCAAACCTGGATTCTTGACTTGTACTGAGGTAGTTTGTCCCTCAGCGCTACACTTTTATTTTTAAAGCCAGGCATCATTGAATTGAGAAATTCATTAACACAACTTAATTAAATAGCAAGTCTTTCAATGGAATTGTGAAATATGAATCTTTCCTTCACAAGCAGAAACCCCCAACACGTGAACTTTTGGGGCACTGCTTGTGCTGGTGCCCACTTCTGCCCCGCGAGCCCTCCCGCCAAAGCCGGACCGGTGACCGGACGGATCCAGGCTTTGGCCCCCGCTCTGCTCTTTAAGGTTACCCCGTTTCCACACGGGACGGACACGGACCGGCAGCTCCCCGCGCTCCTCGGGAGCCCCGCCCGCGGCACTTCCCGGTGCCCTCCTGGCCCCGCCCCAGCCCGCCAGCGGCGGCGCCTCCGATTGGCGGGGCGCGGTAATGTCGCGCTCTCTTTGGCCAGCGGCCGTGGCGCCTTTTGGGTACGCATCAGCAGCGCCTGCTCCGCCAGAGCCATGCGCCATTGCTTCCTGAGGGAAGGAGAGAGGGAGAGAGGAACAGCGAGCGCGCCAAAGCCTTCCCCGCTGTCCTCGGCAGACACGGGAAAGGGGCTAAAAACAAATGCAGATGGCTTGGGCGAAGGGCAGGGTTCCTCTCCTCACGCTCACAGTTCACTTGTCTCGGTCCCCGTGTGTCCTCCCCCTCCGGCCCAGGAGGTGGTACGGGCCTTCCTGCCGGTGGTACCGCCGCGGGCGGGA
>NW_005054297.1:14361071-14364731 GCF_000277835.1 Geospiza fortis
GGCGGTCGCCCCGCCCTTCCGGGTGCTGGGAGCGGGAGGACACTGGGCCGCTCCAGGAGCGGTCCCTGCAGCAATTCCTGGACTATCCTCTGGATAGGCCCCTGCAGCCAGCCCATGCCCTGCTCCTGGGGCGCGAACGGGGAGCGGGGAGCGGCCGGGGCTGGGCTTCCCCCCGGATACGGTTCAGGGCCGCCAGCGGGGAGTGACGGTGAGGGCAGCGGGAGCTGTGCTGGGGGAAGGGCCACTGGTACTGCCCTGGGGGCTGCGTGCTGATTTAATGACACAAAGTCATAGAACCATGGAATATTAATGATTTGAAGGGTCCTTTAAAATCCTCTACTTCTAGCACTCTGCTGCGAGCAGACACCTTTCACTGGGCCAGGCTGCTCAATGGCCCATCCAGCCTGGCTCTGAGCACTTCCCGGGATGGGGCATCCACGCCTTCTTAGGGCAACCTGTGCCAGTGCCTCTCCACCCTCACAGGAAATGATTTGCTTTGCCTCCGAGGAGCATTCAAGGTGTCATTGAAAAAGCCTCTGCGCATGGTGCCGGTGATGGCTCGGGGAGACAACGAGAAGACCAGTTCACAGCCATTTTTAATGTTTGCATGGGAGAAGTTAGACATCAGCTTTCTACTGTTTGTCACATTCTCTAAGTGATAGTTTGGCACAGTTGCACATTGGTAATACAGCAGGAACGGTTTCGCAGTAAAATATTAATGCAAATAGCGACACCTAAAGCCAGAGTTTTCTTCAGCACACTCACTGATGTGTGTGTTGGCTGTATGTGATAGTGTCTAGTAACCTGAAGCATAAATCCAGCTGTCAGAATAGAACGGCACTTAAAAGTATCTCCTCTTTAACTTAAGATTTTGAAAAATAATAAAGATTCAGCACCAGTGCATGCAAAAATTACAGTGTTCACAGTAGCAGACAATTTCATTTCCATAATGTGGAGGGGGGAAAAGGCAACAGGACTAATTTTTTTTGAAATTAGAATTAGGTGACCCAAGGCTCAAATCACATTAATTTGTGATAAAACAATTATTAGGAGACTTCAGAAATAGCATTTTGTTCAAAGCACATTAAAAGAGAATTTGCACAAGTTTTGTTTCCAGTCCTGTGGACTATTTCAGACAGATAGACTTCTTACACTGTGCATCTAAATGTTTATCTCACATATAAAGGGCTCCTATTTGTATTTGTAATCTAAGAGCTCAACTTAGCCCTTCTAAAAATTATTTTGTTTTGATGGTGGGAAATATGAGAAAATTGTTCACAACAGTTTTTCTCTTTTTTTCATACTCCTTCCTGGTTAACCTGGAAGAGGGGGTGGTCAGTGTCCACCCTGGTTTTGTCCAATTTACTGTCCAGATGGACTGTGATGGTTCTTTTAACAAACCAAACTTGCTAATTAGAAGAGATCCACATTCATACCCCAATATGCAGATTTGGGTGCTGATGAAGCTCCATGCTCATCACATCTAGGTTCTCCCACAGGTTTGGCTGCAAGTAGGTTCTGATTCCACTGCACAAGTCACAGTCCTGACTTCATGAAAGCATGTGTATTTACATGCTTTTTCAAACTAGGACTTTTGTGTTGTGATTGCCAATGAGGCACAATTGCTACAAATCCCAAATAAAACTCCCTTTTGAATTTAATCAGCAATCTTGTAATTCTCAACTATAATGGAAAATAATGGGAAAGGAAGAAGCTGTTAAACTTTTCTATTTATTTTTTTAACAGTGTCACAAACAATTATAAGGCCAAAATACACAATATTAAATAGAAAATCTAAAATTAAGTAGCTGGTATTCGGTGAGAAACACTGAGGTATACAAACTATTTTTAAAATTGTGCGGAAATTTGCAATAGTCATGAAAAGGTGCTTCTCCATTTTCAGCTAGTGGTTCCTTGTCCAAGTGATCTTCCTGTATACCAGTAACTGTGTAATTGTGACCAGCTGAACACATTGCATTTAACAGCTCATGGTTCTTCAGAACACTTGAATTTTTTTAAACATTACATTTATTCTAACAGCAGTAATGTAGTAAAATAAGACTATAACCAAAACAACTCATGATCTTCATTTGATATATCATTTTTACTGTTAAGTATGGAAAGTTTGTGGTTTTTTAGTTTACTTTGGATGCTGACAAATGAAAAGAACACTTCAGAAATTGTCAGACTTATGCCAGAGAAAACAAGGCGTAAAACAGAAAAAAGAATGGCAGTGCCAAGTATTTTTTAGTTCTTCCACACTATATTGGCAATTGATAGAAGCACACAAAGATAATGTAATTACATGACTTTAAAATAGAATTTTAAAGTTACAAAACTAGAGGGCTTTTTGGCTGAGCATTTCCCTGAGTCTTCATTTTTAAAAATTATGTTAGACATCATATGCATAGGATCTGTTACAAAGGCCTCAATTAAAAAAGACTGCATGCAGAAGTTCGAGACTTCTATTCTTAAAAAGCCAGAGCAACAACTGCTGAGAAAGCAATTTCAGTCTTCAGAATCTGGTATTTGTCCTAAGGAGAAAAGCAGACTTCAGATATTTTTGCACTAAGACTTTGATAATTTCAAGTTACATCATCACATGATTTGTGCTTTGTGAACAAGTCTAATGGGGGAGCTTTTAGGGCAAGACCAAAACAACAAACTTTGGGATTTCTACATATTAAAAAACCTTTGGTTTTTATAGCATTTTGTGAGAAAATAGAAGGCACAACTGTGCATCAAAACTATATGATTTTGTATTTTAATCTACTTACTTTGTTTTCATCAGCACATTGGACTTTCTGTAAGTCTTTATTTAAAGATGTGTTTTAGTAACAGTAATTAGTTAACTGTCATAAGGCTTCTGTTTGACCTAAATGCAAGAAGGCTATTTAGTAAGAAGGCATCATTGAAAAAGGTACATTCAACAAGATATGAACTGATGTCCATCCACTAAAAGTTCACCATTCTAGCTCAACAGGATAGTCTCCAGTGAGACATGCTGTGCAATGACCAAGCTTTCCAATAAATGACTTGTCAGTTTTGGGGCTGTTGTCTCGTCTTGCTTTGATGCTTTCTTGCACAGATGATACCAGCCCCTCCACAGAAAGATAAACAACACTGTCTGCTCCTAGAGGAAATAAAGGATCATCAGTTAAAGCTGCAATATTGTACCAAATGCAACGCTCTTTGGAAATGCAGTCACATTATCATATAGTTTATGAAAGAGAATGACTGAAAAATTTTAAGATTGTACTATGTCTTGCCCTTCTCAAATGCTTTGTGCAGGGAGCAGACTCACTGAAATCTAGACAGAAGGTTCTGTTGGGAACAAATATGTGACACCTAAGTGCAAACACAGAACCAAAGTCCAGAGTGTATACTAAGACTCCCTGAACTCCTTGTAGTCTCCCTGAGTAAACGTTAGTTCAGGTCTGGAAGTAGATGTGTGTGTGGCTAGTGCTTCCCAAATCTGAGCACCAAGGACTACCAAGCCTCTCTGGGACCTGGAGGAGGGGAAGACCATCAAGTTAAAAAAAATCATTAAGCAATTCATGCAAATTTTCTAGCAGCAGAAATGTTTGATACCCTTTCCATATCATTAGTTTTCTATCCTTTGCACTCATGTGGTGAATACTACTTAAAAACAAGATCCTA
>NW_005054297.1:14364779-14405542 GCF_000277835.1 Geospiza fortis
CTGAAAGTAAATATTTAACACAGGAAATCGGAGTTTACAGTGGAACATAAACTGTCAATCTATCTTTTGTTCTGCAGCAAACATGACTCAAAATTTCAGGTTTTTAACATTCTTAGATTGGTTTCAAATGTCATTTCTTTCAAAGTGAAATACATAATGCGGTTAAAATTATTTACATAAATGTCAATTTGTAGAAAATTCAGTGGGTGTTTACAAATTCTAAATGTATTTTTATTAATATCTCATGCAAGTGAAACTACATCCGCTTTTCATTATAGGACAGATTTTCACTGCTTATTTTCTTCCTAGTATTTTGACTGCAGTAGCTTCTTTTTGTCATGTTTCTCCAAAGGAGCTTTAAGTATTGGAAAGCTTTGTTGTCATACTTTATTTGCAACTTACGCTTATACAATTATTCTAATACTTTCTATTATTTTGACAAATACAGCTCCCTAACTATGTTAAAAAAAAGTATGTAGTTGAATTGATCCATAGAGTATTCACAATGCAGAAACCTAGCTTACCAACCTTACAGTTCTTTAAGTTAGTTTACAGTTAGCTAGTTAGTTCTTTACAGTTCTTACTTTTGCCTGGTGCCTTGATATGTTCTGCTTTATTTTGAAATACATTATAAAATACAGTTGACAACTCTTACAAGAGGGAAAAAAAAGTAAGTAGCATTTACCTATATAGTTTGCAAGATCATGAAATTCAGGTCTGTTGGCAATGAGTTCTTCTTTAGTTGGAATGTTTATTCCCATGTAACAAGGAAATTTTATAGGAGGTGAAGCTACACGGATGTGCACCTGAATAAAAATAGTTTCAAAACAGGCTGATATAAGTTGATGGTCAGCAGATAATAGCAAAGTCTCAATTCTACACAGTGATAATGAACAGAACATAGCACTGCACAGAAATCATTGAAGGGTTAAAAGTAAGATAACGTTTTTATCAGATGCCAATACAGCAGGAGAAGGTAAGACAGTTTTAAAATTTTTTTTACAGTATTTCCTAATGTTCTTAGAAGGTTCCATCTTGAATTTACTTTTCTTCTGTGATGTTCAATCCTTGATAAACAAGTTTCAGTTTACAAAATCAAACATTATACAAGACATTTTTGCTCCAGTGACTGATTTGCACAACTGTTTTGCTTAAAAAAAATCTTTATCAATTAAAAAAATGGTGCTCTGGTGACTTAAGATATATTTACAGCAGTATATGGTTGTACTCTTTGCACTTCACAGGTCACACATCAGGAATACTTGGTTTTCTGATCTTAACTGATTTGTATTCCATTCTTTTTTTATTTGCCAGATAGTGCTTTGTAAGCGGAGACCTGTTCCTGTAACCCCAATCACCCAAAAGTCACACTCGTACAAAAGAACCTTCTTGACCCATCTTCACACTAAACACACACTAGCCATTGTTTTTTTCCACATCTGCCCTTTTAAATAAAGCAAAAATGCACAGTAAAATTAAGTCAAGCCCCAGTGCTTTAATGTGCCATCAACTTCCATTTACATCTGTATTGTACTGACTTAAAATTAACTCACCTCTTTGGCTCCTGATTCTCTCAGTAGTTTTATTATGGGTGAAATGGTATTGCCTCTCACAATTGAATCATCAATGATAACAACTCGTTTGCCTTTAAAGTTATCAGACAGAACACCAAACTTCTTTGCAACACCAAGCTGCCGTAACCTCATATTTGGCTGGATAAATGTTCTCCCCACATATCGATTTTTACAGAGCACTTCAACATACGGTAGTCCACACTGCAAACAGGAGACAGTTAAACAGTTAATACAGAAGGACTTGTTGTCTCAGTTACTGTTTTTTAAAGTCACCTTAGGACTTAGTATGACTTCACAGTAACCAAAAAATATTTAAATACCTTAATGTAGGGGAATAACGACAGAAAAAACAAGGAAGGGGACTCAACAGGAGTAGCCTATGTACTGAAGATATAGAGCTTTATCAATATGCAACTCTTAACAGCCGACATCATTGTAGTCCATTACAAAAAGAGATGTGTATAAAAATGCTTGGGGGAAAAAAAGAACAAGATAACATTTACCTTTTGAGCATAACCAAGAGCTGCTGGGGTTGCAGACTCTGGAACAGTGCTGACCAGGTCTGCTTCCACAGGTGCTTCAATAGCAAGCTGCTGCCCACATCTTTTGCGGACTGAATATACCATCTGACCTACGAATAGAAAGAAGTGTTTTTCTTGGTATGCATGATTCACACTTCCTCTCAGTCTTCTGTATGAATTTCTGTGTCAAGTTGCAGGCATAGAAGTCAGTCAGAAAAGTTCCAGAACTAATAAGCAACCGCTTGCATAAAGTAATTTTTTATTTCCTGACATAACATCACATTCTAACATTCACATTCATATTACTACATGGAAAAAACTAATATCCAGTTTGCCCTAATTGACTAGCTAACTAAAGGTCCTGTGGATGTTACAAAATCTATCTGCAGGAGGAAAGAAATAGAAATTAAGCCTTCCTGTTCATAACACTCATATTCTATTTTTAGACTGCTTTTTCCAACAGACAAAATTTATGCAATCCTTCTGTCCGCTTACTGACTGAATCAGATGGCAAAATTAACCCTGAATTTAGTAAGGGAATAAGGGGACTCAAAAGCTTTTAAGGTCCTACAAAACTTATAACGTGGGAAAGAAATGGAAGTATTGTGATGAGATGAGGCATAGCAAAAGCTACAGCAGCAGTACCAAGGAGTGTGAGAAGTAAGGATACTGAAGAGTAAGGTGATTGTGAAAGAAAAGGAATTTGGGGTGAAATTTGCTTTATAAGGGTGGGGAATTGTACTGGATCAATGGATAGCATGTCCCTAGAAAGCAATGAAGAGGTTGTTTGCCAGATATGAGAATCCTGGCTAGTATTTTGAGAGCTTCTATTGAAATAATAATAAAAGCATTACACTGACAATGCCAAATACTTAGATAATGCATAGATTTACAACTTAAATTACAAGCATCTTCCTGAAATGACACTTATTGCCAAGAAAAATATCAAAATAAAGGTATTTTCTAAATCCCATTTCACCAGTCTAATTTTTAAAATGTTTCCCACGAACCAATAAAGTCCTTTTCTTCAGTCTCTTGCTTTTAAAAGACCTTTCATCTACCTTAATCATGTTCATGGCCCTTTTCATACCTCCCAGAGGAGTATGCAGGCAGCCTATCTGAGGCTGTATCCACATCCAGAAACAGGAGGGTGATGTTACATGCTCCTCCTGATGAGTTTTATCTCAAAACCTTTGTCAGCCCATTCTGTCCCAGCTGTGCTTTGTAAGCTTATATCCAGTGGTACTCTACTATGATCACAGAGTCCCTGTGCTCCAGGATAACATCTTACACTATTTAGGGAAGAGCTCTGTATGTAACATTTTTGTACCTTCAAAAATACTGTCTGGTCTTGCAAAATAAACGTATTCAAAGATGCAGAATGCTGACGGATCTCCTTCAGATCTTCGTACAACATCCAGTGTCTGGACATCATGTCTGGATATTTTCACAATCTCCCCAGGAAGGACCTCCCGATAGTACCTTGAAAAAGAAATACAGAGAAGTTAGACATGTCCTCAAGCTGGATGATAATTCTGAAGTACAAACAAGAGTCAACTGACGGGAAAAATATTTTTGAACATCCTAACATAACAACTTGCTTCTATCTTATGATTTGACCTGAAGCATTTTAAGACCAACATGCTAAGACAGCTGACCCTTACTAAAACTGAAGTCTGAATTTATATCCAAAACCAATAAACTAAGTCAAAATACTAAACTTGGTACCAGAGAATTATGGTACTTGTCCTATGTGTGAGACAAACTGTACAGGTTTAATTGAGATTGAATATATTTTAATAATATAGTCCTGTACCAATACTAGAGAACTATTCTATGAAAGCTAATAAACCATACACTGCACTATAAGAAATATAACCAAGAATAGAGGTGGTACCCAAAATAATCCTGCCTCACAAGCCAAATCTAGAGAAATATCAGTCTAGAGATGATAGATAGCTACCCCCAAATGACATAAAGCTGAATAGAAATGTACCTTCTATTTCTCAAATCTGCAGAAGTATGGAATAGTTTAAGTATATTATGTTAAAGTATTTCACCTTATTAAATATTTTTCTATATTCTTTAGTGAGTCCTCAGGTGGCTATTCTAACATCTAAATCTATCCTAAAATACTGAAATATTCTGGAGATACAAATCTGAGGTGAGCAAATCTGTGTTTATTCACTGGTCAGATACTAGTAGTAGCAAGCAGCACTAGCTACTGAAGAAGTTTAGACAAAATTGCTTCATTGAAAACACACAGGATTCAGCTGATTGTCCTACACAGTGATCTTTTCTTAACAGAAATTTCAAAGAAGTTTCAGAAAACAGTTGATTTTTTTTCTAACAAGGAGGCCAGCTTACCAAACAGCATATGCTACAACTCAGGTTATTTCAGCCTGTGAACTACCAGTGTAACTTTTCTGTAGGTGAAGAATTATTTTGTAATGCAACTACACTGCTCAAAATGAGGGCAAAATTAATCAAATATACGGGTAATCAGGTATAATGCAACAAGAGGCATTTGCTTTGTGATAGTAGTTGACTTTACTGTTAATTTCTGCACACATAATTCTTTTTTTACAATCATCTGTTTGAGAAAATAAACTGGCAAAAACCAGGATTAGCAAAAACATCTTCCACAGCAAACTAAACCTTGGTGTCTTCATGTTGTTATAATTATAATATTTGGCAACTTGGGATTTAATGTTTAATCACTGTCTAAGAAAGAGTTTTCAGATAAAGTAAGAAAGAATTAGGCCACTTACTCTGCACCAATAGACAAAAAGCTGCAGGATTCAGAAGAAACAACCCATCCTTCTGTTTCAGTGTTATCTTTTCCTGAAGTAAAAGATTTCAGTTAGAGTCCCCAGTTTTTGTTACCATGACCCCCCAATCACATTTTTGCTGCAGTATCTGGTTTGCTATGGTTTCCAAGTGTGCAATGAAGACTATTGTAATTTCTAACTAAAATGTATAGCATTTCACTATTTCCACCTTTCCATTATTTAAAAAAATCCCAAACACATCCACAAAATAAACATCATAAACCTGTTCTAGGCAGAAGTGGAGTAACAGCATTGTATTCACAGCTCATGAAGAGAAACAGTTCAGGTAACTACCTCTGTTATCCTTGCACTATTTCAAACTTTTCAAATTCTACTTCAGTTACTTTAGATAGACATAATTACTTTTGTTGACACAAGAAAATCCTTACTTTCCCTAGGCTGAATAGGTTGATAAATGCTTTTGATTACAATGGATCTGGATTGAATCCTAATGAGTTGTGAGAGTCAACTACAGGAAAGATATTAATTGTGTCACATAGGGTAGGAATGTCTATATGCTTTAAAGAATCTGGGTAATTTTTCTTGTGGCTAAAATTCCTCAGTTTTCTGAAGATATGGAAGAATTCACTGCTTTGTCTTTGAATTATTTCAGTTTGCAACATGTGAAGCTATTTTGTTGATATAAGTGACAAGTGGAGAAAAGTGTTGATTTGCAGGCTGAACAGGAACACAAGGAATTTTTCCCATAAACTGCTTGTGTAATGGTCCGGTCACTACATGTGACAGGGCTGCTTGGAATTCAGAGGTACATTGCAAGTAATCCAGCACTTTTTGCCCACTTTACTGTAGGAGAAAAAAGGAACCAGACTTGTTTCTAGACATTGTCCTGAGCAACTGGTTTTAAGCGGCCTGGCTTGAGAAGGGATTTGGACTAACAACCTTCAGAGCTCCCTTCCAACCTCAACCCCTCTGTGACTCTGTTCATCACTGCTGTCTTGTTTAAGCAATGAGAATTATTTAAGCTGTATTACAGTTGGCATGCTTAACTGTGGCTATCATTAGGCCACTAAGATTCCCTGTATCTGGGAATGGAAATTCGCACACTTCCTATAGATGATTGTCTCCCTTGCCAACTTTTTTTATTTTTCAAAACTCATTTCTGCATCATATATTTCTACTTACACCTCAATAAATGTAGTTTTAATTACCTATAAAGTGATTTCAAGCATACACTATGCATATGGAGATTCAGATATTTATATATATAATATATATAAATATATATATTTTATATATATATAGAGAGAGAGAGAGAGAGAGAGAGTTTACCTTTTCCATTCATGTCCCCTACTGGAATAAGGCGACCAATGCAGAGCGGGCGATTCCCATACGGATCACGTACTGCATAGATTATGTCTTTATGCATAATTAGCAATGAATACGAAGTTGGAGTTTCCTTCATTAAGTTTTTTATTCTGGAATGAGACATAGGTGAACATAACTGTGTGCCACACGAACAGCTGTGAGCATTTACAGCTGCACATCATGCTGAGGTGCAATGGCTGCGGCTGAGTGTGAAGCCCAGGCTCCTCACCTTGCCACCCAGTCGGCCGTGTCATCGTTTTCCAGGGGAGGTGTGAAAGCCAGCAGCTGGGTGATCAGTTCACTGTCAGAACTGGTCGACAGTCCCACACCGTGCCGCATAAGCTTTTAAGAACACAAACCAAAAGTGTTACCAGCATTAAAACAACAATCTCACATCACACCGCTCAGGCTTGAACCTAACAACACCTTGATGCAAAGAACAAATGTTTCACAGTGATCACAGCATAATAATGCCAAATTTCTTCCAACAAACCAACTATGTATAATGAGGTCAGACAATCTTCTATGCTAGCACTACATTTTTCCTTCTTCATCTCATTCCTTTCCTCCGCATGAAACTGAAAGTAATGCCACCAATATTCAGGGCATAAATTCATGTTTGGGTGATTTAATTAGCTTTGTGCATCCTCTGGGAAGAGTGTTAAAATATAGAAGAGAAAATATGGAATTGCCTATAACAGATCCAGAAAGAGATATCAAGGCAGAATCCCCTTCACAGGATTTTTTCCCCCCAAAATGATTTATTTTGATTAGGGAGGTCTTTCATAACCCCAAAAACGCAAAAAAAAGTTTTGTATTAAGGAGAAGTCACAGCAACTGTATTGCTCATTTCTGCCTCACACTCAGAAAGAAACAATGCCAGAGCCCCCAAAGGAGGTACTAACCTTCCTTCTGAGTTGTGCAGCATTTGTTAGCTCCCCATTGTGTGCCACAGCGATCTTCCCATGAAGAGTCTCTACAACAAAAGGCTGGCAGTTCTGAAGCTCAGAAATCCCTGAGGTGGAGTACCTTGTGTGCCCAATACCAAGGTTTGAAGGGTACAGCTTCTTCAGGCTGTCTGCACTGAAGACGTGGTTTATAAGACCCATTCCCTTTGGGAGAAAAAAAGAAGAAAATGTTCTGTTGGTTTTAATTTCCTGGTGACTTTGTAAGTTCTTCTTCTGCTTAATGCTGCTATAGTAGTATTAAGGGAACTTTAAGAAAAAGGCAAATAACCTGAAAGATATGGGAAAGAAAGAAGCTGAGTAGGTCACAGTGCTGTATCACATCCCTTCAGTCCTGTTTTTACAATATTTTTGTGCCGAGGATTTTCATGGAACAATCTATTCTCCGCCTAAAAATAGATACTTTTCAGGCTGTGCTCATTATGTGTCTTGTAACATCCCCCGTATTTCTCTCAGCTCAAGAAAGTCTGTGTGACCTTCTCAGGCCTCCATTCTGTCTTAGATTCTGTTTATTGCTACCTATTGCTACCTATGGGTAAAGTAGTTGCCATTTCCTTGATTCTCACTAGTGTAAGATTTACTCATCCATCTCCTTGTGCATAGTCTGTAACAGTGTTTTTTTTCTTTTTAAGATCAAGAAGAGCATCAATCCTCTTCCAAATCTGCAGAGTTAACGGAGTACAGGGTGACTTTGGTAAAAAGTTTTTGAGACATCATCAGCATGCTCTGGGTAACTTCTGTGTGTCTGTCACTGTATGCACAGAAACACCTATAAGGACAACATTCCCAAGTTTGTTTTAAGCGTACACTCAAGACAGGTAACAAAATGAGATATTTTGACAAAATCAAAACAGCCCATCAAGCATGTTACTTTTTCTCTAACTACACTGTTAGTGTCTGTTTCTACACTGTTAAGTCTGTTTCTTACCAGAAACTAACTTACATGCATCTCACTTAATAATACAAAACATTTGCTTGCATTTTACCTTGTGCACTTTGAATGCCTGGGATGACTCGCCATCACTTGTCACAATTCCAGCACTCTCCTGGCCCCTGTTGACAAAATAAAATTCACATAAAGCACTGACATGATTATGAAACACTTTAACATGCAATGGATAGAATTTTAATGGTATTTTAATTTGTTGTTTGCTGTTTTATTTTACAGACTTATAATTGCTGTGTTAATCGCAGGTTTCTTGTCTGTGTTATGCTTTATTTCAAGTCACAAAAGGTTTGTGCCTAAGTCCACTAAATTCAGTGGGAATCTTTCCACCAAAAACTACTGGCTCAGATTCTTAATGGACTTCAAATTCAGTACAGGCATAAAGTAAAAACAGATGCTTAATTGGAAAAGCCATTTTTAAAGGCATAATGGTCTAGGCGATAGTACTAGGTTCTATCATGCTATTCTATTTCTGCTTTGGATTGTCAGATGTTATTAAAAACTGATGGTGTTGCTTATGGGACTGGATTGTCTTTTCCACTGATCACCTATGCAGAAGCTTTTGCATTTTTGCACTTAGGCAGGCAAACTAGCATTTACACCTCTAAAAGCAACACAGACCCTCTGATGAAAGCATCTGAATGCATAAACCTAATGTTCGGCATCTCAGCTTCTGAACTCAGGCAAAACAAGTCTGATGTTCAAGTGTCACTGCAAATGGAAATACTTCTCTTAAGTACATCAGCCTCAGGCTGGCAGTTGTGCTTTGTTGAGCAGAAGAGCTGATTCAGCTAAAATACATTTGTTTTCCCTGTCCTACTGCCTGTCTTCCCCAGCCCTTCCCCCTGCTGGGTCCCCTGGGTGCACCCCAGATCCCCTGATGCTGCCCTGCCCAAGGCAGGCAGAACACTGTGCACTTGCTCACAGTTTGTACTCCAATCCTTATCCATTGAAAAGGTCTGCTTTGCAGACTGTTTTTTTTTTGTTTGTTTTTTTGGTTTTTTTTGTGAATAAGTGCACAGGCTGCTCCATCTCCCTTTAACTTTCTGAAATAAGGCAGTGTTGCCTACAACAAAACTGCTGCTATGTGCCTGCCTGTGCCTGTAATACTCATCAGGACTTTGGTGGATGGGTGAGCTTCTGCCCATTCTCATATACAATAATGTCTGAATAGGAAAGATATTTTTCTTAAAAAGGAAAAGACAATTAATGTCCTATTTGTGCACTGGACTGGTTTAATGCAGTTGAAGTCACTGGAATTATTTATTACAAGCAACAATAGAATTGGGCACAAAAATCAATAGAATGGATGCTAATCTACAACTGACATGCTCATTACCAATTTTCTCCAGTTCATAAAATCCCTTTATTTGTTACTAGTCCCAGTTGGATGTAAAGCAAAAATTTTGAAGAACGCTTGCCTACACAAAGCAAAACAAACCAAACTTCCCACATATCTGAACAAATTTACTGTTAGTGACACAGTTCTTCAAAGAAAATAATCAGAGATGAGTACGTTCTTTAAGCCATTTACTTTAACTCAGAAAGATGTTCTATGTATAAACACAAAGACTGGTACTAAGATTTAAGGGGTGATGCATTGCATTCAGCAACTTATAACTGCAATGTTAATATTACAGGAAGCTTCCATTTTAAAACTGTCATGGTCTCTTTAAATAGTAACTAAATCACTAGGAAGAGAGAAGCAGAGACCCCAAGGAAGGCCCTGGCCAAGGCGTTGGATTACATCTTTCACTTAGCACTGACAAAAGGCATGAGGTCTCAGTGTCGCTACCACAATGCCTGCACCACTTTACCAGCTGAGCCAGACTTGAAGTATGCCAGCTTTTATTACACCATCACCGATATATAAAACGTGTCTCTACGGCCCGCAGTTCAGAGGCAAACAGCGCACAGAGATGTGAAGATGTGGGGCAGGACGATCCTGCACGCGACCGTTGTGGGGAAGGCTCGGTCTCGCGGCCGGGCCCCCTCGGGAGCAGGGGCTGCCCGGGGCCTCCCGGCAGAGCTCAGGCCACAAGGGGTGTGTGTGTGACGTTGCTTTGTTTTGTTGGGTTTGGGTTTTTTTAAAGGCACGAAACAGACTCTCTTTGCTTGTTTTCTCACACCCTGGTGCACCCACTGACTCCCAAAAGACAGTCACAGCAGTCAGCCCCGGCCCGGCCCGGCCGAGGTCTCCCCTCCCCGCCAGCGGAGCCGCTTCCCTCGCCCGGCTCCCGCGGCGAGCCCGCTTATTTGGCAGAGTCTCAAGTTACTCCCCTCAGGCAGCTTGAGCCAGTAAAACTAGATCCTTTCATCTCGGCGGAGCTTACTGACAACCAGCCGTCTGGTTTCCTAGGAAACAAAATCTTGGCTAGAAATAGTGAATCATTTCCAGGTCACTTTCAACATGGAGAGTGGAGCAGGGAAGCATTGGACTGAGGAGGAGGTTAAAGCCTTGTTAAGCGTCTGGTCAGAAAAAAATATCAGAAAGCAACTGCACGGCACCTTGAGGAATAAAGGAATATTTATCTACATTGCTAAAAGGTTGCAGGAGTTGGGAGTGTGCAGGGACTGGAAACAGTGCCGTGCAAAGTACAAAAACCTCAAGTACGAATACAGAACGGTTAAATATGCCCACAACTCTGGGGATGTCACTAAAACCATGAAGTTTTTCCATGATCTGGATGCCATATTGCGATATGAGCCTGTCACACAATTAGCAGCAGAAGAAAACGGCAGGTGTTCTGCGACTGAGACGCAGCTGAACACAAGCCCCACAACAGACAGCATGCAAGGTAAAGAAAAATGTTTTTGCTTCTATTTTTCTCTCTTTGCTTAAAACCCAAAGGGAACAAAACCGAAGCCCGACTTGGCTGGCGCTGGAGCGGAGGCTGCTCAGCCCCGGCAGCGCTGTTAGAAGTGACTGGATGCACGCCTCGCGCAGGGGAATAAAATGTTAGCACCCACCAGTGTCGAAGTCTGTAAATACAGCGTAATTCCAGCAAAATTACACTAACTGCCTGTATTGCAGCCTCGGTGAGTACTTGCTAGTGTCCAGGCTCGTGCACGGGGTGGAAATGCTAAATTAAATAAGCTGCTTTCCTTCTCTTTGCCTTTCATTCACAGTACTTTGGAAGCAGATTTGTAGAGCTCCAGTTCAGATGTAAACATAAAGAAAAGGTTGAAATTGTCAGGGTGTTGTAAAAATCGTTATTTGTTGTGATACAAGTGAAATTTAGAATTTTTATTCTTATTTCTCATATGTATGCCAGCTTGATATTTAGGTGTGATGACTTAAGGCAAATTATTTTATAAGGAGTTTTACTTTAATATTCAAGAAACACATGCGTGATAATTCTCATTAAAAACTCTAGTTTAGCAGTGAAAGCAAAAAATATATTTATCAGTCTGTTTTGCGGCAGACCAAGTGAATACAGCTGCCTTTATTCTGAAGTGGGTTTTACTAAATTATTTGCATCTCTTGTTTTATTCAACCTTCTCTGCATATGCATTTAAGCTCTGCTTAACATTTCATTAGGGTCAATCTGCTGTTTGACATCACTCAAATCTCCTTGTCACATCCTAAATGTCACTGAAGCACAAGCCCCAATGATAGTTTTAAGTACCAGAATAAGATGACTAAAAAGAGAAATTAAAGCTTAATTTGTTCCCATGGTATGTAGCAATTTACATTAATTGCGTGAATATTTTTTAAGAAAACAAGAAACTCAACATTATTGCCAGGGGTCATTGTCAAAGGCATATAAAAGAGCTGGACATTGAGTTTGTCCTTGTACCATTCCACGTCTCCCTCTACAATGCTGTTTTACAGATCTGAGGAAAAGAAATTGCCATTTTTCATTGTCACTGTTTACCTTAATAAAAAGCTTGACCTTAATTTGTCATCACTATCAGAAAGCCTCTAATCTGTCAAAGTCGCTTCAAATTGAATTGGCAATTTTATAATATTGTAATGTGCTCTCTGCACTGTGAATTGCAATCCATTTTTAAATTAAACTTGCAGAACTGAGGCTAATACAAGCTGATACACTTTGAAGACTACATGAAATCAGGATAGTGTCCTACATCTGAGGATCTGCCATTAGATTATCTTCTGTGTTTTGATGTAGTTTGCACCTGGTAATCCTAATTCTCATCTGCTTTAGACCTCTAGAAAATTTTAATCAGCAAAAGTTAATTTCAACTGTGAATCCCAAACCATAGTATCTATAAAAATAATTACCCCTGAGTGAGACATGCTTTGTTTTGAAGCACTAGGACAGTCTGGTTTTAAAGCTGGTATAATTAAATATATCTCTTGATTGCACAAACACTTCTGTTACTACCTCCAGAAAAATAAAAGCAAACAAGTTTTATGGATAAACAAAAATTAAATGCAGCTAACTGTAATAATGCAACACGAATGCAAAAATTGAAATGCAAATATTTCTGCAACAACCACAACTGAGCCACAATGAAAGCACACTAAGATAGAAATGTGTCCTGCAGCTATGCAGAATGCATGCATACATCCACCACAAGGGGCTGAGGGAGCAGCTGTGAGATCATCAACTTTCTTATTTAAGAATGCAAGTCAAGCAACTTACACTGTACTAGAGGCCCAGTCCTATTCCACCTGCAGTCAGAGTCCGATGCCTGCCCAGCCCAGCACTTTGAAGAGCACTTGTAAGGCAAAACTGGCATCAGTGGCTCTGCAGCTGATGCTCTCAAGTCCTTCTGCAGGGACAGAGCTGCTGGTGTCACTCCCACAGAGGGAAAGGCAATTACTGCACAAGCAAAGAGCCCCCCAGCGACTGCAGGTCCCCTCCTGGGCTTCTCCCTTTCAAACAGTGTGTTGCAGGAGAGGAGACAAAAATGGTCCCTCACTTCTTTTAAAAGAGGCAAAGACATCTCGTTTTGAGAGGGCTGGAGGAATCAAGGATGTCTAGGCTTACAGCTTGGGTAGCAAGAACAAAATACTATCAGCAAATTAAAACCTGTGACTAATAATATGTGTCCACCATGAACATCTTATTTTATTTTAAGAAATTGGTTGCTATACTGATTTGTCTTTTTAAAAAGCATGACAGAGGACAGGGCATGTTCCCAAATAATTCACCATATATTTACCATTCTGCTTAGCCTCAGTCTCAATATTCTTACGTATGCCTAATGTAAAGATGCAAAGCCTGTCTTTATATTATCTCATCTACTGTGAGATTGCTGGGAAGGGGGAGCAACAGGAAGAGAAGAAAAGAGACTACTTTTTTAATAGGAATGAATGGTATTTCAACAGTGTTCCCCTGAGTATTTTTCGTATGTGGTAGAATCAGTTTTCTTTTGAAAGTGTATTTGAAGAAATTATTACTGAAAATATTAATCAAATCTGAGGAGGATGTCTCAGGACAAACCTGGTAGCAACACATACCAGTTCCCAGCTTGTTTATGAAAAGATAACACTTCATGCATAAGCACATGCAGAAATGTAAGCAGAGGCATTCATGCTGCCCTCTCAAAACACATTTCAGAGGCAGAGATGTAGCTTAAATAATCATTAAGAAAGATACAAGTCAAAACGTTCACTTCTCTTCAAGTACAGTTTGTGTGTTATTGCACTAATCAACAACCAAGGAAATCTATGTGAAGTGATGGTGTGCTATGAGAAATGGTATCTTACCTTAGAGTTCAAATGAATGACCTTGCAATTTTGTTAATCAAGTTAAATCAAGGATTAATAAACTAAATACATTATTTAAAAAAATACCTGCCTAGTAATTTAAGTTGTTTACACTTTTTATATTTCTTTTTTTATATTTAAATATTAAGGCATTGGTCACCTTGCTTGACCTTCACTTTACCTCAGCAAATGCAGAAAGATTATAGCTGAGCAGAAATGCATCAGCAATGACTGGCAGAAAACTCAGCTACTAAAATGCAGGAAAATCTTTCAGAAATGCTGACATAAAAGGGCCATTTATACATGGCTTTCCATGTCTGCACTTTTTAACATATCATTGACAGTATTTCATATAGTTGTTTTTTTTTAAACAAGTGTGCAATAATTTTATAGAGTAGCTTTTGTGGTATAGTAATATCTTTTTGTGGTAACTGTTCTTACGAAAAATAAAAGAAGTTTCTCTTTTAATATAACAATGTAATTAACCTTGTGCATGCTAGTGCCTATGGCACACTCAGAAGCCTTCCAGGAGAGAATTTATTCTCCTCTCCCTGGTTTGCTTTGCTGCGCTTAAGCAGCTGAAATGCCAGTCCTGTCACTGGAGGTGGAGGCAGGAGCAGCATCTCCTGCCAGGGAAGCCAGCCAGGCAGCTGGGAGCAGTCAGAGATCAAGCCACTGCATCTATGAGTCATAGTGAGCCTTGCTGAAAGTCAGGTAATGGTTTCAAAGGCAGTTTGAAAATGGTTTAGGATCATGGTTTCAAACGGTTTTCAGACGTCAGGGGTAGGAGATTGCATCCTAACCGCACCTCATTACTGCTTCCCGTGACGAACTACCGCAGAGCTGCGAGCTTTGATCTGGGTGCCCTGCCTGGCTGGAGCTCACAGAAGCTCAGCTCCTGTACAAGGAAGCAACATTTTAAACCTCCTGTCAACGTGGAATGTAGAAAACAGCACACTACCAACAAGACAACTTACAAGTCTGTACTCTGTGAAAATCTAGCTGGTTCTGAACCTGACGCACATATGCTGCTTTTTATACTTACATAGCAATTGCTATAATGTTCCCTTTTAAACAAATGTAGAAAAGCTATGCTGGAAAAAGCTAGACTTAATCCTGTCAGCTACAAATATGCCTGCTGTCAAGTCACAATGAATATGGGTTCCCTCCCCATACTGTTAATGAATTCCATTGATTTCCAGAGCTCTTTGCAGAACATCCTGATTTTCTTCATACTCTTCTAGGAATTTATTTTTGTTACATAAATGATTTGTGATTTTATGAATCTGTGTGCAAAGTCTGCCTTTATTTGTATGTCTCTTACTTTACATTATTATTTACCCTGAATACTGAGTCAGAAGAGCATACAAGTCACTAGAATCAAGTCAGTTTCAACCAGAATTTTTAAAAGCATTTCAAACAGGCTTCATATACAAGACATAAAATGATTTGCCTCCTATAACTCATGTCCCCCTTACAGAGACACCTAAATTAATTTAAAATTTAATTTAACTACAAATTAAGTGTCAAGGTTTCCAAGTTAAAGATCTTCTCATAGTGTATGGACATTTAAATTTCAACTTCTAATTTAGTCCATACCTATTTTTCATCTAAAAACTCTTTCCTTCCCAGGTGAAATACCAGTTTCTTTAGAAGATGATGAGGATGCTCCAGGAGATCCACTACTTTTCATATCTCATGCCAGACCAGTTCAACTAGGTATAGTATGATGGTACAGAGAGATCAAAAACTAAAAAGCAGCATGGGTGTCAGAGCACTTCCTGATAGCTTGAAAGCACTGTCATTCTGTTTCTGATCAGTATAGCTTTAATGCAGCCACACTTGGGCACCATCTCCTTGCCAGAGCACTCAGTGGTGTTGTGCATCACTAGACACTGACCACTGTATATGATGTAACACCTGCATGACCCCCATTTGCATGCAAAACACATCCCATGCTATAGCTTAATCATGATAAACTGCATTAACCTCGGTAATTTTGTTAAATGCCAGTGGAAAGTATGCCAAAGTAGAGAGGATACCTATGTCAGCTTGTGACTTTTCCCTAGCTCATTTTCTTAAATCATGGATGCTTAAAGCAGCATGATTGAGTGGCCTGAGCCAGGAGAGAGACGCAGAGCAATCCAGACTTGCAGTGGTCTCCAGCATAACTTCAAAATCACCTCTCCAGGCAAGGAGTGGTCAGCAATGCTTTAGTCCAACCACAGAACTCATTTGGAAAATGTCCTACTCTAGTAGTTTTGCTCAGCAAAGTTACAAAAGCAAGGGCATAAATCTGGCATGACAGAAAGAGGAAGAACATCCTAGGTGTGAGCCCCTTGAAGGGGAAGCTACAGGAAATGGAGAAACAAACACATTTTAGGCAGATTTAAGCAACTGATGTGCTGATTCGTTGCCTGGATGAACAGCAGCTGTCCTTAATTTCCTACATGTTCTTTCTATACCGTCTATGCCATAGTATACATTCCAGCCCAGTTACAACAACTTCCATTACAAAATCTGCAAGGTGCCGTATTTAGGAAGAAAAAAAGACACAGGCTAAGCCTATGGCTATTATGTTACACATTACACTCCTCCTGCCTGGCATAGAAAGAAATTAAGGAAGAGAACAGAATGTCACATGGAATTTATGCCCATGTAATATACTTCATGCATATAAACAAAACATGCAGAAAGTATCTGAATCAAATTTTACAGGAACATGTTTTTATTTCTCAGTGCTCAACACACTGCTAAACAGAAAAGTCTTCAATTCTGAGGAAGCTGCTTTCTACAAAGTCAGCAAAATAACTTCAATTGCGTGGGCTCTCAAGTATGTACTAGTACTAAAATGCCCTCCCCCAGTACCTCTTCTAGCCTGTAAGATTCAGGCACTATCTCAGAAACCACTGAAAGAAAAATGTTGACCCCTTTGTATCTATAATGCCTAATATTTTGGTTTTATTTCAGCAGATTTCTCAGGTTTGAGGAAGTTTAAGAAGAGATTAAATATAGCATAAATGCATCTTTCAGATAAAAAAAATAATGTATATCCTGCTTAAACATTTTTTAAAAACAAATTAGGACTAAAATGCTTTTAAGATATATGGAAAATTTTTGCACTGATCATAACAACTTTGTTTCAAAGCAGTACTTGTATGCAGGATATTTTGAATCAAAATGTTTTTTAGATGTAATGAGAAACAAACAACCCCCCATTTTTCACTCTGCATTCAGCAGAATAAGCAAGCAATGCACCAAGTCACCAGAACTCGTTTGAACTAACATCCACAACCAAAAGTGAGCTCAGTTGGAAATGAACTGACTAGTGAGAAACATTGGCCTGTACAAAGAGTAAAGAAACTTCATTCCTCCCAGAGGGCCCCCTGCTCTATGGCTTTGACTGGGAAGTGTAGAGAGCACCTCCTTGCATTTTCAAGGAAGATGACTCTTGTCATCTTCCCTAGGCCTTTCCTCTCTGGCCTATCTGATGTTGGCAGTTATCATCTGTGGCAGTTCCTGGTTTGATTCACCAGTAAATCAGCATTTTCTTTCACTCCCTCAGGAAGAAATGGAGAAAGCATAATTGATGTCCCACCTGAAAATTACCCTTCTCAACTACACTGCCTATGAGCTGGCTGCTGCAGAGTCCTGATTAACCCAGGACTATAAGGAAAAAAAAATCTGTTAGAACAACTTATTGACAACTGGAATGAATTATGGAGACTAGAAAAGAATGGCTTTATCTAGGACAAGTTTGTCCCCAGACAGGTTATTATAAATGTTCTCCACTGAAGCTCTGTGCACAATCAAGGGTCTGATACTACTGCCATCACACACATCTCAGTGGCTATAAAGTATCAAACCCCCATAATCTTGTTTGCTCTTCCAGAACAAGACACTGACAAAGGCATCACTGCAGTATGACTGTAAAAACCTGTCAGTTACTGTGCATTTTCATGCTGTTTCATTTGATCATGCCCTGGAAATGGTTTTGGGTTTGTTTTAATTGGGGTTTTTAAATTATTTTTTCAAAGCTTTAGAAAATGCATGAGAAATCCCTTTCCAAACTAATCTTATAACCAAAACAAAGTCTTAAAGAAAATTCATAAATAGAAACAAGGAAACATAAAAAACTAAAATATATATTTCAGTGTTTTAAATTTTTTGCATGGGTGGCAATCTTTACCTCACAACGTTAAAAAATAAAGTAGACTGGAGAAAATGGAAAAATATCTTAGTTATGCAGAGTAAGACAACTCACACTGATTTTTACTTAAAAAACCCCAAATATTTTTGATTGATTTGCCCTGAAAAAGGTGCAGGTTCTGTGCCATGAGAACTGGGTTCTAGCACACAAATGTTTTACTTAAGCAAAAGTCTCCATTCCTCTGCTCCCCCCCACAACTTGGGTGCTTTGTTAAGAAAGAAGGATCAGATTCTTTATATCCTTACCCAGGTTAAATCTCTCTATGTGTGTAAAAACTAAAGTATGGCATGAATGCAGAAAGTTAAGTCTGGATGCTACTGTCAGTGGCTTGGGGCCAATTTATTTTTGTGTTCATGCAGCACATCCCATCTTCCCAACAGTTCTCTTCTCCTCTCTAATGTCTGAAGGACAAAGCAGCTCATCAGTTGTACCTAAAGATCTTACAGTAAAAATTTAGTGTATTAGGACACAGAAGAAAGAAGTGTTCCTCTTAGATTAATTAAATGTACATGTGCTATCTTAATATCTGTCTTCAAGTGAAAGCAAAAATTATATCAGAATTAACAAAAATGCTGACAGATTAATAACCAATAGCTTGATTTTAATGTCACCTCTGCTCCATCTTCAAACAGTGTCCTTCATTCCTATTCTCTCTGTCCTTTCCCCACCCCAACCACCCAATGCAAGTAACAAATCTCTGTGTCTCTCCCCTCTCCCACACAATGCAGGTAATCCAGCATCAGCAGTAGAGGCTTCCAAACCAGCGGCTTTCATTCCTACAGTGGCAAATGAAGGAGGAAAACACTGGACTGTTAATGAAGTCAGAGCTTTGATACGCATATGGTCAGACAAAAATATCCAGCAACAACTGGAGGGAACAGTGAGGAATAAAAGAATATTTGAGCAGGTTGCTGCTAGACTGCAAAAGTTTGGAATTGACAGGGACTGGAAGCAGTGCAGGACAAAATACAAAAATCTGAAACATGAATACAAGAGTGTAAAAAGTGCCCAAGACTCAGGGAGTACGAGTAAAAGTATGAAATTTTTTAATGAACTGGATGCTATTCTGGGGCACTGCACAATGGAACAAGCAAGTAAATCAGATAATGATGAAAGTGAGAGGCCTCCAGAATGGACAGAAGCAAAATCAGAAAAGGATTCTGTAGGTAAGTACTTCAACTACCCACATATCATTTAAATTTTTTTGTTTTCCAGCACTAGAGAGACCTTTAAAAACTCAAAAAGCAGAAACAGAGAGATTAACTGATTGGCTGGTGTGGAAAAACACTGAATAGACATTTACTATTTTGTCCAGTAGTTTTGTATTTTGTTAAAAGGTAATATTTCAGATTGAGTGACTTCCCTGTACTTTTTTAATAGAACTGAGAAGCAAATTAGAAAAAAAAAAAAGATGAAGACATAGAATAAAATGATACAGAGAGACAATTCCAGTCAGAGTCATGTCAGAAGACACTGTTTCCAGTTTAGATAACAGAAATGGATCAGACAGATAGTCACACTCTGTTACTGGAAAAATTAAGACATTGAGCAAAAGAAATCTGTAGTAATGGACACTGCTTAAAAAAAATTAACATCTCAATTGTCTTTCTCTTATGGTCCCAAATAGCTCAGTTTGATTGGCCTTTGGGGCAAGACTCCCAAACTGGTGAGACAGTAGTGAAAATAGCAAAAGGAACAGCACTAAGAATGCTGGCAGAGCCTGCCTTTGGTTTTGGTAGTTATTGACAAAGGTAATGGATGATCAATGCAGAATTAGACTGATGAACCTACACTACCCAAAAGTTAAAACATTTTTATTGGTATGTACAACCAAAAACATGCTTGTTGTTTAAGAACAGAATGAAACATTAAACTTTTAGTTAAGGTGAGGGGATGATGGGATGATACTATGTTGGCCAAATGTAAGACTAGAAATTACTAAAGTAATGGGAGAAGTCAAGAAAAATACTACACAAAGACAGTCTGGCTGAAAACTGTGAGAACATTTTGGGGGAAGATTCACTCTTCAGTTGCCATTTCTACGTGTTTTGCTTATGCATCTACTTTGCCTGCTGAAGTAAAGAGCATCCAAGGCTGGATGGACTTTTTAATTTGATAACACCACAGCTGTTCTTATAAAATATAAAAATTTGGTGCTGTAATTAATTTAGCATTATTTACACAGAAATGCCTGGAGACACAGGTGAAGAGGACTCTGTTAGTAATACATCAGAAGACCTACAGGTTGCAGATATAAAGAAAGTTTCTGATTCAGGTAATATGAAAAGTCTTCTATTTTATATAAATATCTACATTTAGAAAATTAAAATTAATTCTAAAATAAGCCAAAATTGTAATTACAGGTAGAAAATTCAGGGACCTAAAAAACTTAAAAGCAAGAGATAATATCATAGAGATAACCATCATGTACTTACGTACACATTTACAATGTCCTACTAAATTTGATAAAATCAGTCCAGTAAGTAATCATTTCAAAGACTTGTCACGCAGAGTGTAGAGAAGAAACAAGTTTAAGCAAGTTGAGTACAATGTCCTACTGCATGTACATTTACTTAAACTATGTTATTCCTAAGGATTAGAATTGTTCAGTCTCCTGAGCATGAACAGATACAGCATCTCTTTTTCACAATATGTGATCAGGATGTAATTGTGTAAATGCTCATGTCAGGGGATGAAACCTTCATTAAGGAGTCTCACTGAATATGAAGGTCATATGCTCTACTCTTTACAAAGAAATATTATGGTTTACATCTGAAAACATAAATTTCAGGGGAAGCAGAAGTTTAACATTTAGCTGGAGATACATGGAAGTCTCTCAGGCTGTCAAGTTTTATTGTCCACAACAGAGCACCTCATGTTCTCTCTCAGTAGTGTGAGGAAGAACATGGTCTAAATTAAGCATTGAGGAGTAGACTTACAAAATTTAAAATGGTCTAATGTAAACTTGAAAGATTTTAATATCAAATTCAAAATCTTCTGACAGATGATGTTACTGTAAACACTACTCCAGAGAGTCGGGCAGCTCTGCATATAACCAAAGAAACAAATATGACAGGTAAGTAAAGAGATTATTGTAATTTAAGGTATACCAGAGATTAACATTTTTGGCTTTTTTCATTCAATAGCAATTACATTATTAAATTTAAATTTACTAACAAATAAGCGACCTTTTACCAGCTCACCATGGGCACTTGACGCATTCCATGGAGAAAAACAGGTTGTCATGAAAAGTGCATTGCCTATGGGGACCTCATTTTCAGAGAGACAAATATGAAAGAAATAAACAGCATTTTGTGGGATCTAGTTAAGACTGCTTAAAAAATGTATTTAATTCAATTTCTACCCATTGACAAGTAAAATTACTACATACACATGGACAGTAGTAAGACACTGTAATAATGCAATGATTCAGCAGTTCTCCTTAAATGTCGTCTGGCAATTTTCAACTGCCTGGTGCTACATAAAATTGTAACTTCTTGGACTGCACTCTTCCAAACAAGCTATTTAAAATTAAGTTAAATAAATATTTCTAGTAAAGTTCTGAGTACAAATTTCTGTCATTTAAGATAAGAGCAGGTGTAAAGATATCTGTACTTTACCTTGGTTACCATCTCCCTTTTCAAATATGTGTATTTAATTTCATCGTTTCTTTGTTTCTGGGTAATTGTAAATGCAGTAAGATTTTGCGGGGAAAAATTAAAATAGCAAGTGGTTCAAAAGTGTCTGTGGCTCAGCATTTCCACTCTTAAGACTATTTTTCAAACTTCTGTGGAGGAAAAATGCAAAACCACACTCCAAGGCAAAACCAACAAACTAGTTCAGTTTGCAAAATTCTTTCCCTCATTCCAAAACAAACAATACACACTCAATTTTTTTTCAGGTGGCAAAATACACCTAGTCTCTAATTTTATTAATGGTGACATAAGTAGGTATTGCATAAAACAGAGAAAATATGCACGCTTTTTATGTTACAACATCATGGAGACCCTTTGTTCTCTAATTGTGGTACATGCCCTTCCTAGACAGTCCAAGTAATTTTGAAGTGAGAAACTGGTAAGTAAAGAGATTGTATGTAGCTCTGTACTCATAAATATACACATTGATAAATAGTGAAAAGGCATTGATACATTACATTGGTTGTTTGATATGAGTAATGTCTCACAATCATTGGCATTTAGGATGTCACTTTTTTAAAAAGCTTCTGCACATTCAACAGAACTTTTGTAGGAAAGTGTTTCTCAACAGACATGGAATTAATAAATTTATAGGTATTTGTGTGCCTTGAAAAAAAATTGTAGAAAACCTCAATTTGGCATAAATGAGAATTTAGAAATTCTGTTAAACTCATATCTGGGTATCTTCCTTATCAGTTAATGTACTCTGCAGCCAGAGCTGTATATGCACTTGCCCATATACATACACATATGTATGAGTTAGCCTGGGCAGGCACTGCTTTCTGGCAACTGCAGCTGTGTAAATGCACAGAAGATGCAGGAGCTGCTTCAGAGTGCACATGCTTCTCATGATCTTATACGTGAATCTGAGTTATGAGCCACAGTAACACTGTCACCTCTGCCAGTCTTTATAAGCAGCTCATTTGGGTTTGCCATACTCTAGTAAGAAAATACTAAGGTGGTGTTACTCAAAAGACAAATACACCAGTTTCAGGAGAACATTTAGTTTTTTGATGTACCATGTTTTTCTCCTCTGCCCATATGAATTTGTTACTCCAAGAGCAGCAAATGCCCACCTGAGAAGAAGACAAATGTAAATAAACCCTCACAGCTCCTTGCACAGCCTGTCCTAGTTCCTGACACGCTGCTGTCAGCACTGCCCAGCTGGGGGAGCAGAAGGACCACTACAGTCTCCAGCCCGTGGGTTTTCAGCTAAAACGTCCTGTGATAGGCTGGTGACACTGCAGGTTGCTCTCTGTTTTGGTGAAACATACTCCACATTGAATCGATCTGCAAATAAAATCTTATTTAGTCATTTTCACTGATGTTTTCAATTTCGTGGGATCACTTTTAGTTGTTACTAAAAGTAACAAATCTGTTCAGACGAGCCAATTACTTCCATCTATGCAGTCTTGTCAATCCAGACTACATGTACATTCCACGTGTCAGATTTAGCAGTATGAGCACAGAGTGTATGTATAGATGTTTGATTAAATTTGAAGTGCTAGGGAACAAGAGTGGAGATGAAAACAGGTTTCTAGGAAATACCAGTAGCCTGATGTTCTTAAAAATACCTACAACAAGTATTTTATGTCAAACAAATTCCTTTCCTTGTCTTTATTTTCTTAGGAATTTTGATACCCCTTTACCATACTTTACTCTATGTCCCTCTCAGAACGAATTTGATGTAGTGACACTTCCAAGATACATTCCTAAGCAAGGGCTTTTTAAAAACCTGTTGTTTAAAGTTAAGATCTTAAGCTGGTACGTACTCAGGCACTTAACATTGGCTTGAACACTTGCTGCTGTGTGCAAGGAATTTTAAAATGTACAGATGCAAAGTCAAAAGATAATGTTTACATACATATGCCCCAGGCTAATGTTAGGCAGTGTTTCAGAGAAGTGCAAACCCCAAAGTTCTTGATTATTCACTGCCTTAGCCTAGGCATATCTGGGCTGCAGACATACACTCCTAACTGAGCACCCACATATTTCTGTGTCCACTCTCATAGATCTGTATGACAGAGCAGCAACTTTGCAAGTTGTTGGAGTGTAAACATAAGCCACACACTAAAAATTTTCCCTAGTTTTAACATATCCCAATTCCGTTTTAAACTATTCAAGACACACATGAGAGTAAGGATTAGGAGACAAATTACTAATCTTGCCTCATGAGCCAGAAAACAAGATAATTAGTGATGCTGACAGAGTGCCAAAAGAGAACAGAGCTTGTATCAGTCTGAGTGGGTGAAAGGAAAGACTGTGACAGCATTGCTCGGGTGGCCTTGTGAGCAGTGCTTCAAACACAAAGTAGAGATTAAGCATATTTGCTGGCAACTGTCTATAGCTTCACTAACAATTCAGATAGAGCCACTGTGTTTCATCCATGCCAAAAACTGTTGATGGCTTGTTCTGTTTGGCTCAGTCTTACTCTTTTTGTGCCCTCCCTCCAAAACTCTGAAAGGTGCCTTAGAAAAAAAGCCAGGCTCCCTACCCACATTCTCTGCTCACAAAAAAAAAAAAAAAAAAAAGCATATGATGCTAGTCTCATCATAAAGAACATCTGATGCAAACAAAGCTGTATTGATCTGGGGGTAATTTTTAATAAAATGGCTCTAGATTAAACTTTATTGCTCAATGTTTAGGGGCAATATTCTTGACTGGACTGAGAACAGGCTGGGAGCCAGAAAACTGCTGTCATTGATCCATGATGAGGCCTTCACCGTTTAATCTCTGTAGAGCAGTGTCCTCACTGGGAAGTGAGGATCAGCAAGACCAGTTGCATCATCCACCTGCCCATACCTCTGTCCTAGGGCAGAGGGGTGGAATTTTCCCTTAACACCAGTGGGCCAATGGCAGAGGAGTGGAGATCTCCTCCCCATGGAGGGGAGTCTAGGGACACCTCTGTCACCCAGCTGTGTGATGTAAACCCCTGCAAGCTGCAGCAGCAGAGATGCTCTCAGGACAGGCTTTAGTACATTGCTTGCATCATGCAAGCAGCCTTACAGATCAATTGTCTAAGCACAGCACCCTGATGTGTCAGGGTCCCTTGCTCCTTTTTGGGACTAATTCAAACACTCTTTGCATCAGTCTTTTGGGAGTCTTTCAATAATTTCAGTACATATTGCACCCTTTATGCAAGTTACTGTCTTGCCTATTCTGCTGCAGGAACATTTATCAGTAACTAGATATCTTACACCCACCATCAGTGAACCATTCTACAAATTCTGATCCAGGTTAAAATAACTTAAGAGTTTGCACACGTAACCCATAAACTTATATACTGCAGCTGTTATGTGATGTTCTGGATTTACTTTATAAGCAGGAACACTCTGTTCTTAAGTCTATTACTGCAGATAAATGGCAGCTTTAATGTATTATGAGAGGAAATCTTTAACAGAAGTTATCAGCAGCATTCTGAGTAGTTGATTCTCAAGACATCACTCAAGACGTGTTTAGTTAATAAGAACTCTGTAAATTATTATTTTTTACAGAAATCCTTGAAGATGAGGGGGAATTAGCCAACTCCACCCCAGCACCTCTGGAAGCTAGACAAATAAAGAAGGAGACAATTGATATAGGTAGGTCAGGACTTTGTCATGATAGTTTTAACAGGACATTCTACTTTACTGGGCATTGCAGATTCCAAAGGTTCATATGTTATTCCAGGAAATTACACTTGTTCTACCTCTAGGTTATGATAAATTATGGGTTTTGATTTATAGTGCAGAAATGTATGAACACTTATTTCCCCTTCCCATAATTATAACAAAATCTTATTTTCCCAGACAACATGCTCCTTTTTATGATGAGTACGATTAGTCGGCAATTGATTGTGACACAACTATGGTTTCTCTTACACAGTTGCTAGAGAGGATAAAATGGAAAGGTAAATGGCTGTCTCAGAAACTCAGAAAGTTTTATACATTGTCTGTATTTTCAAACTACTTAATGACTGCATTTAGTATCAGATGATTTACTAGCAAACAATTTCCATATATATATATTCTGAACTATTTTAAATATAAAACTAAAATCAGCACCTCAGCAATATGTAGAAGTCATATATTCAATGATAAGTGATCAGGAGAAGATTTGTTTAAATGTTAAAATTTAACATTACAACACAGTAGGGATATTAATATTCTGGAATAAATGAGCATAAGACCATAGATGATCATGAAAAAAAGACATCAGAGGAAATAATGATTGCATTGAAATAGAGTGGCCTGACACCCTGGATCAAAATATTCGTTACAGTAATGATGTTTGTACGCAGAAGTTAATAGAAAAAAAACCAATTTTAGTGATTGTGCGAACAGCAATTCTTTGGCCTTTGACACTGAAAGTTTCTACCATAAGAATATTTCTATTGTATGCATCAGGCATATTCCAGGCAAGAGCTTCCTTTTCAGCAATAATGTTATCTGTAGTTTGGATGTTGAGACATCCTATGCTAGACACCCTTTACAACTGTTTGCATTGGCTGATCTTGATTATGAAAGACAACTGCAGTGACTGTGACACTGAGGACAACATCAGAGCAATGCCATCATAACAATGACACACAGGAACACAAGTGACACTGAGGATAAAGTAAATCTGTGACCCTGAAAGTTGAGACATAGTGAGGTCATACGAATGCAAAGTGAAGAATAAAATGTCATGCAGCTCAACTGACTGCCTCATACACACAAACTCCCTATCATGTAATATCCAACTGAACACAGTGATCATGCAAGTCAGCACTACACAAGTGCCACTGCCAAAGACAGGAAGAGACCAGAGAGCCAGTATGGTTGAGAGAATGAGCACAGAAATGGAAGCCATGGGGAAGTTGGTTAAGGGTTTGAAAAAAAAAGGAATCTCTCAGGAGCCTAGGAGTAGACCTACAGCTCTGTTTTAGCCCATTTCTAACAGCTGCAAGTGTTAAGGAAGATGCGAGGATTTTCTCAAGAGTTATAGGGTGCCTGTTTATGAGAAAACCCACTTTTTTTCTAGTATCCCAAGTAAATCACATACACATGCTGATGAGAGTATGATTTCCAAGTTTTCCACAGGTACAAAATACATGCTTGCACACAGCTTATGAAAAACAAGTGCTTGCCAAATGACTGAAGAGAAAACAAGTTATAGAGCAAATATGAATTCTAAGTACTAGTCTGTGCATATATTGGCAACTACCATTATAGAAAGCACATCAAATGAACATGCTTATTTACAAAGAATCTTTATTTCTGACAGAGCCTAAGCACTCAGCTGTTCAAAACATAAAAGGAATATTTATTTCTACTCTTTACTAAAACCAGTTTTGAACATAATTAGTCTATGACAACCCCTAGCAAACAATCAGAACTAATCTTTCTCTTCCTCCTAACCCAAAATGTAAGTCCACACAAAAGTGAACTTTCAGCCTCAGAGTAGTCCAAGCATGAGCAAATAAACACAGAATTACCAAAGCAGGGTTTTGATGTTCATAGACAATTTCAATAACTTCTCAGTAGGCAACAATGAAGTTGCAAATAAAAAGATACTTCAGGGCATTGGAACAACTGGTTAAAGGACTGAGAGCACAAGTATCCTTCTCCCAGTTGCAAAGAATGATGTGGGGAAAAACCAGGAAGAGCCAGCAGATCACTATCTGTCTCCAAGCTTGGTGACACTGGGAAAATACTGGAATTTTCAATCACGGTTCCATGACACCAGACTTGTTGGCACCTATCTCAAAGGGAGGAAAAGGATCTTAACACAGAAGTTAGCAGAACTCATTGAAAGAGCTTTAAACTAAATTTGCAGGTGGGAAGAGATAACACCAGACTTTAACTAGAGAGCCTGGGGGCAACATGCCAATGTTTGTGGGGTGGGAGGGGTGGTGTTCTAGAGAGGTCCTTTGATCGGCTATCTTAGTAGTCAGGGAATGGAGATCAGCAAAGACATACAGGGATTATTGATGTGTTAGAAACCACAGAAGCATCTGAGAATGACCATGTAGAAATTTGAGCTTTTCACCCCCAAAAGATGGTGGGGCGAAAAGCCCAGCTGTGGTTCATCCACACCAGTGCAGACAGCATGGGCAACAAACAGGACAAGCTGGAAGCCATTGTGTAGCAGGAAAATGATATTAGTTTCCATCTTGAAGACACAGAGGGATGACTTGCACAGCTGGAGTGCTGCAATGGATGGCTATAAACTTTGCAGAAGGGACAGGCAAGAAAGTAGAGACTGTGGGATACTCTGTATGTTAGAGAGTGTTTTGATAGTCTAGAGCTCATGATGGTGACAAATAGGGATGAGGATGTATGGGTAAGAATCAAAAGAAGGCAACAAGGCAGGTATCCTGGTGGGAGTCTGTGTTTGACCACCCAACCCAGGCAAAGAGGCAGCTGAAATATTCCATAAGCAGCTGGGAGAAGTCTCACAGTCACTGGCCCTTGGGGGGATTACAGCTGACCAGAAGTCTGCTGGAAATACAACACAGCAAAGGACACAGCCTAGGAAGGTTCCTGGAGTGTGTAGCTAACAACTGCCTGACACAGCTGGTGAAGGAGCCAGCTAGGGAAGGTACCCACTGGACTTGGTGTTTGTGAATAGAGAACTGGTGGTGGCTGGAGCCTCTTGGCAGTAGCAGTCACAAAATGGCAGTGTTTTCAGTTCTTGGTGAAGTAAGGAGGGAGCTCAGCAGAACTGTCACCTTGGACTTGAGCAGTGGTGGAGTCACTGTCCCTGGAGGGATTAAAATGACATGCAGATGTGGCACTTAGGGATGTGGTTTATTGGTGGACTTGGCAATGTTAAGTACATCCTAAATGATCAGTGCTTCCATCCTAAATGATTCCATGATTCTGTGATTCTTCAAGTCTATAACTAATGGGTTAGACTGAGGGCTTAGGACACTTCAAGGGGGAAAGAGGTGTTTCTTACAGAAGATGACAATAATACTAGCAATTTATTTGTCTAAATCCAAGTCTATTTAAAACTGTGTTTCTGTAGATGATGATTCTATAAGCACTACCTCAGAAGACAGATCTTGTACGCCAGTAGCAAAACAGATGGTTGGGACAGGTGAGTAATAATTTTCATGCATTTATTATTAAATAAATCACATTGTATTTTCAGTGCCAAAGCTGGAGCAATCACATCTCTACTGTAAACACAGCTCTACTTTTCTGCTCGTGATTCCATTCTAGCTTTATTAATAAACTTAAAAATTTGTTTCATAGATCTTTTCCTTTCATGAGCAAAACTTTTATTAATACTGTAGTTCAACTTTGCCTTCTATACATAATCTAATGAGCAGCATCTACCTACTTCTGATTATTTTCAAGTCTGATGATTTTTTTTCTTCTGTTGAATCCCAAGCAGCCTTTTCATTTGCACATTGCCATTTTAATTTGAAACCGCACTTCTCACCAATGCTGAGATCTTTAAAACTTCATGATTACTGCTTTTCTACATGTAACACTTGGATACATGTCTTTAATTTCACAACAACAGTGGCACAATTATAACGACAAAATGTTGAATTTTAGATGCCTTGGAGAAACAAGAGATTCCACTTGCTACATATTTTGCATACTTAAGAGAAAACAATTGTGTATGGATACTAAAATTATAAAATATTAAAAATTACAAAGATATAAAATGTATAAAATATTAAAATATATAAAATATTAATCATTAACTGATTATTTATCAGTTGCAATTATGCTTTCATATATTTATATTTAGCATGCATTTATAGCATTTACAGTTAAGTTTTATTTATATTTTCAGACAATCACATTCCCTTGGAAGAAGCACAAAATCACTTTAAAGTTATTACAGTTAATGATACTGGAGCAGGAAAACACTGGAGTGATAATGAAGTTAGGGCTCTGATAAACATATGGTCAGATGAAAAGATACAACAAATGCTTGAAGGGGCCACAAGAAATAAAGAAATATTTGAGGAAATTGCCAGAAGATTAATGAAATGTGGTATAGACAGAGACTGGAAACAATGTCGCACAAAGTACAAGAACCTAAAATACGAATACCGTGCACTGCAGAAAGAAAATGAGCATCTTGGAAATCCCAGGAGAAAAATGAGATTTTATGATGAAGTTGACTGTATCTTAAGAAGGCAGCCTCTGGGAACCTCAGGCTGGGGATGTGAAAGCTCAAGTCTACTATCAGGTACTAAAAACTTCAGTGATGAGATAAAGTGCTTCAGGTGAACTTTCTGAAGTTGCCTGTTTGAGCCATGCTGTAGGTGTAAAATGTGGGGCCAGAAATGGAGAGGGAAAATAACTGGGGAAACTATCTGCATGGTCACATAGTGAACACTCAGGAAACTCAAGTGGTCTATGGAGACATGTAGAAGTGAGAATATTAGCAAAAAGTGAAAGCACTGAAGTGTTCAGTGTTACTGGAGAATCTGCTTTTGAAAGCCTAAGTGACATACAGTGCAATGGTGCTAGAACACATGGCAGGTTTTAGAGGTCATACAGCAGGCATGTAAAGTCTGATGGATAGAGAGCTGCAAGCTCATACTGTTTGGAACTGCAGAAATCAGTAGCAATCAAGCCAAGTGCAAGGACTCCAAAAACCCCAAAGTATATTAATGCAATACACACTGCAGTCAAGAAAAATCCAGGACACTGATGTTTATTTGAGCGCTTGTAATAATTGTATTAATTTTGCTAAAGCAGATTCAGTTTTCACAATAGAGTTTGCCTCTATCTTAATATCAAAACCCCTCTGATCTAGGAACCACACAGCTAATCTTGTGTCTGCTGTAAGGGTTCTTGTGACTGGCCAACTGCTTCAGACCTCAGGGGCACCTGCCCCTGCTCCAGGCAGATTAGGTGCTGTCATAGAAGAAGTAACTGAACCTCTGCAACTTAGGGTTCAGTGACTTAAGCTAAGCAGAACTAGTTGTGATTGTTCTCAATATGTTAAATAGTTTGCAACAGCACAAATGTTAGTTGAGAAGTTGAACCATTTCTGCAGCAAAGGCCAGGTGGACGGCTTGAGCAGAAACTGCTGGAACCAGCCTTAAGCCAGCCCTAATGTGGTGTCCAAGGGCACCACCCAGTAGTGCATTAGTTGCAGCTGGAATGACAGCCATAAAGCTGTGGGATGACAATTCTCCCCTGCCTCAGTCTTGTGCTAGATCACATTCTCAAGACATGTATTTTCTTCCAAATACAGAAACTGAATATATTGCTGCTTGTTTCTACTCTCCATGAATGGGATATGTCAACCCAACAACCAACCTGGCTGTTTTACATTTTAGCATGCTGGAAAAGGACTGTGTAATCTGTGAATGCTGATGCAGTGACCAGTAAAACAATAATCTTTCAGAAAAGAAGCTTCAGTTATTAATCTGCTTGAGGCATCTGCCAAATAAATGTGTCTTGTCCGAGGGTATTTGCTTTTGTAATATAAAACCTTTAGGTGTGTGACTGACTGTACCTTGAGAATCTCGACAAAAGGCTTAGTCACCTTGTTCTTCTCTTCTAAGTTTCAGTGCGAGATGCTACAGCAAACACGGGATCTTTGAGTACCAAGAGAAAAACATGGAATGATGGTAAGAGCCCCTGACTTTTAAAAGAATCTATACATGATGTTGAATTGAATGACAGATTCTTATATCCAGTATTCAAACAGTTAAAAAAACATAATCCTAGAATTTAACACCAAGCTCCAAATCAACATTCTCCTCTCACCCAGAACAACTGGCAAAAGAAGAGTTCTGATAAGAATGTAAGCCTAAGGAAAATTGCAATTTATTTATTTCAGTCCTCATTCCTGGTATAAATGAGGTAAACATCAGGAAAACTTACTTGATTTATAAGAATCATATGCAAAGAAAAAATATAGTATTTTAAAAACAAGATATCTTAATTATGTTGCTTAAGGGAAAGTAGGGACAGGCAGTCATGGATGTGATTTCCTCATATTACCCTACTGTGTCTGTAAACATGTCTAATGTGTTGTACACAAGAAAACAGGTTAAGATAGCTGTGTCAAAGACAAGATAGAAGAGAGAACTATGGAGAGAGAAAAATGATGCTAAGGATGGAAATATGTGGCATGTGATCTGATATGGGGAAGGTCAGCAGCTTATTTTTCTTCCTGCAAAACTGACAGGCCCTAAATAAAATCAAACAATGAGGAACAAAATCTTGGTTTTAAGGAGCTCACCACTATTTTTAATACTAAAATGATATCTGCAAACAGATGATGAGAAATGATGTGAACATTATGTTTTTTAATTCAACCCGTTTAGTTCACCACCACAAACTGTACTAACTCTGTATTTAATCACTCTGTGTGATTGAATAGACTTTCATTTATTGCCTATTATGTAAGTACCTCTTGGAGAGGACTGTAGCTAGGCAAAACTGAAAGTGTGAGATATAAGTGATTTTTACAGGGTCTGATGCATTCCTACTCTCCATTATACAATGATCCCTTATACAACACCAGGCAATGCCTGCCAAAAAGCAGATCAGAAGAACAGCTTTAGGAAAATCCAGCATGTGCTAAACTTCAGTGTCAGCAGTTCCTTGACTTGTGCACTCTAACCACATACTTTGCTTTTGTCCACAGAGGTGTCACCTGTTCCACTTAAGAAAAGTGCTTCTGAAAACACCATACTCCACTTCCAAAAACTATTAACAGAGAGAGTGCATACAGTAACAGAAGGCAAAAAGTTACTGTTTGAAAGGCTTTGTAAGCAGGAAGAAATGCAAGACCTCAACAGAACACAGGTGTATACTGATCCATCAGCCATACAACAGGTTGGTTTCATGAACTTTCTATGAAATTATCATGCAAATAGATTCTGTCAGGTAGTATGAAATGAAATATTTAAGTGTAGGTTACCCAGATGAGTACATGCTTGCTTCCCTTTAACATAGTCACCTTCAGTCATTTACACTAAAACAAGGTGTGAGTTTCCATCATAATCCTTTACTATGAGCTTTTAGTGGTGATGTCAGTTAGTCAAATAAAAAAATACGACCTCTGCCTGGTTCACCTGGTCACCTACATGCCACAATGAGCAGCCTTAATTGAAAGAAAGTACACAGAATTGATGCCTACTTTAACTCATCAAAGAAAACATGTACAGTTGAAATTTCATCCCATCATTTCCAATTATCATGTCCATGGTCTTCCTAACAAGTTAGTCCTCTGCAATTAACCAAACAGTTGAAGCCATAGGAGAACTTTTTGGTTAGGCAGGGCTGATGGGGAAAATACAACTCTTAATTCCTTAACTAGCATTTACCCTGGGTCAAGGTACTGGGCAATTTACTCGGCAAGGGGTCTGTCATGTCCAGTAACCCACAGAAAACATAGAAACAGTGCAGGGAACAATGACATGCATGATATGCTAAGAGACAAACGCCATATCATAACTGTTATTCTGCAAAATCCTACTAGCCACTACTTCATTTTGTGGTTGTGCAAGTACTTTATGGTCTGTATTACATTTGCAGGGTTTTTCTTTCAGTGTATTCCAGCAAAAGAACTTTCTGGATCTCAGTCATGTTTGGGCATAGATCTACACAGCCCGGCCAAAGCCAGGTCAGTTCTGGGCACATACAAAGGCACAACTCAAGTCAAACAGTCAAGTTCTTATTGCAACAGCAACAGCCACCAGGTTTATTTACACACAGAGGCCTACATTCCATCCAAGTCTCTCTTCATAAAATTTTACATAAAAATATTACTAGATATAATGTGTTATTTCCTGCTCTATGCTTAATTATTGCCTAGTCGATCCTTTATGGGAGACATTATGAAGGCACATACTTTCCACCCAGGTGGATTTAATCTGCCATTTGACTAGCATTTTTAAAACAATTCAGAGAAGTCAGGAGAGAGATCCCTAGAAAATAATAGTTTTTTGATAATGTTAATTTATACATGGATACACAGTTTTTTCAGTGTATGCTTATCTACTACTTTTCACATTTTATACTGATTTCTCAGTATAAACCTTCTTTGGTTTGTAATACTGTCACTGAAACTATAATTTACAACAATACTAGTACCATGATTGGTTTAAAAATCTTTCTTCTCCCTCTCTTTACAATGGGTTAGTTCAAAGGTACATCTTTGAACTTGCATTGTATTACTTGCATTCAGAAGTGTTGTCTTTGGAAGGAGGACAAGGTTTGCCCCTCCTATCACAGCAGTTAGGTATCCCTATAGAACATGCTGAATCAGCTGAAGACCTCACCATTCCCACATTACTAAAGCCACAGGTTACTCCTTCCACATGTGAAGCAAAAAAACATGTGACCCAACCGTAATTTGCACCAGTACATTTAAAAGTTTAGTTCAATTAAATTATTATTTAAATTATTTGCAGTAACTGTACTGAAAATAATATGGGTAACTTACATGTTTTGCTCTAACTTCTCTATTTCATGAATGCAAGGCTGAACTCGACTTGAAAACTCATTCCAACAAGATTCCCCTTTTCTCCATGCTACTCTGAGGAATCCAGTTCTTGCTGGATATCATATAAACCAGTTCATCTCACCAACCTCAAACAACACTAGCCCATCTAGTAAGAAAAGACCCTAAATATTTTTTCTGTGTGAGTTGAAGTAGCTCAGCAAGTTTCGAGATGTTCCAGGGCTAACTCTGAACAGCTGAAAAGTTATTTTTGTTGCAGTGTGCCTCTCCTTTTAGAAGAAATACTAACTTGAGGGAAGCAATTAGCACTGCAGAGATGACAAACTCCACTTTAAATTCTGCATGATGCACAAAGATCCAAATCTTTCCAAACCTTGCTATCATTCAGTACAATGGCCCAAACAAACCCTTTATCTCCTTCCAGAAGATAAAATATAAATACTTCTAATTCATTAAAATCAGCAGATCTTTCAAGAATATATATGTGTTTTTAAATGCTGATATTCAGGTGAGAACAACAAAAAAGCGCTGAGGCAAATGACTCACTAAATTCTGAGCAGGTCAGAGCAGAAAATTGCAGAGCAACTTGCAGTCTACTTGGAAATGGTTCATGTCAACACTAGGTGGTAGACATGAAGCAAAAACTGACAGAAGAAAAGAACACAAGTGTGTTTACTTTCCAAGTAAAGGGTTTTTTCCCTCAGAAAACTTTCCAGAGAGCAGGATTTAACTAACAAACAAATATTCAAAGAAAGTGGACTTCCCTTTGTGTAGGATTCCTCTTCAGTTCTGCTTTGTGACTGCAAAGCATAGCTTGCTTGTTGTAAATATTTTGTCAGAAAAGTGTCTTCTGCCCTGCTGTTCATTTATTGTCGATCAAAGATGGAAAGAGATATCAGATGCAAGATGGGGCATTTGCATCATCTGATATTTGTACACTACTCCCATTTATACAGATAACAACTAATTTACTTGAGACAGATAAAGTGATATCAAAACAACCTTTCTTCACTGTGGTTGTAGTTACAATTCCACAAAACTTTTTGCTTAGAGACAAAATTAACAGGAATGTTTAGGATTCTGGTTGTCTAGAGCTATGATCTGTCTCCTTTGGCCAGCATCCCCAGGGGTAGTGACAATGGGCTAAATAGAATGTTGCTAGGCCAAAGGATTTCTCAAAACAGTCCCTTCAGAAATAGTATTAGTTAATCTAAGTCATCCTTCCAGTGTATCTTTATATCCACTTAAGCTTTTGCTATAGCTCTTCTGTCAGTGATGACAGCTTTATGTTTATTACAGTCATACAATATTTAGTCCAGACACACTTATGGACAGTGACATGGAATGTGGGCCACCATCTGCCATGTGCTAAATGGTTGTATGTAGGGAACTACCACAGGACTGCAGTGTTTGGGAGGAGAGCCTTTCTTAAACATGGATCCTCAAGAGAAAGGCCAGATCAAGTCAACATGTCCATGTAACTGATCCTGGGAATCTTAATGTAAATTAGATTATGAAAACGTTTCAGCTTAATAATCAAAACCAAGTAATGATGGCAAGAGCATCAATCCTATAAATAACGGATTTTTGGTCTTCTCCCTCGTCAAATATCTGCATTACTGCCAGAGGGCCATTAAGATTAGCATGAGGGCAAATCTGTCTCCTCCCCAGTTTGCAAATGGCAATACTGAGATTTTGCAGTTGTAGCAGATAAATGGAACTGTTACCACTCTGACTTACATTAAAAAGCTTCATTCTTCTCTAAAACACACTTATTCAGTAAGATGAATGGGTCACTTTATACATCTTTTAATAGGACTGTTAGAAAGGCCTCTGCATGCCCTTTTACATTATTTGAGAAACTGTCTGGGCCAAAGGCTTTGAGAATGAGCTTCAGGAAGCAGAAATGCTTGCACTGATGGTGGATCAACAAGCACTATCTGCATCATTGGCTTTAAGGACTCTGCAGTCCTTACTCTACAGTCATCCTCTATTTCTTATGCAGCTAGGTCTCCTTTGTGTTGGCACAAGCATCCATATGGCCAAGTGCTAACCCAACTGACAGAACTGATTTAAATTAAAACTAACCTAATAAAAAGCCCCTCCAAACAACCCTGCTTTTTTTTTTAATGGGGAATGGTAATGTGGCAGATAGTGGAGCCAGGAGAGTTTGTATGAACTCAACTACCCAGTGATAACACAGGTTGCTGCATACAACCCTCCCTCCATGCATGAGGCTCAAATTTAAGGTATGGGCAGACAAGCCAACCAAGCAATCCTGTGAAAATTATTGGAGAGATGTATATGGATGACTTATCTACAGTCAAAGTACAGAAGAATGAACAGTCTCACCCCAGCCCTCTAGCTAGGTTAATGTAATTGGAAGTCTGTTGGCCACAATAAACATAATAGCTGCCTCAGAAATGTCCTCTTGTATCTCATGTTTTGCACCATTTCCCCTCCCGTTTTTTCCACTCCTTATAACATTACCTCATTCCAACTGGTTACTCCACATTCAGAGATAAAAGCTTAGACTGAACTACACTTTGTGACATGTACATTGAAGAGACCTCAACTTGGTTAGAATGAGATCTGGCTTCTCTTCACTTTCCCAAAAATGAGTGTGCAGGAACCTGAGCCCTGCAGCATGTTATGTAAAACAACCTAGCAGATGGAAGAGCTCACCACAGCAAAAAGGTCTTTCTTGTCCTCTCTTTTGCAGGAGCAAGCTTTGCAAATGTAATTAAGCCAGGCTGTCATCACCTGCAGCACACAATGGCCTAAAACTTGAACCAAGATAGAACTAAAAGAAGGGTTTTTACATCTACATTCTGTGTCTAAAAGTACTCAGGAATGTTTTAGCAGCACATAGAGCGTGAATGTTATCATAAAATAGCATACAGACTCAATCACTGGCTAGGCAGACCTCGTACCCTGTATATTCCATAGGGGATTTACAAAGAAATATGATTAATTACAAAATTTGGTATTTAGATAGTTAGGACATTTGACACTGCACTTCTTGCACCTGGGAATGAGAGATATGTTGAACTCATAGTGTTCTTGAGATGAAAGCAAAAGATAAATACCTTACATACCAAGTTATCAGGATTATTACCTGTAGTATATCTGAGCTCCTCTGAAAATTCTCATCCAAATACTATTGCAGTTTTAAGCTTTTTGATTGAAAGATTCACCGTGTAAGTCACAATACCAATGGTTTGCTAAATAGTCTTTTAAAAAAAAACCCTATCTTGTAGCCAAAATGTTGTATATAGAATGTAGATTAACACTTTGATTATGCTATATTGAATGTAGGTATTTGGAAGGATGGCTAATGGGAAGCAACCAGTGACTTTACTAGATTGAAAGAGAAGTGTCTTAACTTACATTGGTGATTATCTGGGTTCTGTTATATGAGTTTTAATAAAGGACAGTAACAGAAAAGGTACCAAAAATCTCACTAGCCAAGCCTCCACTGATAACGAGTTCCATACACAGGCCCAGCTGAAACAATTAAGTCTCATTAAGCTGACTTAATGGGACTTCTACCTTTATAAAAGATGGTTTTTAAAGACTTTTTCTAAAAATAAGTACCAAGCTGATACACTCAGGTTTCAGTACACAGTATTACTGCCAAAAATATTTTCCAGAGAATTTTGCAAAAAGTTAACAGACATCACACTTCCTCGAAGATTAACTTTGCAAATTTGTCCTGGTCAAGGACTCAAATGACGTCTAATAGATTTGTAATTCAGAGTAACTCCTCCCTCCCTCACCGCCCCCAAGAAAATCCTCTCCTTACCAACATCCTCTGATTTGATTTTGGCATGCTGTCAGTGGATTTTGCAGTGACTCTGTTCCCTGGCTTACAAAATGCAGAGGTGATTTAGACCATCCACTTTTAAGCCTTGTTAATGTTGATGCCAGAATAACATGATTTGCTTGAGCAGAATTAAGTTAATGAGCATCACTGCTAAAATTCACTGCTGTAAAATGTTACCAAGGTGTCAAGTTAAATTGATAAAATGTTTTTAAGTGTGTTGAAGGCCTTGATTAGACTGAGAGTAAGAATATACCATTTTTTGTTTTAATTCACAGTTCACCGTTATAAAGTAAAAGCCAATAAAATGCTCTGTTCTAACTTCTGCTACAAAGGAGTGAGAATTTAAGCCTCAACAACTAGCAGTTGCTTTTTAATTATTGAAAAAAAATGCAACCCCAAACAACTTTTAAAGTTGTTTCTGCTAATGTCACAATAGTGAAACTACAAGTATCTTTTGTCTTTGATTATGAGCCTACTTGTGGGCTCTCGAACTTTGCTTACATATACACATCAATTTTTAATGCAGAACAGTTTCAGTGAGTGAAGCCACAAGCACTGCTCATACACACCACTGAACACATGCTTAAATATTTTGGTTGCTTGATGCAGCATACAGAGTTTCAAGTTTTCAGCTGCAAACGTCCACATTGAAGAAAATCTCTTCAATGCCACAGTAATAAAAATGATCAACTCATTCTTGGCAGTTTATCAGAAACAGCCAAGTCCTTCACCTTGCTGCAACCAGCTGTATCAGAACACAAAGCACAAAGAATTTATGCTGCATGTTTTTATGTTTTTGTGGCCTCTAACAAATACTCTGGATTTTTACATATACAGGTAAGATTTCAAAGATTAGAAATTATAATGGCCCAGGCATCTCAGAAATGCAGCTTGATACAATGCCATACTTTAATATTCTGAATTTTAAAATCTAAGATAAATTAAGGGCCAAATTCTGTAATTTGATTTATTGCACAGGACTAATTCGAATATAGAAGAATATGCTGATATCAAAGGGCAGCAATCATTACATAAATATCCTTACTAATTTGAAGGTGATGTCTAAGGACTGTATTTTCTAGTGGCCAGTCAAATTTCTGTTAGTCACTCAGGCCTGACTTGGATAGCCCATTCTTTCATATTTATTTCTTTTTAAAGGCCTATGGTTAAGAGACATGTCTTCGTTTTTAACTTTAAAACCATGGGCCTAATGCAGTTTACTGATTCAGTTAATGCTAAACTTTAACTCTGGTTTTCAAGAGACATTCCAAAAAGTAAAAAGAAAAATAACTGTTATCTTATTACTTCCTGATCGGGATGCCAGCTCTTCTACCCATTGTAACAGGAAAAATGGAAAGAGAGAAACATTAGCAAAGAAAATAGGAACATTAACATCTCAGCTATTGAACAGAACTTTATTGAGTGCTTGCAAAGGTATACCTAATGGAACAGACTGTTTCACTTTTACAGGTGCAATGTTTATGCCTTTAGGAAAGCATCCCTTAAAAATTTTGACCATTACTGAGTTAGATCAGAATCAGAGGTAGTGCATATATGCCTCTAGGTGTGTTGCTTCCTGTAGAATTTGTGAAGGAATGATGAATTTCAATCATGGTATAATATTGGTGTGTACAGTTGTGTCCTCCATAGGGCATATCTGATATTACAAAGGTCAAGCAAATTAAATATATTTGTCAAGTGCCCATCAAAGAAAAAAAGAAACCAAAACATATTGAAAAGTTGAAATAAGGTTGCAATGAAAATTGAGATAATAAAATGCAAAATAACGAAAATACATCAATCCCACCTAAAATACTCCAGGTCTACCAGTGTAACTGTAAGCACAAACAAGGTAAGATTATTTCCAGCCTCTTCAGAGAAAATCAATGCAAGCTAAAATGAGACTATTGTTTCATTTTACATGAAAATCATGGCTTTATCCTGGGACTTTGGCTGTATCACTCCAAATAAAAACATTTTTGGTGGACACTGGCAAAATATATATACCTGCAGTTAAAAGACAATTATTAGCATATGAGAGTCAGTAGGAATGCAGCATTTTACCAGGAAAAGTATATGAAACTCTACTGTAATAAACAGAAAATGTCCATGTAAACGATTTCCTATTGTTGGTCCAAAACCAATTTCAGAGCAACATTTGCCATGTCCGTGACTTGAGAAATACAAAGAATGTATTTTATCTATTCAGTGCATGTGTACTTACCCGTGCCCAGGTTACCTAGGTAGCCCACCCACCTAGACTGTCAGGAGTGTGTTTACTTAGCACACTTTTTCCAGCTGTGGAATCAAGCACAGCAAACAGGCTCAGCATGTACCACTGAACGATCTTGTGCTTGCCTAGCTGTGCATGTGCTCCTACAAGGACAATATACCTTTCTGGCACCACTGAAAAAATGATTGGTATATGTCAGTCCGTAACATTGTTATTTTGAATACCAACCAGATGGAAGCAGAACCCAAACTTCATTCTGTAGCTCTGCATCCACATGGATGAAAGTGAATCAGGTCTGTTGTACATTACCGTAGACATGTCAGGTAGAAGTTTTGTTGTATCGTGATGCTGAATCTAAACCACTACCGCTAGTAGGAACGTAAAACCGCTTAAGAACTGCTCAGTTTCGGTAGCCTCGGATTGTGTGACTTACACTTTAAGGTGAGCATCTTGAGAATGATAGCCGGGCCTCCCTCTCGGGGCGACTGGGACGGGGCGGCGGGTGCACTCCGCTGTGCGGGGCTTGTCCCCGCCGCCCG
>NW_005054297.1:14407051-14442080 GCF_000277835.1 Geospiza fortis
TGGGGGGAACGTGGCCGGATCGCGCCGTGGGTCGGGGCTCGGGGAGGTCGGGGTGGCTCTGCGTGCGGAAGTAAACAAATCTTTGCTATGCAAAAATGACTTTTTTTTTTTTTCTTTTTCTGTGTTTTGTTTTTTTGTTCCTCTAGACCTGAAGCTTGGCAAAAAAGTTAATGAAGGTAAAACGAAAGAAGTGTACGAGCTGCCAGATATCCCGGGATGTGTTCTCATGCAGTCAAAAGACCAAATAACGGCGGGAAATGCAGCCAGGAAAGACCGAATGGAAGGGAAGGCTGCCATTTCCAACACAACGACAAGCTGTGTGTTTCAGCTGCTTCAGGAAGCTGGTCAGTATTTGAAAGGCAGAGTGTGTATGCTTGTATGTTTCAGACGTTATTACGAAACAGTGTTGTTTTATAAAAGAGTAACCTGCCTTGAGGCTTTTGTGGTTTCTTAGTCTCTTTTTATTAGCCTTTAATTATGCTTTTCTCTCTGATACTTTAGAGCTGGGTGAGTGACTTGTTCATTTGGAACACGAGAGTATCTGCAGTAATCTGGTGTTGCAGATAACTGCAGTAGTTTCTCCTGCTTGTTTGGATATGCCTCTAATCCCCTCCCCTCTGCTTTTGTCAGGTCTTCCATACCCTACACCTCCTTACCTGTAGCTCTAGGCTTGATGCATCTGCCTTGCTTTACTACATCTGCATGCATAGAACACTTCTAGCTAGTGGTACTACCACACTGTGTCTAGGCATTGTGAAATCTGTATATGTAAGCTGAAACATAAAATTAGAGTGTCTTTCCCCCCCTCAGTTGTGTGTTATAGCAGCATAAACTTTCTGTAAGCTTTGCACATAACACTTGCAAGGACCACATTGCAAAATACATTTATCAGTCAGTATTGAGTGTATCAGGAGCTTAATCTTCACTTTAAAAGATTCAGACTCCCTGATGCTAGCAATGAGTTTTATGGAGTACATAACTTAAGTCACTCAAGTAAGTTTAGCACCCCACTTCCAAAAATGGAGCCAGTAGCTTTGCTTTGAGAAAGCATTTTAAAGTGTCTTTAAGCTTAGCTAAGATTGCTTATAACTGTGTGCTCCGTGTGCTTTGAAACATTCACACAAAGAATGCTTCAGGCACCAGCTGAGTTACTCTAGAATTTGTAGTATCTGTTACAAGGTGTGATGATAGCTAACTGTGAAGTCCTAGCATGGTTTGTATGGGGAAGATAAATATGGTTTCTCTAGAGTTACAGCTTTGTCTCAGCTCATATTTTAAGAACTACTTACACAGAAATACATACCAGAAATACAGACTGGTGTAATCCTAAGTCACGGACTTTCTTGGGAAGCCTGTTGTGAATACACTACTGAGAAGCCTCCTAGGTATTTGATTATTTTTGCAGTTGATTAAAACTTCTAATTTTCATTTAGGAGCAATAAGTAAGATGTTTTGCCTAATTCTTGAATGGTGATAGTTAAGATAACAATCAAAATACTTCATGTCCTACAGATGTGCACTTTTAACATGAAGAAGCCATTCTGTTGACCTCTCAAAAACCCATGTGTGGCTAGTACTCATAACTTCCACAGGTGCCATGGAAAAACATGCAGAGTAAACTGCATCTGCATTTTAAAGCAACAAAAGAACTTTGAGGTTCTTCTCCAGTTTCCTTATTTCAGTGGTGTAGATGCAGATAGTGGGAATGCCTTGTTGTAGAGGGTGTTTGCTTGTTTGCCTTGTGCAACTCTTCTTTACCTACTCTTTCAGAGGTGATGATTTACGAAGTTCTGTTAAAGTTTCTCTCCCTTTTAGAATAGAGCTAATGTCAGCCTAGCAAAAGCACACATCTGCACTGATGAAAAATGTTGTAATGAACCAGAAAGGGGCCTTAATGTGCCTTAGATTATTTAAATCATTATGCCTTTGAAGGATGTGCACCAGACTTTAAAGAGCCAGTGTTCATATTTTAAGACTTTTTGTTTCTTTCTTTATGGTTCTGGAAGTGGAATGGAGTAGAACTTGGTTTGACTGAGTGCAGTTCCTTTGCCTTCTGTGTCTGGCAGATGCTGACTGGGCTTGGCAGTTGTCTTGCCCTGGTCAGGTATGTGACGCAGAGTCCCCAGGCAGGTGCAGAGCAAAGCTGCTTTATGGCAAAAACCAGGCCTTTTTAAGCAGTTAGCCCATTACCAGCTACATAGTTTTAAATCATAACAAACATAATTCAACCAACCACCATAGGCCACAATGAGAACACACCATGGTTTTATAATTTGTTTTTCTACCTCTAAGTCAGCTGAGCCACATTCCCATAGTCCTTTTCTACTTAGCCAAAGTAACAGGCTTGAGCCATGATTTTACAAGGCTTTCCTTCTGTAGAGTTTAACCTATCTGTAGCAGTCAGGGAGAAAGGTGGGGCTTTCCTCAAGAGTGAAATTGAAAAAAGAGCCATTTTGCACTTAGGGTGCTGATCTGCATGTTGGCTGTCCCTGCTTAATATGGGGTCCATCATCTTACAATTATGTAAGAAGGTTAACTTGTGACAGCAGGTTTGAGTGCACATGCTTCTGAATCTGTCTTTTGCCTGATAAATCACCAAGATCTAGTGTCCTAAATAACTTAGTTTGTGATGAAAGGGAGGACAAAGCCGTTCTCTCTGCCCCATCTGCTTTTATTAAGCAGAGTAATAAAGACTGCTGTGCTCTGTTACTCCTCTGAAAGGCTCCAATTACTGTTCAATCTATAATGAATCTTTCACCAGAGAACATGGTTGGGTACTTGGTTGCTGCTAATTATTTTTTTTAAACAAAACAAAACAGTAAAGGATAGATTTAATTTTTAAGGCTCTGTGAACAAAATTATAAAAATAAGATTTCTGAGTTACAAGTTACTTTTGTATGATAAAATTAGCAAAACTAATGACTTGTGGAAGATACTTGTCTTTTGCAAGGCTGGAGTGGGCTTAAAATACCCTAAAAAGATTTAGTGTGTCCCTTAAGTCAAGGGAAGGACAAGATTCAGATGTACTTAAAATTAAAGATGTTTGTGACTACTGTTTTAGCTGTGGAGTGTGCTTACTAATGGAACTAAGCTGCCATCTTTTATTTAGGCATCAAAACAGCTTTTGTCAGGAAGCAGAGTGACACAGCATTCATAGCAGCTCACTGTGAAATGATCCCAATTGAATGGGTGTGCAGAAGAATTGCTACTGGCTCCTTCCTCAAGAGAAACCCTGGTGTCAAAGAAGGATATAAGTTTTACCCACCCAAAATTGAGATGTTTTTCAAGGTAAGTTTCCTTTCCTGTGGTGTTAATCAAACTTAAGCAGAAGTAAAATTTTGTATTATCTCCTTTAAAATGCTGACAGGTAAAGCAAGTAGTGCTAGTGGCTGACCAATCCTCTTACTCTCAGTAGTTTTGCCATTCTAATGTTTTCTTGCATTCTTATCCAAAAGTTGTTTTGTTCCAAGTCCATACAGTAGTGGCTTACAGTACAATCAAAGAATAACAAATCAAGCTGAACTGAAAATCAGAAAAATGTAGGTATAAGGCTTTTTAGGCAAAACTTAACACATCAGCTGAAACAGATGTGTTGATGTATTTGAAGAAATTAAACAGTGGTTGCATGGTGAGGATAAGTAGCTAGCTAGTCATTTAGGATTCTGAACTCCTTTGGGAATGTGTGCTTAAAGATGTATCTGGTGAACTGTAATCTAAAGTGTTTGTGGTGTACCCTGTTACTCTTAAAGCTGGTCAGGTGTTACAGCAAGTGTTTTTGCAATGTTACTGTCATTTTTTTAATGCTAATCATAAAATACTAGTTTGAAGCCTGTATTTGTTATTTAGGAAAAAAAAAACACACAAAACCTTGTATCTTTTAATAGTCATTTTCCTCTTATAGCAGGCTTAAATTGCATCATGTATTTGTTCTTGTTTTCTTAACAGGATGATGCTAATAATGATCCCCAGTGGTCTGAAGAGCAAATAATTGAAGCAAAATTCTGTTTTGCTGGACTTACAATTGGCCAGACTGAAGTGGATATTATGTCTCGTTCTACTCAAGCCATTTTTGAGATCCTGGAAAAAGCATGGCAGCCCCAAAACTGCACTCTTGTAGACCTGAAGGTATAAGAGTTAATTTCTCATGATCCTGCTTTTGACAGGAAAAGTATCACTGTATAATTACTAAAATAGTATTCTTACTGCCTTTTTAGATCGAATTTGGTGTTAATGTGCTGACGAAAGAAATTGTTCTTGCTGATGTTATTGACAATGATTCATGGAGATTGTGGCCAGCAGGAGACAGAAGCCAGCAAAAGGACAAACAGGTGGTGCTTTAATCTTTGCCTTCCAAGTGAGCAGGGGAGAAGAATGAAGAAAGTAAAGCCTACAGTTTTACCATCTGCTTTCAGAGTGGCTTTTTCTACGTGGTCTTACCTTGTTACAGAGTAGTTTGTATGGGCCCTTGTGTCCAAACCTGTTCTCGTTAAATAATTTATCTGGTTTATGGTAGGAAAAAATCCTCTGTCTATATCTTCAGCTGGAATACCCAACAGCACTATTGGCTGGAGCTGTCATATGAAGTGTTGGGTTTCCAGGAGTGATAAGGATTTCTGACTTGCACAGATAAAAAAATAGTTGATAACAGATAGGTGGGAAGAATAGAAGCTTTGGTTCCCAGGTCTGCCTCCAAGTTTCTCAGTTTATTCAGAGATTAATTATTATTATCCTCTACTAGTAGAGATCTGGTGATACTTAAGAGGGAACTGCAGTGAGGATGCTTTTCTTTGTTATTTATTTTGGTTAACCTTGAATTCAACAATGTTGCCTCCAAAAGTGTTGCTAATAGCCTTGCCCACTGCAAGCAAGTTTGAAACAGAACTTTTCCTATATTTAAACTTACAGCATTTATACTTCACAAATATCTCTGAGTTACCAGATGACTAGTTATGAAGGAGCTGGTTTGGGAATGCTGCTGCCAGGAGTTTGTCACGGTTGTTGAGACAACACGTGAGACATCCTGTGAGAGAAAATGTTGTAGGCCACGGGGGAAGATTTCAAAGTGTACCTGGGAGGAAGGGTATTAATTTTAAATTGGGAAGAAAAACTGCTCGGTTGTTGACTTGACCTGAATTATGTAGTAGCATGCTTGAGTGAATTGCTCTGACAGTCCCCTAAAATAAGGTACATGATAATATCATGTAGGACCTAGGCCGGTACAGTGCTACTGCCGGCAATCATGTAATTACAAATCCAATTTTAAAGAAGCTGTGTGTTTTTCCTTAAATTTTCCCTGTGGAAAGCTTCCAAAATCTTAATATCCCTGTGGCTGAAAGTCTTTTGTGTTGTAAATTAACATAAATTGCAATGTAGAAGGCTGTTTATCCCTGGAATTGCTAGAAACTGTGCAAATATTTCATTTGAGGTATAATAATAATTCTTACCAATTATGGTAGCAAAATTAGTCTTTTGTGTACCCAAACCACATTAACTTTGTCTGCTGGTTTTGGCTGGGGTAGGGTTATTTTTCCTGACAGTGGCTAATATGAGGCTGTGTTTTGAATTTGTGCTGAACAGGAGGTTGATAATAAAAAGATGTTTTTGTTACTGCTGAGCAGGGCTTACATAGACCCCAAGGCCTTTTCTCCTTTTGGTACTGCCACACTGGTGAGGAAGTTGGGGGTGCATGGAAGGTTGGGAGGAGACATAGCTGGGACAGGTGACCCCAACTGACCAAAGGGATATTGCAGACCCTGTGACATCATGTCAGTGTATAAAGTGTGGGGGAAGGAGGAAGTGGTGATGGAGTTGATGGTGTTTCCAAGTCACAGTTAAGTGTGATGGGCCCTGCGCTCCTGGAGATGGCTGAACACCTGCCTGCCCATGGGAAGCAGGGAATGAATTCCTTCTTTTGTTTTGTGTGTGTGCAGCTTTTGCTTTGCCTTTGCAAAAACATTGTTAAAATGTTTTTGTTGCAACCCATGAGTTTTCTCAATTCTACCTTTCAGATTCTCTCCCTGATCTCTGGTGGGGGAGTGAGTGAGAGGCTGTGTGGGGCTTGGCTGCTGCCTGGGGTTAAACCACAACACTTCAATGCTTTTATTTTTCTTTTTCCAGTCCTATCGGGACCTGAAAGAAGTGACTCCTGAAGCACTGCAGATGGTTAAGAGAAACTTTGAATGGGTTTCAGAAAGAGTGGAGGTACCTGTTTTTGTGAACAACACATCTAGACTTTGATAACTGTGTGCCTTCCATCCTGTTGACTGCTTTTATTTTTCCCCTCCCTCTCCACTCTTTTCTCTAGTTGCTTCTAAAAACAAAGAGTCAAGGTAGAGTTGTGGTGTTAATGGGATCTTCTTCTGACCTCAGTCACTGTGAAAAAATAAAAAAGGCATGTGCAGCCTTTGGAATTCCTTGTGAATTAAGAGTGACTTCTGCTCACAAAGGGCCAGATGAAACCTTGAGGATCAAAGCAGAATATGAAGGTAAATGCCAAGAAATTGTTTGGTTTGGATTGACACAGCATCATGTTTCAGAATGACTTGGCAACTTAAAAGATTGATGTGGGGTTTTTCCTTTTTTTTTTTGTTAAACAGAACACCAAGCTGTGTTACAGTTGTGTTTCACAGTTGCTAGTAGCATGACTGCTTTAAGTAATTTTAGAGTAATATATTGTCCTACTGTGCTGCCACTCCTTCCATTACTCAAAGCCTAACCTCTGCTTTTATCTCAGTATCAGAACTGCTTTGCCCAAGCCCTGATCATGTTAAGAGATTTATTGTTGTACCTTGCTGGTGATGCCAGGGTTTCTGAAACAAGGCAGGACAACATTTTCTCTAGCTGACTGAATATTCTCATGTGTTATATTAGGCAGATGTTGCTCCCACCATGTTTTTTCTGTTTGATGAAAACATTCTTGCTTAATACTTTAGATGCCATGAGAAAAAGATGCTTGCTTTAAATTACTCTCTTTGCCAAGAAGACTTAACATCTCTTCGAAAGTGTGTCTAGCCTAGCAGAGGAGATACAGGAATTATTTATTTCTGTGGGAGTATACACATTCTATGCATACCATTCTACTTGGTGAAACTACAAATATGGTAACCATAGTTAAAACACTTACTTTGAAGTGAACTGTTTCAGATTTAAGGAGAGGAACACTTACAGATGCCAGAGGATTAATGGCTAGGTTCTCTATAAAGCTAAGCAGCACCTCTTCCTCTGATAGAGACTTCCTCTCAGAGGCAGAGTAAGAAATGCTAATTTCAGCTGTGTGTGGTAAACATAGCTGGGATTTAAGGATGTAAGATTTCTTAGAAGATATTTCTCTAAAAGAGGAAGTTGGACACAAAATATTAGTGCTATGTGATGGAATTGAAAAGATGACTGCAAACACAGCTGTGAACTCAGACAAAGATCCATGAAAGCAAGTGCTAGAGAACAAGGGATATTGCTTATCTCCAAATGTCTTCCTCCCCACAGGAGATGGAATCCCAACAGTGTTTGTTGCAGTGGCTGGCAGAAGCAATGGTTTGGGGCCAGTAATGTCTGGTAACACTGCTTACCCAGTTGTCAACTGCCCTCCACTCTCAGCTGACTGGGGTACTCAGGATGTGTGGTCCTCTCTCAGACTACCCAGTGGTAAGATGATCTTCAACTTATGCTCTTGTTCTGATCTAGCTCCATTTTTCTGTTGTTGTTCTACTGTACACGCAAGGGGCAAAGCATTGGAAAAGCAGCTGGATCAGCAAAGTCTGTGGAAATCTGTCACATGCAGGCTTTGACTTCTTAATAGCAAAAAGCCCAACAGACACAGCAAAGATTACATAGAAATAATCCTTAAAAAAGTAAGCCTTGGCTTATCCTTGCTAAACTTTTTATTTTGAAATTGAAAATAATATTAATGGGAATTTAAGTAATTGAATTTTGATGCATTTTCCTTATGATCAAAGATCAAATAGTATCCTTCTCAACAATCAGTGTAGGTAAACCTCAACACTTAACTACTAATTTTTACCTGTATTATTTTTAACTTAGTAACTTGAGTGGAGGCCCAGAAATCTGTTACCTCTGTATAAGGGAGTCATTTGCATGATGGCTTTTGGTGTGAAGTGCTACAAAGCAGTCATATTAAAAGTAAAGGAACATGTGACACTTCACTAGCTTTAAAACTGGGTCATGTGGCTCCTGGAGGCTGAAACAAGCCTTGTCTTAAATTGTTCTTCAAAGAAAATGTTTTGTTTGACTATAAACTATGCTTTAGTAAGTGGCATTTTCTTCTCTGCAGGTCTTAGCTGTCCTACTACTCTGTCGCCTGAAGGAGCTGCCCAGTTTGCTGCGCAGATATTTGGGTTAAACAACCATTTAGTGTGGGCCAAACTGCGATCAAACATGTTAAACACCTGGATCTCCCTGAAGCAGGCTGACAAAAAACTTAGAGAGTGCTCCTTGTAAGTCACACTAACAAGTAACTGTTATTAGTTACACAATGATAATGGTGTGTGCATTTTCATTCATATTAGGATTTACCCCTGGATGAGCTCAGAAGTCCTGCATCATTTCTTGCAGAAGAAAGCATTGTTAGAGCAGAATAGGAAGTTTGTTGTGTTGTCATCCTTCCCTTGTGTATTTTTTAATATAACAGCTAAGTAGAGATGGGGAAGTAGAATTTTAGGTACTCTTAGGTACTCTTTCTGTTGCTCCTGAATGGTGCTGTTCTGCTTTGTAGCCTATAATGTTAACTACAGACTATGTCAAGAGAATGATTTGGTGCAATCTTAATAGAATTCAACTAGTCTTCTGCATTTCTGTAACAGCAACATTCTTGTATAGTATTAATCTATGTCTTGAACCTTATTAACTGAGCTGGACTGCTGACAAAGGCCAGTGTTGATGCTGTTCTGCTTGCAATGATGATATGCTTTCTTTAGCAATAAAATGGCAACATATACTGTATTAATAGGAAAAGAGTGTGGAAAAATGTCTTAAGAGCCTGAAATAAATACATGCCTTATTTTAAAAATGTATATACATACATGTATCTTTTAGGAAAATATGTATGTGTATATTTACCCCATTGATACCTTTTGGAATGATGTGGTGGAGCTGACACCAATTTGCTTGTTCATAACAAGACATAAATACAAATGGCTTGAGTGACCTGTAACTTGGCTTGTTGCCTGTTTGCTCTAACTCTTGCCTAGTCCAGGCTTTGTCCTTTTAAAGACTAGGCAGATCTACTTTCAGTAGTTCTATAGGGGCTGTGTGATGATGTTGGACTGTCTTCATACACTTCAATAACTATAGCTATTCTGTGTCTGTACTTCCTCACTCTGTTTCTGTGGAAATTTTACTGAACAGGGGAGCAAATACTAAAGCAACAAACTTCTGGGGGGAAATCTAAGCATGACTTTCTTGTCTTTGCACACACCAGTCTTCATAACAAATATGCAATTACTCAAAGTATGTAATACCTATGCTTTTACAATTATAAATAAACTATTGAATGCAAATCTGCTTCATGGAGATTTATTGAGTAAGTACACTCAAAAGTAGCTATCAGCTGTGGTGTGTGACTTCAGGACTGCAAATTAGGTAATAATCTTGTAAGAAGCTTATGCACTAAAACCTGCATGGAACACTGTTAGGTGACAGCCTTCTGAAAGATGCTCTGCTACTTGATTGTCTCAGGAGTGTTGTTTTGTTCATCAAGTACTCTTCTGTGATGGTGTGGTGGGTCAGGCTTGCCCTGTAGTGAGGAACTGGATTAAGTGTTGCTGCTGGCCTTATTCACAGGCATTGACCACATTTTATGTGTATCTGTGTAGAAGAGCTCTAAGCAGTGTTCCCTTGAATGCAAGGGTTTAAAATTGGTCAAAGCTTATCCTAAAGAACTATAACTCTTTCCTTATGCATTAGGGCAGTTGCTTTTGCAATGAATCTCTAAATGAAGTATCAATAATAGTGAGGATTATTGAAGGACAAAGAGGCTGAAAGTCCTTTGTGGCATGATCTAGATGAGGGCATTTAGTCTATTACTAGCAAATTTGCAAATAACATCGAGTTGGGCTAGCATGTTGATCTGAGTGTGTTTAGCCTGGAGAGGGCTCAGGAGAGACCTCCCTGCCCTCCACAGCTCCCTGAAAGGCGGCTCGGTAGGGAGGGGTTTGTCTCTCCTGCTGGGCCTGCAGTGAGAGGACAAGAGGAGATGGCCTAAAGCTCAGACAGGGCAGATTCAGATTTGATATCAGAATTTCATTTCACTCTTAGTGTTGTCAGGCATTGGAATAGGTTGCCTGGGGTGGTGGAGTCACCAGCCCCGGAGGTGGTCAAAAGGTGTCTGGATCTGGTACTGGGTGATAAGGTCTAATGCTTTAGGGGTTGCAGTGATAGTGCTGGGTGCATGGTCGGACTGGGTGGATGATCTTAAGGGTCTCTTCCAACCTAGATGATTCTATATTGTATTTGTGGAAGCAGTGACTTCCAAGTAAAGATCCTCAGGACTGTGGGATGTTTTTAGCAAGCAAGCTATTTACCAGGTTAGTACTTGCCTGCATACTTGCCAAGGCACATCTGAAAGCAGGCCAACAGCGCTCCTGACAAGGCACTGACACTAACTTCAGCTAGCAGGAGAATTAATGGGTGAGGAGTCCATGCTCTTTTGTTGGCTTGGGTGAGTGAGTTGGATCATTTTATCTTGTAATCAGACAAGCACCAGAGCCAACAATTGTAAAGGCGATTGCGGCATTTCTTCCTCCAGGAGGCCGCAGTCTGCTCACTCAGCTGCATAACAATACACAGCCTGAGGGTGAAGTTACACAACAGGTGAAGGTGTTATTTCCTATTCGGCCCTACCCAGCACTACACTGGGTGTTGGCTTTGATGGATAATCAACCTGACAAGCTTAGTAACGACCTGACTACCCCAGCACCCTGCTGGGATACACAACTACAGCCGGCCACTGGTGTCTCTTCAGCCCCTAGTGCTGTGCTGTCTGCAGTCTTCCCCTATGCAATAGCAATTAGTTATAGATGATGATTTGAGTGTTAACACCTGAAATACTCTGGTCTCTAGATACTTTACTCACATTACTTTAACCGGGATTCTACCAACTTCATTTGTAAAATTGTGCCAATTTACGTGAGGCATGAGCATGCTAAGTGCTTTAGTTGCCATAGAGATGGTCATTCTTCAGCTTTTGGATGGGGTGTGTTGTTTGGGGGTTTTTTGTGCAGTCTGTATTGAACTTTCTACTTGCAAATCCTTGCTTGAGCAGTTGCCTTGCAAAGAAGCACCAGGACACAGCAGCACGTAGCAGTCTGTCACTTTGCAGCAACCTGCAAAGTCTGTCACATCTGCAAGAATTTTCTGTAGCTGCCCTTAAGGCCAGCTGCCCTAAAGGTCAGCTGTTTAGTTTAGCTGAAACTTCTTAACAAAGCTTTTGCTGTGGAATGAAAATACTTCCCTTTGATTCAGCATTCCAACTATTACATTGGTGCAATAAACTGAAAATTGCTTCGGCCAGAAATTGCTCTTGTAGCACTTGTGCTTTTTTGATCCAATTTAAAAAAACAATCCTAACAAATTCTTGAATAAAAAAGTGCTTTTATCTTGACAGAAATTATTGTGTCGAGCAGTTAATGAAGTTTATTTGTATTTGGTAAATTGAGTTGAAATGCCTCTAATGAAGGTCTTTTAAGCACCTGCTGTGGAATTAGGACCCTGAATTAGATCATGTCCTAGTTAGCAGTTACCTGCTTAACAGTAAATGTTCTTTCAAGATATCAGCAAAGAACTGTTTGGACTTAGCAGAGGGAAGTCCTGACAGCCGAACTTCTTTTACATCCTGAACTGCTTCAGGTACAGGTGAGTGGCAGCTGATGCTCAGCCCTGCTAACATCATTTCATTTCCACAAAAAAAGCCATACCGAAAGAACCCCCCTTTTGTAAAAGTGAGGGAAAAATCAGTCATGGCTCCCACAGGTTTGTTCTCCATCCACAGCTCAAAGGTTAAAGCCTCTATCCAGAGCACTGAAGTGTGTTTTTAACATCTGCTGCCTGTGGGGAGCTGTAAAAGTGAATTGAAGGCCTAGGAGAGAAAGAATGTGCTCTAGACTTCTTGCGGATGGCATTAAGGCAGTCTCTGTTTTAAAGGAATTCATACCCAAAAATAAATCATGATTGTTCCTCCACTGGAGTGCACATTTGGACCTTTTCTTGCAGCCTCAATGACTTCTTTAGCACTGCAACTTAATTGTGAAATGGTGGTGAAAATTCTGAGCCATAAAATAAAATCAGTGGCAGTTGCACTGTATTTGAATTGTGTTGCAGTTGGCATTTTCATTTGTGCATTTTCAGATGACACTTCCTGTTCAAAATTTCCCAAAGCTTAATTCCTTTTTGGGCTGAGGCAAGAATAAAGTGTAAATGTTGGAACACTCAAGACTTGTTTCAAAGTATGTACTAGAGGAGAAAGTTATAAAAGTTTCATGGAGGGTTAATAAAAAAACCCCAACAAAAACAACAACAAAAAACCCAATACAAACTAGGAATTTCCTGCAGAGCTGAAACTCTGCATTGCAGTCCCAGTTCCCAGATCCCTGTTCCACTTGTGAGCTAAATGTGTGCATTTAAAGCTCCTCACTGTTGCTGTGCACTGGTTACCTGGGTGAGAGGGACCTGAAGCCACTTAAGCATCTACTTGTGCACTTTTGCAGAAGCATTTTAGATCTTAACAGGGCAAACCAGCTTCTTACTCATCATCCTTATCAGGATACACAAAATTAGTGTTCCAGTTGGGATCTCAAAGCACATCTATCCACACAAAACCTAGCACGCACTCTGCATGTTAGAACAGCCACCCTGATTGTAAGCAATTTGATCTCCTTGCTACTGGAGGAAAGGACAAAATAAAACCTTTCCTTCAATTCTTAGAAGGGTGCTTTAACCGCGACAGGCATGCAGAGATCTGTGGGAAGGGGAGATCACGACCTCCCCCTTCCCCCCCCACTGTCTCAGTTTGTTTCCTTAAGTGAGCTTGCTTCCTGAGCTTTGGGTTTCTGCCTTGGGAGTCTCTAGCAGGCCTCAGACAGGTCCTGTTATCTTTCTTCTCTATGAAATGTCAGTTCAGCTACAATGGGGAACTTTCTGCAGGACAGGAATTACTTCCTGAAGGGTATTCCCTGAGTGCAAAGGTTATCTTAGACAGACTTGTTTTTCCCTGTGGGAGGTAAAATTCAAAACTTCTTTAGGAAGGAATGAAGATGCATTTGCACGGAAGTTGGTAAAAGAATGAACTGTAACAGCTTCTCTCTCTCTCTCTCTCCCCTCCTGATGACAGATGTCATCACCAGTAGGAGGATATCTTCACAGAAAAATAGTACAGCAAACAAGCTGCCAGAAGCCTAACAGATGCTTGTGAATATCAAGCATTAAGTTCAAGTCTTTTTCAATGACAGAGCTTTCTACAGAAAAGAACAGGTTGTCATTCACTTGGTGCTTCCCAGACCCCAGGATTTCATCCAGCAGGCAGCTGAAGCATCTGGTGAATGGGTCTGATATGCTGGCAGAGGAAAGAGGATGGGCTGTGGTCCCTACAAGGAACCCTCAGTCAGAATCAGGTGAGGGCTGATGCAAGAGGGGAAAAAGAAGGAAGAAAACAAGACAAAAAAGAAACATTGCCCCTCCTCTTACAGCACTGTCAGGGAGAAGCCAGTAGCCCAGTTTACCCCTCCTATAGCTCTTTATGCTGATAAAAATATTCTGACAGACCAGAAAGCTCTTGAGCACAAGGAACCAACACTCACTCAAATAGACAGTATAATTAAGATGCCAAGCTCCAGAGAACTTGTTTGGATTGGAAAGTGACTGTATTTGTCTTAGTTCCCTTTTCTAACACTAAACATGTACTAAATGGCCAGTTTCATAGCTAGTATTCAGTATGCTTTGGAAGTTATTTCCAATATAGGCTATCCTTCCAACTTGCCAAACAAAACCAAATTCCTCAACTGGAATTGTGAAGACTTCCTTACCAACTACTTCCTCTATAACACTCAAAACATTTTGTCCTAGAGCCTCTCATATGCTTATAGGCATTTCTGACTCAAATTTAACTACACCACTTCTACAATCAAGAGTGGATTTTTTAAAAATCCATGGTGAAATCCTGCTACTTGTCTTTGCTCGTAAAAGCAGTTGCAGTCATGAGCAAACAGGTGTTGCAGACATCTTTTTATGAAAAATCCTTTCTTTAGGATTTTTTCCTCCTGAGAAGCTGAGAGGCCTCAGGAACAAAATGTAAACAATAGTTATCTGCTGCTGTGGAATGCAACAGGTGGATCTTTGATTGGCCCATCTTAGATGTTTATAACTAATGGCCAATCACAGCCCAGCTGGCTCGGACAGGAGTCTGAGACAGCTGCCTTTGTTATTCATTCTTTCTGATTCTATTCTTGGCTTAGCTAGCCTTCTGATGAAACCTTTCTTTCTATTCTTTTAGTATAGTTTTAATGTAATATATATAATAAAATAATAAATCTAGCCTTCTAAAAAAAATTAAAATTAAATAAAAACAGTTGAAAGAGCTAGTAGCAGCTCAAAAGCATTGAAGAGCAAAAAACTTAGCTTCAGCCCAAGTGGTTCAATAAAGGGCTGTGGCCAAGACATTCCAGAAATTTTCTCAAAATTATTTGAAATTGTTTGATGACTGTCAATGGATTTTTGATAACTATTGATGGATTTTTCTTTAGCAATTTTTTGTTTCAAGATTCTGCAAGCCTGTTTCAGGACCAAAGGGGACTTTCAGAGATGTCAAAGAGGAACATCTTCAGTCCATGGACTTTTCCTGAAACTCAGCTGTTCGGACTTAGACTTTCTTTGCATTGTTTTTGCATTTTCTTATATTGTAAGATTGTTTTAGTCATATGATAGAATTTTATGTTCTACAGGTGAAGAATTTCCCTGATCATTCCACATCAGCACTTGATTGAGGTTTTGATTGGCAACAGATAACCTGTCAAGTGTTTGTTCTTTCCTCTGCATGAGTACAGCAGATGAAATTACAAACACTTTTTAATTTAACTAAATAAAAAAAGGTGACATGTCGCAGACATCTTTTTATGAAAAACCCTTTCCTTAGGATTTTTTCCTCCTGATAAGCTGAGAGGCCTCAGGAACAAAATGTAAACAATGGTTATCTGCTGCTGTGGAATGCAACAGGTGGATCTTTGATTGGCCCATCTTAGATGTTTATAATTAATGGCAAATCACAGCCCAGCTAGCTCAGACAGGAGTCTGAGACAGCTGCCTTTGTTATTCATATCAAGCCTTCTGTAACATGGAGTCAGATCTCCATCTCTTCCCTCATCCGAAAACCCCTGTGAACACCGTCATAGACAGGAAAGCATAACTTCACAAAAAACAAGGGTCAATAGACTATTTTGTTTTGCTTTGGTAAAGGTCTTAGAATATCTTAAATTCCATGATTAAACATTGCACAGGTTTAGGGTTTTTGGGTTTTTTAATTGTAGAAAAGTGCATAAAGTGAAAGGATAATGGACGGATTGTAGCATGATACCATGGATACTATCTTCCTTAAAGAGGTATTTCATCTACTAAGTGGAAACCCTTCCCATTATAAATCCAGCTGTAGATAGCCAGGTACTGAAAAAACATCACAGCCTTGGTGAGGTGCAAGCCAGGCAGATGTGCTTTGGCTACTGCTCCTGACAGTGCTCAAGGCAACCATTCTCTCTGGGAACTGTCCCTGCCCCAGTGTCTGGTGAGCAGAGCCTGGTGCTGTTGGGCTCCCTCATACTGCTCCCCAGGACTCAGCTGTACAGGTAATTCTACCCTACCATAACTGTCTCATTTGTAATTAATGCAAGTGAGTCTGAAGCACAATTTGAGTATCTAGCAGATATTTACCCCACCCCACACATACTGATACACAGCTCCAAGGAATGGGTTAGATCACCTAAAAAACCAAAAAGATTACTAAGTTTTGTAAAGCATATAGCAATGTTTGAATCTGTCCTCATCTTTCATAGGGTTCAGAGCAAACATCTTTCACTTATGTTCTAACATCACTTCGAGTTTCACTCCCATCAACATATCTTACAGTCTACATGTTTTGCACATTGTCCTTAAAGAAACTTAGGACCAGTAAAAGGCCCACAGAGAAACAATTTGCTTGAATTAATGTGACGAGTACTTGCCAATTGCCAAAATAAATATCAGGTTAGATGGAGAAATATGAAGTTGCAATTTCATACCAAGAAATGGAAGTTTCTAAACCAAATGTTCATCAGTGCTGATCCAGGGCAGCAAGCTGTTACAAGAAAAGATGTTTGGTAAAAGGCTGGAGGTAAATATTAATAATAAATTAGGAATTCCAGTGACATCTCTAGCCATAGTTAAAAAAACTGGGAAGAAGTCCTTGCCAAAATACACATCACTTCCAGGCAGATATTTCTGAGTATGGTGACTCCATACTCAGAAGTTTATGAGCTCTCTCATATTAACACATACACACCTCCAATTCACTGTATAGCTATTTATAGATCACCAATCTTTTGAGACACATCAAATTTTGCTCTCATGCTTACACAAAGAGCATTTCTACATCAACCAATGAATCTTATGACTGAACCAAGGCACAATCTCATAAATAAGGTGCCCCAACAGTAACTTAGGCCAGCTCTTGTTGGCTGGCCCAGGAGTGCTGCCCAGCAAAGGGGACTACCTTAAGTCTTGAGGTTGACTCCTGAGAGGTTGACTCTTTTGTTGACTGTTGCTCACCATCAGGTAAGACTAATCATTCATGGTGTTGTACCTTGCCTACATAGGAAGTGAGCTTTCCCCTTTTCCCCAAGTCTAGATCACCTGCATTCAATTCAGGCTTAATTACATTAATTTTGAACCTTACTACAACAATATAAGGTGATCAACTTTGTCCTTAGCCAGCTGTTGTTTAATTGTTCGATAGCTAAAGAATCCATGCTGTGTGATGGGGAAGGGGAAGGGAAGAAAATTTAAAGAGTAACTGTAAGAAAGTACTCCCCAAATTCAAAATACAATGTACAAAGTACAGCATGGTACTCTTTCCAACCTATTTACTGAAAGGGCTTTGCAAACATTGAGTTTGTTGTTCTGCCCCACTGTAACTGCACAAAATGACACAATCTGGTACATAAAATATTCACTTAAAAATTCCAATTTGAGAAACCTCTTAAAAATCTTTCATCTCCAATCTCAATTTTCTATCATTCCCAAGAGCACCTATAATAATCACATCAGTGGAATGGTTACTGAAGATTGGTTACTTATAATTAGCCTTAATGCCACATTTGTTAAACACAGTAAATTTGCTTTTTATATTGTAGTTGTTGTTCTTCAATAAAGTTTTGCCTTACATAGTTTATACAGATTATGAACATACCCGTTATGTCATGAAGTGCTCACAACCTTAATGTAGGTTAAACAGCAGCTTCTGGATTTACTTAAGATCCCAGAATAGAAGCATATGGAAAAGCAAAGTGATTTTAAGTTTCTGACAAAGTTAAAAATATTACAAACTTTTAGCTTTTATTGAAAATTAAATATATTAGCAAAAGCAAGATTTAAGAAATATTTTACAAATGATTTACATACAAGAAAGCCAGTATCAGACATATTCACAAATATGCAAACCTTTAATTACAAAAAGTACCTATTGGCAGCATGATGCTAAACCTCGCCACTGCAGTGTGCTCTACTATTTATATGAATAAGGCATAGAACTCACATTTGCACCAACTTAAAAAGTTCAAATAAAACTTTAAGCTTTTGAATCCTGGATGCACAATCCCCAATAGACACACGCACGCGCACACTTAACATTTCTTCTTCTAAGCTCTACAAACTAAGTGTGTGCTCTGGAAGAACAGCCTGAAAAGCCCAGTAGAAATGTAACTGGTACTAGCATTTAGATTTCAATTTCCTCTTTAAAATGTACAGGCCTAGGTATGTAAACCATATTCACAGTTTAAGTATTTTTAGACAGAAGTACCTGTTTTTCTGCACTTGTTCCTTAAAGTTGGCTCTCAGTTCAGCATACAGTTCATGTCACCTGTTTTGTGATGCATACATTTACAAGATAACTTAGAAAAAATCTGTGCCATATTCATGGTCAAGTTAGTTAAACAAAAGTAGTAATATCCAACTGTGACATTCAATACTATATTTCAAATATTTGTGCAAACAGCAAAAAAACAGTTGTTTGAGGCAAACATTTGCAAAACCTTTATTACCTCCTCAATGTTGTAAACTTGGACTGTCAACCTTAAGTCCTGCACTTCCACAGCTTAGAAAAGTCAATTCCTAAAATGATCAAGTCTCAAAAAGGTTCTTTTCTACATAGTGCAAATTTTAATGTAGATAACGTGAAAAACGTATCTAGCTGGATTGATTTTGTGCAATAGTCAGTGGTCTTCTCTCATAGTTGAAGAAAGGGTGCATCCAATGAACCATGGGGTTCAGGAGGCCAGGAAGGTGGAGAGAAAAAACAGTTCCATTACACTTCTCAAACCAGTGCTAGATGTGCAAAGGCAGCAAAAATTCCAGCTGCTACTACAACCAGAACAGAGTAACTTTTCAGGAAGACCCAGGCGGTTAGTCACTTGGACTGGTCTCTAGAAAAATAGGTGAGGATATGCTGGATTTTTATCAGTCGGTCTTTTAAAGACATCATGGAGAGAACTGACAGCTGGTATCTGGGGTCTACTGGGAGAACAGCTAGAAGCCACCAACACCAAGCAGGACCATTGGGCATTGCCTAGAAATAAAACATAAGCTGGTTACCAACAACCAATGTCACATAGTTGACTACCATAAAGACATCAAAAGACAAAGTCATCAATGACCAAGACTACTTTAAAGTTTGATACTAACTAGAGAACTCCAGATCTATGAGATTAGAAGAGTGCTGAAAGGATCTCTTCTCTTTAACTGAGAAGTCAAGCAAAGTACACTTAAACTAAGCTTTATAAAGCAATTATTTTTAAGACAACACAGGAAGCTCATAGATTCCTAGGAAAAGATGGCTAAGTACAGGACAGCCACCCAATGACAAATCTCTCTGATAAAAATTAAATCTAATACTTGTCATGCTGTTCTTAAGGCCTGAATATTCTTGAAGCCTAATGTTTTCACTGTAATTACCTTTATTTGATGGACTTCTCTGTCACCTGCCAGTTCACTCCCTTTCTCATTGCCTTCTAGACAGAGCAGGACTACCTATTTTCTTCTAAGCAGTTAAAACTGTGACTTTTTCCTGCAGTTTAATTACCAACAGCAACCATTAGATGTCAGGCCTTGAACTGGACTTAGTTCTCCTCAGTAGAGGTCCTACCACCGCAGAGAATACTAAGTACGTCAAATGATCTGCAAAATTGTTACTGGTAGTGGTACACTCCAGGATAACATTTCCTCACTTGCAGCCATTTCCACAAAGCTGATACATTTGTGTCCTATTATAAATCTCAGGTATACATCCATAATATTGCTACCCTGCTAATTATTCTGGTTTTGCACGTGTATTCCTCTTTCCTAGTTTTAAATGCTGTTTCAAATCTACTTGTTTTTTAAATTGTCCTAAAAATCCCTTCTGACTTCATGCACTGGCTTCTACAGCATCTACAGTCCCCCCAGACAGGTTAATGTGGTGACATCCCACAGAATAGGGTGGCCAAAGCCCTGTACACTTTAAACCATCTAACAATATTGCAAAACTCCCAAAACCCTGACATTACAGTCCTCTAATGATGTCCAAGTTACCTAAACCTAAGGTTTGGGTACAGGACCTCATCACTAACAAAGGAGAATGCCTTTAAGACCTTGTCACTTGGAGGCACAGGTACACATGTACTTACAGAGATGCCAGTATTGGAGGGGTACCTGCTCAGTGTGTGGGACCTGCTCTGCTCGGGACTGCAACCAACACCACCTCCCTGATGGCCCCACAGCAGACACCACAGAACAGTGACCAGAACAACCCTCTACACCAGCTAGGTAAAAACCTAAACTTTTGGAATGACAACTCACCTGTGACTTCACCAGGACCTAAAGAGTTGGACACTTTAGGGACATTACTACCAAAAGGAAATGCTACCTCTGACAGTTTTTAAGTTGGTTTGTCACGTTCAAGTTGTAAGTTATAAATAATTAGCCTATGGCATGCCACCCAGTAAAACTGTGCCTTTGATAACTCCTAGACATGATCATAAAATTTTTGATAAGGCACACCAATAGCTAGAAAGATGAGGCTTGTCAAGTTTAGTGAAGAATTTCATTCTCCTTGTACCGTGTTTGCTGTCCTTTCTGCAAAGGGCCCTGCAGAGGGATAATAAACATGGCTTTTATATTCTAAAAACAGAAAGGAGGAACTGTGATGGTGAACAGCTGGACTGTGAGCCTCACAGACTCCTGACTTTAACCGGGTAAGCCTAGAGAGGGCACTGAGAGGAGGAGGGATCTGGCTACAGCAAACAGGTGTCAGACAATCCCTGATTGGAGGCACAGAAACATGTAAGCAGGCAGCTATTGGCCACTGAGCAGGGTGGTAACCAAACCTGAGCCAATCAGGTTCCAATGTGGAGCGTTTTGAATAACCTGTGTAAGAGCTGTGCACGCCATTAAAGCTCCCTTTGGCACATGAACTTCCATGTTGTGCTGTCTCTTCATTTCCACTGAACACAACAGGTTAATTCATAGCTTCATAGAAGTATGCAGCAGATGGGTGAGGGACAAGCTTCCCTAAGATCCCAATTCACATCAAACTCCACTTTGAAAAGCAAATTCTACATATTTTTAAATGTTATTTTTCTACAGCCTCCACTCCCTCAGGATCTCACCTTCATTAATTGTTTATAGTAACTATCAAGATAGATTGCTGCAGCTAGTTTCTTAAGAAACATGTGTCAAATGCTAGCAGCTGCAGCAGTTTATGGCATTAGCTCAGAAAGGAGGAACATGTTATTTGTGATTACCTCTTTGATAAAGGTATCTGCCCGCACGTGGCAGATTCAGTTTCTTTACTTTCACAGGGAGAAAAGAGAGAGCTTTTTCACTTTGAATTCTAACAGCTTTACACATACTAACAGTTTAACTGTTACTGGAACTTAAAGTGTTTTCAGTTTACTGGTTTTATTTCCACATCAGCATATCATCCCTTCCTGGAGATACTGCTGACCAGCGACAGAATTGCTTTTTGTTGCTCATTGTAAGAAAAACAAGGTCCAAGCATTATTGTCTTTGAAGCTGGAGAAAAAAGTGGGAGTTTTTTTTTTAATACTTAGCAGTTGGTAATAGGGCTTTTATTTTTAGAAATAAGCATCTAATAATGAATATTAAATGATGTCCCACCTGTATATTTTCTTCCCTGTCAGGCATTGGTCCGAAGTGCTGAAGAATTTGAGTGCGAAATTTGTTTCTTAAGTTTTGAAACCAACTGCAGGCCTGATTGTACACAAAATTGTGAAGCTCTCTCAGTTTCTTTAGTTCTTCATCAGCAACCTGTAGGAAGAAAGTTATGAAAGTATGATTAGTGATAAAGAAACAATTAAGGGGCTTAAGCTAAAATCAAAAAACACTCAATTTCAACTATGTTTAGATACACTTCTGGTGTTCTTCATAACCTTGACTACTGTAATTGACTAAATGGAAAAGAAGTATTGTGATATTTTTTAAAGTTACAGCTTCAAACTATTGTTGAAACAGAAATTATGGTTTCTTATTTGTTTTATAATAATAAAAAAATTAAGCTAGTTTCTAATGATGTAAAAATTTGAAAGAAAGCTTTCAAGAACAAATCAAAGAAAAATCTTGATATATTAATACTAGTAAGTATTTAGACATCATTCTGGATACCTTAACATCTTCCAAATATTCAATGTCTGCAGTGCAATAACCATCTTTCATCCCTCTCCGTAAAACTCTAAATCTCTTTCCACCAATTGTATCAACAACAGACCGTCCATCAGGCAGAAAATGAACGTTCCTAATTTGCAGCATGCAACCATAATCTGCAAAACTAAAAAGAGACCTTGTCAGTAATACAATTACACACTTGTGAAAAGATGTTCTTTGTATTTAAAATGACAAAAGAGATGGAAGCTTAGGATCAGGTTGTAAACCTACCCATTTTGAGAATCACTTATGCACATCCCAAACTGTTTAGTTCCAGTTTCCATACTCCTGCGAATCATGAGTCGGTATCTTGGCTCAAATACATGTAGAGGACAAGGCACAGTAGGATATGCCATAGTGCAAACAAACATTGGAACATTCTTGGTCAAGCTTCAAGAGAACATAAAAAGAAATATACACCTTCAAAATCTGAACATTGAGCTATGCCAAGACAATACATTTTTTTCCAGTATGTCTGCTATGTTTGAGGTCATAAAGCACTCATTTCAAAGTCAAAATAAGTTGTAGAAACTTTCATCAATGACAAACTCATATACCAGTAGCTGAATACCTGTGTACTGATTTGCATACATACTGGACAGTAAGACTCACTGTTATCTAGGTAGTGAGTACCTAGTCAGTGAATGGAGGGCTCTGTTTTGGGCTGGGGGTGTCAGCTACTTTTTCATTTTTGCTTTAGTTTGAGCTGTAAAAGCAATTAAGCCCTCAGAGACACAGTTTTCCTGTAAGTAAAATCCTGTATATAAAAAGATGTACTAGTAACTGCATGGTAGCTAGGTCACCATTTAGATTATTTTCTAGGAGGGACTCCAGATCACAAGATGCAGCCCAGCGTATAATTTGCACCTTGCAATATGCCTCAGGCGGCATAACTGAAAAACAAAGTATTTTAAAATCCTATTCTATCAGTATGTATAGTTGATATTAAGTACAATCAAGTTATCATTAAAACATTACAGGGTATTTAATTTTAATGCCTTTCAGAATATAAAATGTAAATCTACTGGATGGATTCTGTTAAGTAATTTGCATGAGCTGTTGTGTTAAATAGTTTTCCAACATTCACATCTACAATACATGATGCTGTATGTATTTGAAGAACTCTCTGTGAGATAAACATGTTTATTAAAAATCCCAACATTTTCTTTTATTACATCTATCTGTATAAGATTAATGTCTATCATGAATTGCTTTGCAAGAAATTCAAGTCTCTGAGACTCTGCAGTCAATTGAAGACAATTTCATTCACAGCAGCAAAGCTAAAACCAAAGCTCCCTGACAGTGCATGCTGAAAGAGGAATGGAAGGGGAAACATGTTTCATAGAATCCTAGAACAGCATAGGTTGGAAGGGACCTTAGAGATCACCTAGTTCCAACCCCTCTGCTGTGGGCAGGGACACCTTCCACTAGATCAGGTTACTCAGAGCCTCATCCAACCTGGCCTGACCAATCTAGTGACCTTCTATGACAGAGTTACAAGAGAAGGGCTACAGATGTCATTTTATCTGGAATTCTGTAAAGACTTCCCCCTTCAATGTCCTCTCCAAACTGGAGAGATTAATTTGATGGGTGGGCTGTTAAATGGACAATAAGGGTTGGATGGTTGCACCCAGAGGATAGAGGTCAATGGGTCAGAGTCCCAGTGACCAGCAGTGTCCCTCAGGGGTCCATTTTGGGACCAGCACTGTTTAATGTCTTCATCAGTGACATAGACAAAGGGACCCACTGCACCCTCAGCAAATTTGCTCATGACCCCAAGCTGAGTGCTGTGGTTGACACAACTGAACGATGGGATGATATCCAGAGGGACCTGGACAAGCTTCATACTCCTTGCACCCATAATATACCACAATTAATGACTATACAAATAATAAAACATTTCTAAAAAGGATTTCCATACTAATTTCTCAAGTTTTTCAAGACAAGAAGCTTACTTGGAGTGTTCTGCAGTTTCTTCCGCATGAATTCTTTTTCTCTCAAATAATTCATCAGATAAGTATTTCATTATTAATTCTTCCAGCAGTTCTGTGATACTGTATTTTCTGCTTGCAAGGTACTGTAAATAATTTAAAAAAAAATCTTTTCATGTATCTTAACAAAAGTCTTGAGAAAATGCAGCTTTTTAAATAAAAATATCATCTATGAAATGTGACAAAACTCATGAAAACTTACAGCTCTGAAGTTTTTATACTTCATTAATTAAAACCTAATTATACTCTAATATTTGAAAATTAGATTCTCTCTGTAAATTCTTAGTGTCTGACAATTTGAATGTCTAACTCAGTATCTCTATGCTATACTAACTCAGTTAGTATCTCTATGCTTATCACAGACAGAACTGATTTCCCAGGATATACAGCAATACCAATAAGAAAAGTGTACAGAAATCACAGAGAAGTTTAAATGAATAGATACCAAAGTTTACAAATATGTAGGATTGAATTACTTCACTGAAGTAAACAGTCACAGAAACATAAAACCTCTAAGACCCTGAGACCCTTTTCCATTCTAGCAGTAATCCACAGCCCAAGCAAATTTAAGTTGATGGGTTCAAGTGAAACAGCCTTTAAAATTATACAGTATTTGTGAGCTTTACTGAGAAACAATACCTCTTTCAAGCTCTCCTTACAGAGTGGACACTGTGGAGCATGATCTAAACACCGTTCCAAACAACCTTTGCAAAAAGTATGTCCACAAGGGGTTGTTACTGGCTCAAAGAATAGCCTGAAACAAAAGTATCAGAAGTTAGAGGTCATGGCCAGTGTGCATTTTTCTAAAAATGTCAGTGATTAATCTCTTGTATTTTTAAGACTAGTTATACTATAACAAAGTAAAGAAACAATTAGTCCCAAGTCTCCTTATTCTACTTTTTCCTCTATACTGCAGTTTGTTTCCATTTACTGCAACACTCACTGTTTTGTTTTCTGATGAAGTTGGACATATTCCAGAACTCTAGGTAACTAAATATTTAGCCCAATATACAAAGATTTTGGTCTCCCTACATAGAGATTCAGAATAAAATTATGTGATTCTTTGAGAAACTGGGTTGTTTTAACAGCAGTATTACATATTAATAGCATAACTATGAATAGTTTAGTACACACTATATGTTTTATGGTATTTATTCTGAAAATCAAGATTATTCAGTTAGAGTTTTCAAACACAACATCGGCTACATTTAAGTGGACTAACATTCTGAAGCATCTATGTCTCCCAGACAAATACAAGGTTCACAATACAAGGCTACGGTTCTAAACATTAACCTTCCCAAAATAAGTTTTATTGACTGAAGAACCTCTAACATTTAACCACAAAAGATCCTGTCCTTTGATGGTGACCAGTTAACACTGCCAAGTTTAACTAAAAGGGCAGCTTGATTAAAACAGTCCTACAGTATATAGCATTGTAGCAAGTGGCATTTAAATACACATTTAAGTGCAGGGATAGTGAAAAGCTGCAAATTATTGACTGATATCAGAACTCATAACTTACAAGTACCTCAGTTTGTACACGTAACAGATATGCAGCCAAGCATCTGTAACTAATATAGAATCAAGGACAAAATCTTACCTCATACATAGAGAGCACTCAAAATCTGATACATCAATCAAATCTCCTGGGATTGTTCCAAAAGCCAGTTGTCCAATGTCCCTTTTTGTACTTTCTAAGGAAAAGGAGGACAAGATACTTCTTCAAACAAAGGCACAAGGCAGTAAATACTTTAAATTTCACAGTAAGTGCAGTAAGTGACTGTTTACCTCCTTGCTTTTTGTGTTTGTTTCTTCCATCTTCACATACAACTGTATCCTGTTCTGAAAAGGAGAGCTTTCTTTTTAACAAAGCACCTTTTCCCTGGCCAGAGAGAAGGGGTTCAGAAGACACTCTCTTTAAGCCATCTTCCTTGGCAAGGTCTTTTGTTGAGTTAAGAGCATGGGCAGACTGTGCACGATTTAAGCCTCCACTCACAGGCTCCAGTACATCTGATCCTCCTAAACTCTGTAACAATAAGATGAACCAAACTGTATTCTAAGAGTAACACCAATCTAAGTATGTGAGATGTGACTGTGCAAAGATACATAAGCCAAACTGGTATTCACAGTTAGTGCGTACCTATTAGTTAACTAGAAAAATTTCTAAGTCTTAGAAAGCAACATAGTACTTAAATTTGCTTAGCATTAACAATTCAGAAATCTTCACCCACTTCAAACAAAACAAAAATTGTATTTCATCTGCTTAAAAAATACAGAAAAATTGTATTTCTCTTTTCTTGAAGTACCTAATATCAAGCTTCAGTACCTTCTAATACCGTATTTATTACTCATTCTAGTGAAGTAGAATGAGGAGTTTTAACACTACAAATGAAAATAAATTACTTCTAAACCCTGCTTCTTTTCCTCCAATTTAGCCAGTTACACAAAAACAATATTTACGCTGGAAAGTGTGACAAATCAGAGTATCAGTACATCTGATGTATATAAATCAGTCAAAGACAGAAATTACTGTAGCGGTTTTGTTACCTGTGGAGGACAAAGCTGTAAGTTGCAGTAAGATGCAGTCACCTCAGAACCAAGTATAAAAGGTTTATTTCTAATGTGGGGTGAATTCCAAGCAGATTCCTTCAGACTCTCACCTAACTTCTCTGGTGACAAAACATCACACAATATCTAGAAAAACCAGCTCAATGTTAATAACAATGAAAAAGAATCCAGACATACCTTTGTTATAAATTTACGTACCAAAAACTAAGGAGGTAATCTACAAGAAGTTATTCTCATGAACGGATCTTTATTCAAGCAGTAACTGGCAGAGTTGAAAATAAACAGAAACCTACACAGCTACATTGGTAGAAAAGAAATTTATCTAGAAATCTTTTCTACTACAAGTCAAACGGAATTAGACATTATCAATTTATTATTATGCAGCTTTTCAATATAATTTCTTATTATCACAGAAAAAACTCTTGTGCTCCAGGCACAGAGGGTTTCTACTTGGAAAATGTCACTTGTTGCCTGCTTTCCAGTTTTCTACATATTCACTTAGTAACTTCCAATGCATATGTACTTTTCAAGATGTATGTAAAACGTGTACATTGGGACTAACTCTTTGATGTAGTACAATTTAAGAAATATCTTAAAAGGAATCTGCCACCTGAACGTTTCCTGTAGGTAATGAAGATATCAGATGCACAAAGTCTATCACAATGAGAGTTTCATAAAGGAGTCAAGTCAGAGATGAGAATGCAGTATCATAAATAAAATTACCTTTTCTGCTTCTAGCTTGGCTGGAAGAAAGTCCTCATCAAGGGCTAAGCACTGTAGAAACAGTTGTAAGGCATCTCCTACAAAGCCAGAGTCGTGCAGAACTTTTCCTTTCTGAAAGTAGACCTGAGAAACAGATACCACAAAGACATTTATAGAGAATAGGGAGAACTGCAGTATTGATCTTACAGGTATTGCAACAATGTTAGAATTAGAACCTGCCATGACAGAAAGAATGCAGCTGTAACAAATTTGCACTGTGCACAGCGTGTGATCCATATCCCTTGTCTAGCTCACATCCATTACAGTGTTTGAAAAGAGTCATGGGATAGGATGGTGTGAGTCTTCTTCCAGTTAACTTGTTTTGTCTTACATAAAGGGTTAAAAACCTCACTAGTGCTGAATTCACAGCCCTTAATTTCCCTCTTCTGTGAGCCTTTGGAGAGGAAGAAGAAGGACAGGAGATGCAAATTATTACATAACCTCACACAACAGCTTACAGAATACTTTTTTTGCCCTCTCTTTCATTAAAAGCCTGATGGTTCCAGCCTTCAGAACAGGGAATGCAAACAAAACAATCCACACAACTTTTCACCCCTTACATACATCTCGACCTATATTCTTAAAACAAAACAATGCACTCTCAGAATTAATTGCTTTTTCCAGCTATATTTTATGCTTGAACACTAGGCACCAGCTAGCGAAAAAAAAAATCTTCGTATTGTTTTCCTTGAAAGAAAAAAACCAGGGAGGAAAGACTACCGGATTTTGCAGAGCCCACTCAAAAGTAGATGACATTGGAACTAAGAACTTATCTCAGATTTTAAAAGTTGCACTGACCGTAACAGAAAAAGTTAGATAAAACCAACAGGTATAAAAAAAAGTTAAGACAATATATCTATTTGTATATAGGAATTTGGATAATGGACCAGAAACTAAACTTAAAAACAAACAAACAAAACAAACAAACAACAAACCCCCAACAAAACAAAACAATCAAAAACTACTCTACCAAAGGTCAGAATGCAGCTTCTACAGAATGACTGACAGTATGAACAATAACATCTGTTCAACAAGACTGTCAGATGAGGACACACATCCTCTTTGATGGAGTTGAGCACTTTGCTTTTAGATGAATTCTGAAGAAGGGAAGTTTGCTAGTCCTCCTCTTACAGACAGTTTATTTTCCTACAGAGGTTAAGGATTGTTACAGGAATCCATCCATCAAACCAAGCTCACTTAAGTGAAGTGACGCTTCTTTATAAACATACAGAAAAAAGTAGACAGTACTGTCACCACTGAGAAGTGAAAAACAGGAGGCTGTATGAATTTGCAGTAGCCAAGGAATTGCTGAACACAGAAGACAACAGAACTGCAGTTATCTCCCCTTGTGTGGCAAGATCTTGCTGCTCCTGCTGAGTTCAGAGTTCAGACAGTGCAACAACACGCATTCTGAAGACCACAGACTCCCCAGCTGCCTGTATTACTTCCAAAGCTCAGCTCCCACAGAGTTTATTTAGGCTTTTTGAAGATAAACTTTTCAAGCTAAAACAGCAAAGTGTCCCTCTGTTAACAAAAATTAACAACTAAACAAAACAAGCCCCAAAGCCCAGCTGTTAGAGGTTACATCACCATGAACTATTCCAACTCGGTGTATTAGTCAACCAGCCCTAACCTGCCCTACTCATCAGGAGTCTATCTCATATGAGTTAACTATTTTAAAGATGACTTTTAGCATTTTCCATGTCTTAAGAAACAACATTTAAAGCAGCTGGCTTAGGTTTTTAAATCAATGCAATTACAATTTGGAAGTTATTAATTTTACAAACACAATATTGAAAAATGATGAATTTATACCAACTTACCTCTGGCCAATTTGGCATTTTGGAAATAACAAAATTTAGATCTTCTATGGCTGTTTTATATTCTTGGAGGCCAACATATGACTCAGCTCTGTAAATTCTTAGCATCAAGTCACCAGAATCTGCAGACAGAAATTAGGTAGAATCTTTTAAAAATCAGAATTTTGTAATTTTTAATTAAATTTGCTTTCATAGTGATATGTCATAATTACAATTTTTTGTCCAATACTTCCAAAATTAGTGGAGTACCTTCTCCCTCACTCCCTAGTGTTTGGCTAACAAAAGTGGCAGTAATTCCCAGTTCATGTGCTGTAAGCTAAGGAAGAAATTTTGGATCCTGATGAATCTTGCAGCATCAAGAAAATTTATTTTCAAATATTGAACAGAGAGGCTCACAAAGCACTGCTGGGACAACAAAAATTGAGGACTAAGTAAACTTTATCTTTACAGTATATCCAATCAAAACCACAGAAACCTGGGAATTCACCACACTTGTATTAAAAGCTTAAGTATTACAAAATTTGCTTTCAAATACCCAAGTTTTTCTGCAGACTGCAATTTGTTTTTATAGTGCCTGACCCCTTCTGACTGTGGCTGGAGATGCCACTTTCACAGTGGCATCAGTCTGGGAGGTACCAGAACTAGGCCTTATCACTATGTGATAAAAACAGCCAATTCCAGAAAGCCTTTAGCACCAGCTGGCAGCCCTGTAGTAGTGGAACTTCTAGAGTGGCAAAAAAGCAGAATGTGTCAAGTAAGGACAAGTTCCCATGTCCATGTCCAACTTGTAGCATTTTGCACTTTCAGTACAGCAACCTCTAAATGGGAAGGACACCCATCTCCTTGCCACTAAAACTACGGTTTTGTAACACAACTAATTGCAGTTGCTGCTTGGAAGAAATGCCAGAACACTGTTTTGACCTTAATTGTTTTTTAAAACAGACCTGGTTTTCATTGAATGAGATAAACTAGTCAAAGGTTGGTCTACTGTAAACAACACTAAAATAAAATAGTTCGTTTAGTTTGTTTCAAAAAAGGCTTCTTGGAGGCTAAAATTTCAATTTAATATTCTTAGTTTAGTCTAGATGTTTAGTATAACTTCTCATAAATTTCCAACATTAGCCTGTTCCACAGTTAGAAGACATACTGGCCAATGTTCCCATAGACTGCAACACACTGCTTTGTATTTAGATTCACAATGCTACATGTAAAAAGATCTTAAGGTAAAAGTAACGGTTAAGAAAATCAGAGAAGAATTCATTTAGCTGAAACTAGAGTGTCTTCCTGATTTGTCTTTCTTTTGAGTTGACCGTTCCCCCTCAAACACAGATATTGCCAAATGCAGTTTGTTTCATTTTCTCATTTGACATAATAAAATGGTTGTTTTAACTGAAGTCTGGGAAACTCTCTTTGTCTGAGTAAAACACTAATTCTGTGAGCAGAACAACTCTGATTTCCTGTGGCTGTGTTTTGTGACTGCTATAGCCTAGCAAGGTGAGAGCTTAGATTAAACTCTTCAGACAGTTTTTCGTGTTGTATTTGACTCTTCGGTGTCCAACAGAGTTAGTAGCAAATCAAACTCCTTTGTTCAGAGGCAGCAGTAAGTGCAGGTCTTTGTTCTCGGATAAGCTGCCTATTTGCACAGAATCAGAGGAAGCTCATCTGTTTCAGACTTTCAAGTGCAGAACATGACCTGAGGAACCTCGAGCCTTTTTTCCTAGGGGGAAAATGAGGGCTAGTTCAAAGATAAAAATGTGAGTTCAAATTGACAGCGGGAGAGCATTTTACCCACTTTTTTTTTCCAAGAGAAAAGCATGATTCCAACTGAACTAGTACAAAACGAAGAGTTTAGCTGAGATCCCAACTCTGCTGCTGAACATACAAACAGTCATTGAATGATCAATAGATATGACAAACTGGGTCTGAATATCCATTCAGAAGACCAAAGGTAGATGATTACTAGTAGTGCTCCTCAAGGCTTAGTATTGGGGCCAGTCCTTTAAATATCTTCATCCACGATCTAGACAAGGGGATCAAGTGTACCAAAAGTTCACAAATGACACAAGATCGGAGGGAGTGCTGACCTGCTGGAGGGCAGGAAACCTCTGCAGGGGGATCTGGACACACTCAATCAATGGGCCAAGGCTATTGGTATGAGGTTCAGCAAGGCCAAGTGCCAGGTCCTGCACTTTGGTCACAACAACCCCTTGCTGTGCTACAGGCTGGGGTAAAAGTGGCTGGAAAGCTGCTCAGTGGCAAAAGCCCTGGGAATGCTGTTTGACAGCAGCTGAATATGAGCCAGTGTGTGCTCAGGTGGCCAAGAAAGCCAAAGACATCCTGGCCTGTGATTAGTGAGGCCAGCAGGATCAGGACAGTGATTGTCCCCCTGTGCTCAGCACTGGTGAGGACATGCCTTGAATCCTGTGTCCAGTTCTGGGCTCCTCACTACAAGAACGACGTTGAGGGGCCGGAGCAAGTCCAGGGAAGGGCAGTGGAGCTGGTGAAGGCTCTGGAGCACAAGCTAATGAAGAAAGATTGAGTTTAGCCTGGAGAAAAGAAGGCTCAGGTGGGACCTTATCACTCTTTACAATTATCTGAAAAGAGGTTGTAGACAAGTGTGGGGGGGTTGGCTGTCTCTTCTCCCAGGTAATAAGCAACATAATGAGAGGAAATAGTGTCAAGGGAGGTTTAGTATGGGTATAGGGAATAGTTTTTCACTGAAAGGGCTGTCAAGCATGAACAGACTGCCCACAGCAGTGGTGGAGACACCATCCCAGGTGGGATTTAAAATATACGTAGATTTGGCACTCAGGGACATGGTCTAGTGATAGACTCAGCACTGCTGGACTAGTGGTTGGACTTAATGATCTGAGAGGTCTTTTCCAACCTAAACAATTTTCTGTTTTTATCTAAATTTATAGATCGGATTTTTTTAACCACAATTTAATTTCTAGGCTTTGTTACAATGAAAAAACAATTTTGCTGTTTCAGCACGTATTTTAGTGTTTTTCAACTAGAGGATGCAAACTAATTTTGAATCTTTGGCTCAAAGACAGCAGAAACATAACTAGTTCTTGAACTTTCAATTTCAGTGACCAAATATATTGTGAATACAGCAATCACTCACTTCTAGCATCCCAAAGACAAAGTATTTTAACAAAAAAACGCACCAAGTATTTGCAGCATAAAGCTGTATCAATTGTTATTATTACATTAAGAGGAAGCTATACAAAGGTGTACACAAAAGAACACATTCAATATGCATTCTTGAGTTTTACATTACTTCCAAAGCATCTGCTCTTACTGTAAGTATAAACATACTAATAAATGGACCACCTCTGATCTGATTCTGCATGCTTTTTATATGGTTCTTAATACGCCAAATTCTTTGAAATAGAAGACATGCACATCAAAAACACTACGCAGAAATACTTTTGGACACAGTATTTTTTACGGTACTACAGGGCCACCCTAATAATCAGAGCTGGAACACACAACTCTTAAGAAAGAGCCAAAAGAACTGGGCTTATTTAGCAGAAAGTAATCCCTGAAAGCACTGGGAGAGCACAACAGCTTTTCAGAATGCAGAAGTGGGTTACCTAGAAGACTACTGAAGTACGCAGCGAAAAAACAAGAGAGACAATGGTTATAAACCAAAACAATGGCAGTTCAGACTTGAAATAAAGAAAAGATTTTTCACTATGAGGATAATTAACCTTTGAGCAGGTCACCCAGACAGGCTGTGGAATTGTCAGCCTGTAGATTTTCATGATCCAGCTGTACAAAACCTTAAGCAAACTGCTCTGATCACAGTATTTGTTCAGCTTAAACAGGAGAGTGATTGCTCAACAGATCTCCTGATGTCCACTCCAGAAGGAATGAGTGAGATTCAGACTAAATTCAACCCTTTAGTGGTGTGTTTCAGGACACTTGATTAAGGGCAAGCTGTGCTTGTATTTTAATTCAAGAGATCTCCTTTAACTAAGCTATTTAATTTCAACTCCTGCAAGGAATATACCAACTATATGAATGTTACCACTCCTTATGGTTTTTTAAAGTCACTTTTGCACAATAGCAAATACAGCTCTTTCCAATGTTTCAGAAACGGAAGAAAGTTATGAAAAGATGCCATTTGAGTAGAGGTTTAGCATCAATGACTTATTTAGGACATCAGACTTATGTTTATCACAACTTTTTAACTAGGTGCATTAAAAAGAAACAGATGAAGCAGCAGTAAAGAAGCACTGAACAGAACATGAATGACTTTTAATACATTTCTTATGCTACATCTTTTCCATCTCTAAGTGTTCTCAAAATTCATGGTCTGAAGGAAGATGGTAAGTATACCAGCAGATATTAATTTATCTATTGGCCTGGAATCATCTTCAATTTGTAGTTGTGAATCCACAGTTCTAAATTCACATTTAATGTATGTCTGCACTCTGACTCCCAAAGTTCTTCAGTATCTTTTCCAGAATATTGATAATCCTCAGGATTGGAGACACAGGAAAGTATTATACAATGGACCTTAAACTGAGCTTCTAGCATTTAATTCTAGCACATATATTGAATTTGAATAATGAAATTTTGAATAAGCATCACAGCTGGGAAGTATACTCAAATTTTAAACCCATTTTGAAGCCAAAATGGAAGATGTAGATTCACATAAAGAATAATCAAAATTCTTTCCCCATAAATATCTAAATAATATTCCTAAATCCATAAAAGAAAGATTAACAAAAAAGATTAACAAAAACTGTGTAATTATTTTACTCTTTTATTATTCTAAAGCAGTCTTAAAACATGAAACAGGAGCCCTGTAAACATATGTGATCCATACTGGATTCAGTTTTACCCTGAAAACTACTGAGATTTCTTTGTGACCTGTACGAGTCAAAGCTGTACTTCAGGAAGAAGTCTGCATCTTACAGTTTCAAGATTTCAAATCCATCACTACAATTCCTACACTTTGGAAACACCCTGGCAAATAAAGTAGAATTGATAGCCAAAATTGAACCCCTTAAAATTAGGTTGCCAAAACGCATATAGAATAGATCTTCGAATTAATCCCACCTACATTGAGAACAGTTTATTCTGGAACTAGAACTAATGTATCTCCCCAGAACAGATTGGAAGGATTAGACTTATGCAAGCTTTTGGTTTTTTTCCTCCACTGCAGACAACTGTATAAACGTAATACACTTCGTTTGTAAAAATATTAATTTCTAAATTACTGAACAGAAAAAAAAATCCTGGTGTAATTCATAACAGAACCTCTCATGTCACCAGGTGTTAAAATCCCTAGTCAAATTAAAACAACAAAGGAATCTCTCGCTGGATCCATGTAGGTGTATCAATCACACAAATATGACTCTCTCTACAAGGAGTAAACTTTGAAAAATTGAGCGTATCTGAAGAGTCCATGGTACCAGCCAGACACATATATTGCGACGGATATAGGATAGCCCAAAAGCGTGCCTCTACCTCCCCTCTTTGGACCCTCTTCAACACTATATAAAACTCCAACCACACCCACCTATGATGTCACTGCCATTACACAACCTGTCCCCCTCCGTGCCTGTCTGCTTATGCAACTCGGCCCGGCCTGCTGGGAATTGTCTTGGTGACACTTAAGACTGAAAATAGGTCTCTCTCTCAGGAAACAAGGTTAAATACACCAACGAAATTACTCTTTGCCCGCGCGCAGCGATTACCCAACACAAAACGAAGCAGAGCCCACAGACTCCTCTGTAAACAAGTCCAGCAGGAGCGTGCGGGAGCCCGTGCGGGACGCTCCCCCACACCTCCGGAGTAAGCAGAAGCAGCTGTACCCCACTACCAGCCTGGGCGCTCTACCAAGCTCCGGGCAGCTGCACGTCCCCTCCTCTCTGCTCTCCCAACGGAGAGGTTCCTCGAATCCCTTCCAACTCGAGAAAACTTCGGACG
>NW_005054297.1:14443662-14449550 GCF_000277835.1 Geospiza fortis
CGGTGTGCCACAGCCGCGGCTCCGCGGGAAACGCCTGATCTGCTTCGCCTAAAGTAGTCACAGCGGGGAAATGCTCAGGCTTCCCAGGTGTATGCCAGCCTCTCATGAAAGCTTGAGGCCTATTGCATAAGCGTTATGTATTTATAATTGTTACAGTGCCCTTTTTTTTTTTAACATTAGAAGGCTGTCATAAATCCAGATGTTTCAGATAAATATAGCAGTACCTTTAAAACCTTCCAAGCAAAGTTTGCACATCAGGAAAATTAATATCTGGCCTTACGAAGGGAGCAAACTATATTTATCTTCAGCTGTATTCCGTGGATGGCGGGCTGGATGATGCTAAAGGTTGTTAAGAGAGCTGTAGGCAAAGATGGCATGATTGGAAATAACCAGACACATCTGCATTTCCATCCAGGTGTTTTGTCTGACCTCAACTATTCTAAGCTTCATCCAGTGGCTTTCAAGTTCCTAAAGTCAAAGAAAAAAGATGTTATAGTAATTGAAGCATGAGGAGACCGTGGGTGTATTTTAAACATGGATAGGAAAGATGGTCTCTTACAGTAATTAATTTAAAAATTGAGTGAGTTAGGAAATTACAGTCTAAGAATCAAAGTAAAATACATATCTGTAGTGTGAACTTGAGTTGTGGTGGGAAGTTGTGAATTGCTTTGAATTATTATGAATGGTTTTAATGGATTACGGGTTCTGGTGTGGACGTGTCAAGTGTGAGTTGACCCCTCACAAAGTATTTGGTTTGGTCAATTTGGACAAAAGTAAAACTCTGAAAGTACTGTTAAACAATAGTTTGTTTTGCATTTCAGATTAGATTACTCATGGAAATACAAAAGAAAAATAAAACAGGACAAACGCCAAGGGCTTGTGGGATTGGAATTAGGATAGTAAGGCTGTCCTCTGATGGAACAATATAAAACAGCATAAATGAAAACATGTTTCCACCATTGCCACTTCCAACGATTCCTATAAAAGTTCATACATTAGTGATTCAAGCAATCGTGCGTGCAATCAAAGCAATCAGCTATTTTACATAATTTCCAGTGTAAAGGCACAAAATACTCATGTCTTTACCGTCATTGGCATCTTGAATCAGAATAATTGAGGTTTTTCCTGTCGTCTTTGTCTTCAAAACTGAAACAGTGTCACAAGGGATTTGAAGTAGGATGGACGAATAGATGGGTTGGGAGCCTGACATTTTTTATTGCTCTCACCCGTTGTAGAAATGTCTGGTATCTGGGAGATTATTTGCAAGGAAGCTAGAGAATATATTTACCTCCTCCTTATTCTCTAGACATTTTTTTTATCCCTGTTGGAAATGATACTGGGCCCAGTTAAACTGTGATATTACCCAATGTTGACAGTCTTACGTCTTTGAACTACAGTTGATTCTTTGAGTTTTGGTTCTGGTGTATTATTCCACCTTTGACATATTTAACTAAACAAGAAAAAAACCCTCAAATTTCAAGTTTTTCACTGTGTTAGTATCAGGATGTGATAGTTATATAAGAGAGGAAGAAAAGACATTTTCAAGATTAGATAACATGCAGCTCCACCACCACTCCATTAAAATAGCACATTCAAAAATCTTCCCCCCACCCCCAGCTTGTAGGGTCAGATAAATGATATTTTAAAACAATAAAGCCTTGCATTGCACAGTTCATGTGGGTCATTCTAAGAAAGACTTCAGGGTCTGTCCTTTCCCTTCCTGCTATAGACCAATATTGTACTGCTGGTGTTGGAAGTTGGTGGTTCTCATTCAGAAAGGTACCAGCAAAGCTCTGTGCCTTCAGTACAGTGGGGTAGAAGTAATTCCTTTCTTAGGCTTTTTAAGGTATTTTGGTTGGATGTTTTTCCAAGCAATTCCTTGTATGAGTAGTGTGTGCAACCCAATTAGACATGAGATGACAATAAAACAGTAGTTTAAGTTGTATTTGACCCTACTTTAGGTAAATTAGGCACAGTGATTCTGAGTCAAGGTCTTCAGAAATCAACAGCAGTATAAACAAAGTAAAGCGAAACCAACCCAGATTAGGGAACAGGCAGTGAACCTAAAAATTAATATCTATGTGCTGGAAATCTGGAGCCAAGCCCCATTTTTACAGGCCCTAGGCAAATACCCCACTAAAAAGTAGTTAACCCAAAGGATGTAGTTGTATTCTGGGAGAAATAATGGCTTTCTGGGTGTTGCTCCTCTTTTTCAAGGTAGATGCTAGTTACCCAGCTATTGTAACTTTTTGCAAAGATATGTGTAGCAAAGGCAAAATAAAATTAATTGGAGAAAGATTAAATTGGACAAAAAAGAGTCATACTTAAGAAAATCATAATATTCCTGAAAACTATTTGTTCTACCAAGAAACACTTAAATATAATTTCTTCTAGAGGGAAAAATCCCAACAAAAAATGAAATATTTAAAGCCGTATTTAAAATTCTAGAATGGCTTTTGAAGACCTTAGCTGATAATGTTTGAGTTCCTTCAGCCTTGGTTAAGAAGTAATGCTCAGAACTAACTATGATTTGTTTTGTTTCAGGTTTTCATTATTTTTAAGTAGAATTTTGTGGCTCTAGTGAGATAGTTTTGGCAGAGAGATTTTTAAATGGAAAAATCCTCAGCATCCCTGCAGTAAAACAGACACTAATCCTTGTTTGTGCAACGGAGTGGTGGGCAAAAGTTGGTTTTGAATTTTTTTTTTTTAGTTAGGAGTGGTCAAAAAGCTGCATTTGCAGCTTGGTCTCAAAAGTTAGGTATGGTGAGCTGAACAGGGCTGGACTGTCAGCAGTACTGTGGCCAGGAGGACCAGGGCAGTGATTGTCCCCCTGCACTGCTGCCACACCTCGAATGCTGTGTCCAGTTCTGGGCCCTTCACTGCAAGAAGGACATTGAGGTGCTGGCACCAGTCCAGAGTAGGACAGCAGAGCTAGTGAAGGGTCTGGAACATACGTCCTACAAGGAGTAGCTGAGGGTACTAGAGTTCATCCCAGAGACTAGTCTTTCCAAAAGGAAAAGAGTTTTAAATGAACAAGATTTATTTTAGATTGTTTCTTTTGGCAAAGGCAAGAATTCTAGCATTTTTATGAAATGTGTTAAATGCAGTGACTTCTGCTGCACAAAACCAGTTTTTAGCTGTCTAAATAAGCTGCTAATTAACAAACAGTCAAATGCTCGTTGGGATTTCCCTTCAGTTCAGCATGAAATCTGAATTCTGCTTCATAGCCTTATAGTATGGCAATTGCCAGTGGATAAGGAAAAGACTGTGGATGTGGTCTGCCTAGACTTTAGTTGAGCCTTTGGCACTGTTTCCCACAGACTTCTCCTGGAGAAACCGGCTGCTCATGGCTTGGACAGGTGCACTGTGTTCCTGGCTGAAAAGCTGTCTGCATGCCAGGTCCAGAGAATGGGGTGAACTGAGTGGCATCCACTTGGCAGCCAGTCCCTAGTGGGGTTCCCCAGGGCTCAGTACTGGGACAAGTTTGGTTTCATATTTTGATCAATGCTCTGGGGGTAGGGGTCAGTCTCTTCTCCAAGAAAAAAGCAATAGAATGAGAAAATAGCCTCAAGTTGCCCAAAGGGAGGTATAAATTTGCTATAGGGAGAACTTTCCTTGCTGAAAGGGTGGTCAAGCATTGGAACAGGCTCCCCCAAGCAGTGGTGGACTCACCATCTATGGAGGGGTCTAAACCATATGTAGATGTGCCAGTTAGGACTGTGGTTTAGTGGTAGCCTTAGCGGTGCTGGGTTAACAGCTAGCTGGACTTGATTTCAAAAGTCTTTTCCAACCTAAATGATTCTGTGGTTCTATGTCCTCATTTTTAGTTCAATTAGAGTTTTGAAGGTGTCTGCCCACTTTGTCAAGAGAGCCCCGAGGAGCTTGCTCCTGCTGGGTGATTTTGCATTTGGGGCAGTGACACCCAGCACCCAGGAGATGCTGGTCCCTATTCCTCTTTCCCAGTTACCAGAATGCTAGTTTGTCTGTGGTGCTGAGAAGTCTCTTCTCATCTCCAAAAACAACTGTTTTGTGTCTTAACCAGAGGCTATTTGTTTTCAGTAGATCCAATGACGCTTATGAGATTTGTCTGTATGACATTTCTCTCACTTTCATGATGGTGATAATGATGATGATGGCAGCAATACTTGTCTTAAAAATACAAATGACAAAGGTTGACCTCAGGGGTTAAAGGTAGAGTGTATGAAAGGAATGAAAGTTTAGAGCAGATTTTATCTAAAGAGATAAAGTCTCAGCTAGGGGAGGCTGAGCTGACTCAGTTACCAAATGTGACAGAACTGACAGCCATGACCGTCAGATGATCTGGAAAGAAAATCTGGGACACTGGCTGAAGATCAGCAAGCACAGTATTGCTTACAAAAAGGAAGAAAAAGGCATTCACCAAGTATAGACAGTGAAGCTACCTCAATAGTACATCAGGGATGTAGAACACATTTTCGAGTGAAAAACTAATGAGAGGCATGAAGCTAACATGAATACCATAATGCATAACCATTCAATTTACCTAACATAGACTAAAGTCAACCTAAGTCTGCTTTTGTTCTTGTAATGGAAATTGTATTCTGCAGACAGGCAGTGCTCAGGCTCTCATCTCTTAGGACTTGAGTAAAGCAGATGATTTAATAAGCCACATGGAGAATTTTGACTAAAACAGAGTAAGATGGATTTGCTAAAAAGTTGTCAGGTCCAAAAGATCCTGTTAAAAGCCTATGGAAATGGATCATGAGATAGGAAGAGCTTCTTGTCTGGAAACATACTTCATATGCATTTTCTGAGGATCAGCTTTAGTACTAATTTTAGTTGATATTTTCATCAGTGACCCTGGCACAAAAAAACCAGGAAATTGATCTTTTGGTTTGGCAGCAAGTAAGAAAGTGATGTCAATAAACTGAGGAGAAAAATGTCAGACAGAAAGAAACGGACCTGTGTGACTATTGGGATAGTAGAAATGGAAGAATTGTAGTTATGCAAGTGTCAAACCATGTACATCTATTAAGAAAAAATATTGCTAGGTCCTGAGAGTTTATTGATGGGAAGTGATAGAAGATGAGAAAGAACAGGAAGTTATAAAAAAAAAACTGACATAAACCTAGACATTTTTTTTTCCTGTTGAGATAAGGAATTACTCATTGTGCTATATGTGACTCTGGTGAACAGAGTCACACAATAGACACTTCTGGTCAGGTTATTTGTAAAAAAAGAGGAAGTATAACTAGCTGAAGGAAGAAAAGGATAATTTGGAACAGATTTACCATACAACAATAATTGGAGAAATGCTTGCTTTCCCCACTGTCTTGCCAAAATGAGGATGGAGAGGGGACATGATTGCCCTATGTAAGTGATTTATGAGAACTGATAGCAAGTGACATATAAGAAAAAATATGAAGTAAATTACTAAAAGAAATTCAGGTTAGGACAATACTTGTTAGAATCTGAAGTGACATTATGAGATGGTTTCTGAGAAACAGTGGGAGGATTTACACGCTGTCAAACAGTGCTTGTTAATGCCAGGACAGGGATTACCTGGCATGCTAAGCTATTATAGCAAGGGACTGGGTTCAGTCTGAAGAACAGAAAACGGTTAACCAGTAGGAAACAAGTTACTAAACAGAAGGAGAATTGACAAATTGCTATTTAAACTTTTCAACTATTGAGTCCATCCCTTAGTCTCAGTCATTGTTACACAGTGAATGTTTCACTGTCTCTCATCTCAGCAGGGCGATGAAGGAACGGTTGCAAAGTCACAAGGACCACAACTGAAATATCCCCCAGGTCCTTGGAAAAAATACAAACTCACTTAGGGAAGAAGACTTTGAAGAAGTGTGAGGGAAGGAGAGGGAACAACCTCTTCCTTTGAAAGACAGCAGGAA
>NW_005054297.1:14449589-14497352 GCF_000277835.1 Geospiza fortis
CCTTGTGGAGCCATAGAGAGGCATGTTAGCCACTACCTCCATGGTTGCCAAAATTGGGTGGGGAGAGAAAGCAGCAAAATCCAAGTTTAGCCGCCTTGAGCTTTCTCTAATAGCACTCCAGAGAGGAAGTGCTCGTGGCTGCTCCCCTGCCTCTGCAAACCATGCATGGCACTGGGGAACTTCCCAGAGATTGTGACTATTTAAACCATTACCTTTTGCTTTTCACTCCTAAATGGCTGTTCTGCCATTCTCACTGCTGTAGCTGAATTGGGCATGTTCCACTTCAGGTGGATCCAGTGAAGGACAGAATAGGCCATGCTTATACCTTTGGTGATTGCTCTAAGTGGGAAAAGACCAGTTGAGCTGAAGTTGAATCCTCTTATGGGAAATAAGCTTATTACTACTGATAAAATTTTTGTTGAATACCATTTTATTATTTTTTAAAATCCATACACAAGAAGCTGGCAAAACTCCAGTATAAACAGCCCTGTGAAAATGGCCATGCCAAATACTTCTCTGAGACATTTGACATCTCTCTAATAATATTTTTTGTAATTGTTTCAGAAGGAAAGTGTGCAACATAACAACCTGCAAACAGTTCATACATAGTCATGCCTTCCATTGTTAACTGCTGGGGAACAGTTTCAGAGTGCTTCACATTATAAATTGTTACTTATTTACCATGCCAGCTGGTGACCAAGATAGCATGTGTGAAATGAATTTGCCGTTTCTATTACTGTTAGTTGAAATTTTCCAGTGAAACATTTTCTCAAATTAAAAGAAAAATTGCCCATCCATCAGGAAGGCAATGCTTTGTAGAAGAGTATTTATTCCGATAATTTGACAAAACATGGGTAAGTTTTTATGAGAAACATTTTCCAAATATGCATGAAGACAGCACTGTTGGTTTCTCTATATTTCCAAAATAGCTCCACCATGGGACTAGTCCCCACATGCCTCTGATCTGGTAAAATCCCTGTTGTGGAACAGAGGAAAGTGATTTTGGGAAATCCATTTCTTGTCAAAGGTCAGCTCCTGGCTCCATAGCAATAGCGTTCTGCCACGTGTCTGTAGCTGCAGTTAAAAAACTTCCAAATTCCTACTGAATCAGCAACCAGGACCTTGCAGTTCTGGCTTCCAAGCTTCCTCACATAAAAACATGATATGCAAAATTAGTAATGATATATACATATTAGAGAAAATCAAGTTTTTCTTGAGAATGCACTGTAATTTCCAACTTCTAAAAGCAGATCTGTTTAGAAAAACTTTTTTACTTTTTCACTTTTTCATCCATGAATAAAAAGTTATTGCCTCAGCTTTATGGTATTTATTTTTTCCTAAAGTAGTTAAAAGTCATTAAAATTGATGCTTGATGTTTGAGTCACTTCAGCCCTGGCTAAGAAATAATGCTCAAAACCAACTTGGTTTTGTTTTGTTTCAGTTTGTTCTGTGTTGCTTAGTAGACTTCTGGGGCTTCAGTGAGATAGTTGCAGCAGAGAGATTTTTAAATGGAAAAATGCTCAGCATCACTGCAGTTAAACAAACACTAACCCTTGTTTGTGCAACACAGTGGTGGGCAGAAGTTGGCTTTGAATAATTTTTAGTTATGAGTGGCCACAAAGCTGCATTTGCAGCTTGGTCTCAAAAGTTAATTTGAGCTGAACAAAGCTAGACTGCTACCACTATCTCTAGCATTACTGTGCAACACTGCAGTGTGAATTTTCTAAGGGATCTTAATTCCCTTTGAGAAAATTTGAGCTATCAATTCGCAGTACTTTTGAAAGAAACCAGCCCAATAGCATGTTACTTAGTTACATGGTAATTATGTATGCACTAGTATGAGAAACAATGACCACACGTAGGATAAATAGTTAACTACATGTTAGAAAGATAAAGATCTCATTAAAAATAAAAAGGGAGGCAAAACATAATAGGATCTAAAATACTTAGGTAAAGACAGAGAGAGAGTTTATCAGCTTGATCCAATAAGGGACTTAAATACCTAAGGCAAGGTTTATGGAGAAATTACGTTCCTAAGTCAAAAAATGAGATCATAGCTCATGCAGCTTCTGCCTAACCGAGAAGTGCCTAAAATCACCAGGCTCTTCCTTGATTGTAATTTGTATCCTTGGAGTGTCTCAGATTTTACTTTTGTGCGCAGTCAGTGTGCAGCAGCTGGAGCAGTTTAGGCACTTACTTCACATTCAGCCATTTGCAGTCCTCAGCTGAAAAGTTCAAGGATGCTCTTCTGTCGGTGTACACAGGTCACACCAGGCACAGTCACATTCTGAAATTCTTAGTTTGTTGTAGTTGCTTGCTTTTAGCATGAGAGACGGGAGAGGTGGAATAACCGTTTATTTAACAATCTCTCTGTTAGATTATTGATATAAGGATAATTCTTGCACATCATTTCTGTTCCTACAGACAGCAGAATTCTTTGCTTCATTGTGGCATGACTTTTAACAGGAACAGGGCAGGATAATTTTTGTTTTCAGTAGCCCTGTCTCTTGCTGGGTAGGATCACTTTTCTGCTCTGTGTCGATTTGCATCTTTTGTGTTCATTGGGGAAACACAATGGGTTGCTGTATAGGAGGTGCTTGTTTTCTCATTTCCTTCTGTTATCCTGGCTGTGATTTAACAGAATACTGCAAGCCCTGCTCCTCATTTTTTTTTTTTAACAGAATGGTAATTGGATCCTACAGTTAGGAGGACTCTAAGCTGTGAATTTTAAGCACGCTGTTATCTGTGTTGTGGCCTGAATTAAGTTTCTAAGGAATTGCAATAATGCTGCTGCATTTCTGGGGTTTGGTAAGTCTGGTAATTTTACTTTGAAACTGTGTAACTGACTATCCTGGAAACACTAATAAGTGGAGTCTCTCATTTCCCTGTTCCCCAGTTCATCATATTTTTTCTTTTCCCATATGGGATAATATGTGGTTGTAGATTCTAAAGTATAGCTGAATGCTTCTACATGTGCAAGGCAACAAACTTAAAAATGTGATCAAGAAGGACTTATTTTAAATGATTCCAGCTTTAAAAAGTAACTTAGCTCCAGATATGACATGAATCATATTTGTCTTTTCTTCAGGAAGAGAAACCTTGGGCTGATCAGACTCTTTCCTTCAGCCATTGTTGCTGGTAGGAGAGGTACATATAATCTACAGATTTATAAAATAGCTAAATATTCACTGGAAAATGTGCTCCTATTAATATAAATTATAATTGTTCAAAGAGCGATGCACTTACAGTGTGAAGTACTAAATTTAAAGAGATAAAGTGCAGGAGCTCTTAGTGCAGAACTGTAACTGAAAAATGAGCAGAAACTGAAATAATAGCAAAGGAAGTACTGAAAAGGCTTCAATTAAAGAAGGCTTTTTTTTTTTTAATTAAACTTCCTCATTAAGGAAGTGTGCAAAAAGCAAATAAGTCAGCATTTTTAATGTTTATCAGTATGTTTTCCTTCAGCTGAAAGTTGTTGGCTAACGGTCACAAATTTTTTCTGAATTTTTGTGTATTCACTCTACAGAAAAAGTACAGGCTGATTGTTTAAAAATAATGTATAGCAAAAGAAAAGGCAATGATTTTGGACATGTCTTCTATATTCTAACTTGGTATTTAAAGAACAATTTATGTTGGTATCTGTTTATATATTCTCTAATATTTTCTAATATTTCCCGATAAAATATATATATTCTCTAATATAAAGATGAATGTTTTGCATCTCTTTATGATCGTCCTCTGAGATAAATAATATTGAGATACATTTGGTGCTGAATATAGTTTGCCAAGTGGGAGCTGTCTCTTTGAATTTTTAATAATTATTGCTCTTCATTCTTATACAAGTAAAAAAGGGGGAAAGTACAGTTATTGCATCATATTTGCATTAAGGTATGCCTGTATTGTAAAATCAAATCTTCAACCAAAGTAGAAGGAAGGAAAAAAGCTTATTATGCTTTTATGCTCTAGCCTTTTGGAAAAAACCTTTCATTTCTGGGTGGTCAATAATAAATGCACAATTTCATTCAGAGTTTCAGTCAATTAAAATACATTTTAAGAAATGCATGTAGAAATCAGAAAATACTTGGCAGCCTACTTGTAGTGGTATCTGGAGGGAAAAGCCCTTCATCTGTTAATACTGAATTGGACTGCTGCTAGTATTAGATAAATTGCTGAGTCTAAATAAATCTAGATAATGATAAAATAGTTAGCAATCTTTTAAAATTCTGAAGGAGTTGTTAAAGTTACAAAATTTGTGTTTACTTATTCTTCTTAGTTTAGCTCTTTGGGATCAGAGGAGCAATTGCTCCTTGTGTTGTAGATATTTCTCATTCATAGAGTTCCATAGAGTTTTTGCATGTATATCCACTTTTTCCTTGTATGATTGGTGTCCTTCCTTCGGAGGTTTTAGAGCACTGGGCAAATATTTTGTATCAAAGAGAATAGGAAATACATGATTTTTCTTCACAACACTGTGACTAGTGCTCTCTACTAAATATAGTGTTATGTAAAGAACATGAGCTGAGGAAAAAGCATTTACTTTTATCACAGTGGCAGAAGACATATAATTAAATGACTTTATTGGCAATAGTTTATCTTTTAGCAGCAAAATGGATGTTACTGCTTATTCTGACTATTCAATATTCTTTTTCTACTTTGGTTTGTACCTACTACTGTAACCCATGTCCTGTTTGCTTCCTGAACATCAGCAGCATCACCCAGCAGCATGTTGTATGCTGTAGGCTGAGATATCACAGCCACATCTTTTCAGACATCTTCTCTCCTACAGAGGTGCCACCTTTATTTTACTCCTGCCAGAGACACCAGATAAGAGGGTTCAATTGGGAGACCATTACTCTCCATTAGTAATGTTTTTCAGTGGAGCATGGAATCATACAGGAGAGAAGTGAGCATTCAGATTCTTCATTTCAGCATGATTGTGTAAAGAACACTGTGTTTCAGTCTTTCTCCCACCTATATGTCTCTTTCACCATGTTTATAGAAGAAAATAATTGAGTATCTGATCTTTGGCTGTTGTCCACAAATGCTCTATCTAGAGACAAAAGAAGAATTAATTTAATTTTTTTTCCATTCCTGAAAATGCAATGCAACTTTTTTTTTTTAAACTGAAATGTTGACCATAATTTATCCATACAGTTGTAACAAGTTTCAGCCATACTGAGTCTAGGCTGACCACAGTTATTCACAGGAGGTTCTGTGGTAAGTAGCCCATCCCAAAAGCATTCTGTGTGATGTGTTCTGTCCTTATCATACTATATATAACCATTACATTTTAGGGATCTTTTTTAATGATTTGCATCCCTCAATTTCTGATTGTCCAGGAAAGGTTTCACAAGGGCTGAAAGACTGTGATAAGCCCATGCATATGAGAGTATTTTTAAAATCACGTATTTTATTTATCTTCATATTTCTACTTCTAGTCAAAAAAAATTACAATTTTTTTCTGTGAACAGCTTATCCTGCTGTTTTTCATGGGTTTGCTGATGTGCTGGATGTGTTTTACATTTGTGTTTGGCTGTGCTGGTATTGGTAGATCACCTGAGAGCCTGGCTTCACTCCCAGTTCGTGCTTGCCCTTCACTGGAGAGCTGCAAACCTGATGAGCTGTTGCCATCATTTTTCTTTGTGACATGCTGTAATAGAGCCTTCTTGTTAGAAAGTACTTGGTTTGTGTCCTGGGGCTCTCAGCTTGGAGATTTGATGTATGGCTCACTCTGTCAAGTTTCATGGTTCCTGTAATATTTCATCCTCCTGCCGGTACTGATTTAACACCTAAATTTCTGGCCATAAAATTAAGCCAAAAGTTAACTATGTAGACTAGATGTAAATATTTATTATTAATTGTAGAAATAGAAGCTGCAACGTGTTTTTCTTTGTTGTTTTTAAACATTGGAATGGACTGCTGAGGGAGGCAATGAAATCACCATCTGTGGAAGTGTTCAACAAATGACTGGATGGGGCACTAAGTGCCATGATATAGTTGACAAGGTGGTGATTAGCTAAAGAGGTTGGACTTGATGATTTCAGAGATCTTTTCCAACTTGCATGATTCTGTGATTCATTAAAAATATATTCTCAGAGGTTTTTTTTTCTTGGTACCAGGATCACCTTAATAAAAATGGTTAGCGGAAAACTGGTGTTTACAGGACTAATTCTTGGGGGTAACAGTCTCTCAGAATTTTTTAGTTCTGCAACACCATTAACAAAATGAGTAGTTAGGTCAGTAATTGATTTCAGGCTTAAAAGCAGGTTACAATGATTGTAGGGCTGAGTCATATCTTAGACATAGTAGCTAAGTAAACTGTTCTGGTAAAGTAAACAATAATACATCAGAACGAAAGGTTTCTGAATAAGCTACTTGCTGATAAATTACAGCATAGCAGAGCTTGCCTGTCAAGAATGAGAAGCAAAGAAGGCGTCAGCCTATAGTCTTTTTTTATCCAGAAGTTTTTCTCATTGTAAAAAATACATTTCTTAAATACATTGTAAGAAAAATACCAGGTATTTGTAGAGGGAAGTTTAATAAGTAATTATTGGGGAGGAAGAAGCAAAACTGAAGGTATATTTTACAGAGACATCCTACATGTATATTTACATAATGGGACTGAGTATATTTATACTAATGGGACTGAGATGTCCCTCTTTTCCTTGAAATCACCTCTTTGCCAGTGGTGTAAAGTTGGCAAGTCATGGATGTTGCTGCTTTCCTACTTTCTGGTGTCACTTAAAGAAAAGTATAGGTTGTGTTCAGATTGTACCATAGCTCAGATTTCCCTGTGTCCGCAACCTTTTTGGGAGCACAGTGTTAACAGTAAGCAACCTCTGATCCTTCCTCTCCTGGCCCAACCAGAAGCATGTGAGAGATAATATGCATCAGTAAATTTGAAACAAGTCTTCAGTCTTGGCTTCTTTTTGCAACGATGACCTCCTTTCTGTAGATCTCAATAGAAAGATGTAATGCCTTTATCAGTTCTTACTGCAAATAACAGTTTCTCCATGGAATGGCTATATTAAGAAATCACACTTTGAAATGACAATTTTATGGTGATTTGTGTGAGAAATAACAATGCCTATAGTTGGATAGATTGTTGTTTTGAAGTAAGGACTTGTACAACATTGTTGTTTTAGAACTTTGAGTTACTTGATTTTTTTTAATTTTAGTTTTGAGAATACTGGATTATACCTTCTCTTCCACTATTGCTTGTACTGCATGTCTTATTCCTACAATTCTCATATTATTATTCTATTGAAATAAAATATATACACGAAAATATATATATGTACCTGTGAACAAAATATTTACATATTAAATATCTAAATATTGTGTTTCCATTAGCTTCTTTAAGCATTATCCGGGGAAAAAAAGTTTTAAATGAAGAGAGTATTTAGTGCTTTAAATCTTAAAAAAAAAAAAAAATACTACTTTTGCTCCTGTTTGGACTTCTGTTGTAAAACTGGTGCAGTGTGCTTTTCTGCATTCCAGAAATTTCCTGCGAGTCAACAGCTTGATTAATTGATTCATAATTTGTATTGTGTACCAGAAGGGTTGTTCAATTAAAAACTGCTTGCTGCACTTTTAGATCAGGGGGAGGACATGCAGGTGGAGTCACTGGTGTCAAGTGGGAGCTGCTGGTTGGGTTTGCCCTGCAGCCAAGGGCATGTGCTGCCCAACGCAGGCTTGAAGGCCAGGCTGGACATGCAGCACGGGGCTGGGGAGCTGCTCTGCTTCCCTGCTCTGGGGATCACTGCTTCTTGGTGTACACTGATCTTCTGGTCAGGATCACCACTACATATTAGAGGTTATAGAAAAGGAAAGGATTTTCTGAACTTTTATAAAGTGTGTGAGCTTCCCTCCAGAGCCACCAGTGTTAGTGCCATTAGTATTACCTGTGCTTGACTCTATGCCTGCTTTCAATGCTTTGAGAAGAGCACATCTCCTCTGCTGTTTCTCCTGCAGTGGAGATAGCATCTTGTAGTTCCACTGCTTGGCTCCTGGAGTTAGGATCAGGCCTTAGCAAAAAAAGTCTTTGAAGATGCTCAAGGGCAATTAAAAATTGTGAAGCAAAATCATTATGATTATTAAAAATTCCACTGTTATCATGGAAGGTGTTAGTGCTGAATGAGATTAAGAAGTTCTTTTTCTAAGGCAGCATCGGATTTCTGTTTTTCTTTCATTGCAGATAGAACAAAAGGTATTTTTTTTAGTTTTTGCTCACTCAGTCAAGTTGCAGACAAACAAATACACATCTTAGATTATTAAAAATTTGGAATTAATTCTATTTCTTTAGGAACAACGGACATAATATGCTTTATTTCATGTAAATTCAACTCTCAGTGTTTTCTGTTTTAGAATGATACCATCTGGGAATTTTAGAAGGGTTTGCTGTGCCTGTTGTGCTTTACAAGCTCAAATCTCTGGCCAGAACATGTTTCTCATGATGAAGAAGAAGATTCACATATCTCCAGGCAGATGTTTTCCTGCAGGCCCTTAGAAGAAAGGCATTTTAAATTCCTGCTTGACTTGGTAAATGTGCTGAGTGGGAGATATATTTATTCAGTGTTTAATAAACTAGTTGGGAACAATGTTTCAGATGAGATAGAGAAAAAAATTGTAGTTTGAAATTATGTTTAGTTTTCCCACTAGAAAATTGGCAGTTAACAACTACATTATTTGTCAAAAAATCTTTCAAGCAAGAAACTAAAGTCAGCTCTATTTGCACAAAACTAATGGTCTAACATTGTAAACAATTTTTAATAATTTCTGTCATGCATAATACATCCCAGAAGCAACATACATTTGAATGCAAAACAAATGTACTTTTAGGAATGTGAAAATAAACAAAAACAGAGATTTCTGCCAACCTTTCAAGTGATTATTTAGTATGAAAAGTTTGAACATAAAGCTTTAAGAACTGCATTTTGCATTGAAGTTTTCAGTGGAACAGTACAGTTATTGAACACAGCAAAAAGAGTAAAGAATTTTTTAGTTAGAAGGAGCGACATTATTTTTTAAACTGTTTTCATTCTATTATGCATAACTGTTTCAATTAAGTAGGAATTTTACTAAATAACTGCACCTTTATATTTACTTTATTTGAGTTTGTCATTAGATTTTGAATTTCATCAGTCAGGACAGTTCCCATTCTTGATCTGCATAATCCTCACGGGAGGCATCTGAGCTCTGGGTCCCCAAAGCTTTGATGATATTAGAGATGGTGGATGTTTCAGGTGTGGGGCAGGAATATGGACTCACTTAGGCTCACTCAGAGAAGTATTCCTGCCTGTGTACATGCTTTTAGGCAACCTACTCCTTTCCTGACATAGTCTGGCTCTTGTCATAGTCAGTGCTGGTAGCTCTGTGAGCAGCTGCAGGGCCAGCTTCAGACTGAGCTCTGGTGGTAAGACCCCCCCAAGAAGAGGCCATGAACTGGAACCAGCCTTTGCACAGCCAAGGGCACAGGGACCTGTGGTGCCAGCCAGGGGACTGGACACTCAGACATGGTAGGAGCTCAGGATCTCCAGATCTTCCTATGAGGGTATAAAACCCCAGGTTTTTCTTTGAAGCCCCTTCTTGGCAACACTGGCTCGAGCTGTTATTCTGTTGTTGCACCATGATTAAAATATTTGAGGGATCCAGACGTCTGAGACTCTGCTATGGGAAACCTGGAGTTGAGCCAAGAGGGAAACCTGGTGTGACTGTGTGAGAGTGACATGTGTGGCTGCAAAGGGACCTCAGTGTGAGCTTGGGTGGTGTGAGAGTAACTGGCAGAGTGGCTTCTGAATGGTCAGACAGGAAAGTTTCCTTAACACATCCTTTGGTGGCCTCCAGTTGTGTTGAGTCAGAGCAGAACAGGTCAGGGTGCAATAAAGTCCATGTGCAGGGTTTTGTGCCTTTCGCTCTTGTCATAACCAGTGTATCTGCACGAGTGCTAGGGCAGTAAATGCCTGGCATAGCCTCAAATGACCAGTTCATTTTGTGATAGAAAAAATTTCACAGAGGTCTGTCCTTAGATGTAGACAAGGGAAGCAGATGCCAGTGGCTGCTTGGAGCAGTCACTTTCTGTTCTGTCTGTGCCAGAGCTGCAACACAGTGTGTGATACCTTCTTTTTGCTGCTTTGCTGATGTTGAGGGAGGAAAGTGTTGGAAATCACAGAGCGACTCTTTCTAGCCATTGATTTCATGCTCTCCTCCTTTTCCTCCTACTTTATGTATCGTGCAGCCACAGAAGTAATACTTGTTCTCTGAGAATTTTCTCTGACTTTCTAGGCACAGCTTATTTCATCACCCACCCTCTACCCCTTTTGTATGACAAGCCCTTTCTGGTTTCTGGAACCTCAGACAGTATAAAAGTGTTATGAGAGATGTTTTTAGGGAAAAAAGCGCTCGCAGGAGTAATAGTAGGAAGTGCTTGTGTAGGAGTATGGTGGGAATTTAAATTTGCTTTGACAAATTAGTTGTTGACAGTGAATGATGTTTTGAGTGACCTTTTGTACGCAGAAGTGGAGTTGTGCTGGTGGTTTTGCAATGGTGGACATTTCCAAATATTCTACCAATATATGCACAAATTCAAGGTGACACCACTGCCAAGGATTAACAGAACAAGAGGCAATGAGCACAAACTGAGATAAAAAATAGGAATAATATTTTTAACCATGGTGGTGGTCAAGCTCTGGAACAGATTGCCCAGAGAGCTTGTGGAGTCTTCATCCTTGGAAATACTAAAAACCTGAGTAGATTAAGCCTGAAGAACTTGTTCTAGTTCAGTCTCCTTTGATCAGAAGGTGGACCAAAGATCTCCAGCAGTAAAATCTCAACCTGTCTGTTATTCTCTTGTAAGAAAAGCGTGCAATAATCCTTTTTAAAGTGAAGGTAATTACCTGAAGTATTGTTCTGACTTCCCGCATTTTATGGTTCACACACTTCTAAATATATTCTGTTGTCACTTTAGAACCTTTAATTATTACACAGGATGTAAGTGTAAATTACATATGCAAAAAACCCAGACACCAAAATAATTGTTAATGAATAGCTCCAGTTTTATAGTCACTAGTCAGAAACATTTTAAACAATAAAGACACAGATCTTTCTTTCTTTGAAGTCTGCAGTCAAAACTTCCATTGGCTTAATGGGATAAGAAACTTTATTCATCACATTTTATATCTAACAGAAAATATACACTAAAGCAAAATGAATAGGTTAGTTATATATTTAAACAGTCTATAAAACCAAAACCTCTGGTAATAGGAAGTTCAGGCTACATCTGCCTCCAACCATCAAGCAGCTATCTCTGGTCTGCTCTTTGCACAGTGCACTAACTCCTGGCTGCCCACCGTGTGTGTGTTACTTGCTGTCATCATGCTCTGGCTGCTTGGCAGAAGGGAAGAGCTAGGAAGTTGCATTATTCTGTAGGAAGGCTTTTAGATGGGTAGAAGCAGCTTGGGGGTGCACAGTTGAGGAATGGGCCCTTATATGTGACAAGACACACTTTGTACTTCGCTGTACAAAGAAATCTCTTGATATCTCATGTTTGAAAGTGGAAAATATTATTGTCCTATTTGATAAATGAAAATGTTTGTCTGCAAAGCAAGCATATAAAGAATAGAATAAACATATTTTCTCACTAAAGGGATAGTTGCAGGAAAAGAGGATTAAAATTCTTGGAAAATCAGTGAGGCAGCTACAGTGTCAGGTGATTATATGGCCTTATGTAAGTACAGTGGTTGGTGTCTAGCCAAGTATTTCTAAAACTTATAGGGTAACTTCTGTTCACATTTCGGCAAGCATAAATCTGAAAGCAGTTCAAAACTCAGCAGTATTTGCTCCTATTTTAGAGCTTCTTTTAAAAAAGAAAATAAAAACGTGTATTTTTTTTTTACTACAGGGAATTCTTAAAGGGGATAGTGTGGTTAAAACAGGGACTTCCAAGAATTGAATTTTATTCCTACCTTTCTTGTAGATCCCCTGTATTGTAATGGGCAAGCGATTTTTTAGCTTGATTTTTGGCATAACCAAAAATCAAATGTATTTATGTATATGACACTGAAAAAATATAGTGTGTGTTGGTGGGTGTGACTGGTAGGTGTATTATCTAGTTGTTGTATGGCAGTGTATTAAAATAATTTTGTTACTGTTTTTGTTTCATGAAAAAAAAAGTCCTAATTGAAACGAACTGGGAGAAAAAAGTGGAGTTTTTTAAAAGAAATTTTACTCCCATTTAGTCTAGTAGTGCATGTGATAATAACCTGCTTCTGAAGGCAAGCTATCTTAAATGAGTAATTTATTTGTATGGTTTGGTAGGATTTTTTAGCATGTAATAATCTTTCAAAGTCTGTCCTCAAGATAGCATTCAGAATGCAAACTGTTTACCATAATCTTATTTTGCTTGCACATACACTCTTTTTTTATATCATTATTAGTTTTTGTACAGTTTATATCATATCAGTTTTCCACTTCAGGTTTGATTTATCTTTAGACTTGTTGAGAGGTATAATACCATTGAATGATTCTGTCAGATGCAGGCAAATCTTCAGGTATTTAAAAGGAGAAAAGGAAGACTTTACACTGGCATTGCTTGAAGGGCTGAAGATGGCTGGCTAAATCTGGTGTGTACTAATTAGGTAGAATTTGTCAGTCTGTCAGTCAGTCTTACAGATTTTCTTGATCACATACTGAACATAGACAAAGCAAGAGAGTAGATATAGTGAATTCAAGAAATATCTTCAGAATTATGCTTCTTTTCAAAGAGATTTATGAACTGATGTTCCAGCAGAAGCATAAAATGTTTCCATATGACAACAGGATGAAAGATGTCAGAGACATCTCAGAAAAGGAAGTTAGAATAGACAAGAATGCATTTAGAAATGTATTAGCTTTTACTGAAAGTGTGAATTTGGACATCAGAGAACTCCTGTAATGCCTGCCAGGCTGTGTTCTCTGTCCCCACAGGGCTTTTAGCACTAGAGTTGCCCACCAGGCAGCATCAGATGAATCATCACAAAAACCAAACAAGACAACTTTACTTGAGAGAGAGAGAATATAGAATATGAACAATCCAACTGCCATCTGTATGTTTTCCTGATGAATGGCATTATCACATATTTTTGTGCCAAATGAGTAAACTGTTTTCACCACACAAATACTGTCTATTCCAGCACATATTACATGCAAACTACCAGCACAAATTTCAGGGAGGTGTTTGCAATGTGAATTCACTCTGCCAATTGGAATCCTATCCAACAAGTTCTGGTTAGAAAAGTAATGCCAAAAGAAGTGTGGATTTGTGATGAGTGTTAGGTCATGAAAAATCCACAGCTTTCCAGGGGCTTATAAAATGCATCTGAGTCCATTGCTGTCACATTACTTACTAATATACTTACAACCAGCTGACTCAGTTACAGAGAGAGCTACATGCTGAAAATGTATATGAAAGAAAAGCATCATGGCAAATTGGAGACTTGTATGCAGGAGCATTTCAGTGAACTAGAAGAGAATAAAAAGACAAACTAAGATGTAGTATTCTCTAGTGTTTCACAGGAACCTTCCAGCACATCCAACCTGGTTTCAGATAGGAAAGTAACATTTTTGGTTTACTGTCTGTTTAAATAATATGAATATGTATTCTATGCTTGTAGAAAGAACTCTTTTTAATCATTACCTAACCTTTAAAAAACAAACATTTTTTTTTCCAATTGAAATAGTTATCATAGCTAAACTATCCCTCAAAAAAGGTTTTCATATTAAGAAAACCTAGATATCTAAATTCTCAAAAAGCATTTGCTAGCTTAAATGTAGAGACTCTTAAGATCTTAAGTTTTGGCTCATTGAGTGGTGTTTCTTTGTGCAATCTGTCTTACATACAATAAAGCCTACTCACAGATTTCTCAAAGCCTCTGTGCAAATCCACAATTTCTGGCAGCTCATGTTTATTCAACGATAATGTGCTTTCAGTGGAATAATGTCAGTGGTGGACCAATGGCTGCCTGAGCAAAGCTCTGTAGAAAGAGAAAAGCAATAAAAAAACTTCAACCTTTCATATTGATTAGAGAAAACGAATTTACAGTGACAGAATAGAAATACAATCAGAATTCACATGGTAAGATGAGTATTTAAGGGCAACAGTGTGACATGTTTGACAGTTGTCCTTCCTGGTCGTGGTGCTATTTGGTATTTCTCATACAGCACTGTTTAGTACTAAATGTTTTTAAACCTAGAGGATATCAAATGGTCTTAGCACTGGTAAGGGCAACATTGAAGAATGTTGCCATTACAGAGCAATAACAGTAAGATTTACCGTGAAGAATATTTACACAGTTTTGAGGAGTAGTGCAAAAGAACTTTCAGGAATTGTGCTTGTGACAATGACCTCAATCTTTGAAGATCCATCTAGGATTGGATTATACTTGTAAACAGTACACATTTCAAGCTGTTGACAAGTTAAACTTCTTTTTATTTTTCCTTTAAGATGTGTGTTTATCTTGCATTCTGTATGTACCTTTCACCTCAAGATATATGTACTAAATAATTTATGATGCACTTGAGGTTCCCCCCCACCGCCTTTGTGACTGAACAAACTGCTTGACTTGTTATGACATGAAGTAAAGTGCAATACCTGGCTGATAATGCAGTGCAAAGATTGGAGAGACCAAAAATGCACCTTTGCATGAGATTATTGACATTGAAATGGACATCTCTACAAAGAACTCATTAGACTTACTGAAGTTGTTGGGACAAGAATATCAGTCTCACCTTAAGAGTTCTGATTTCTGAAATATTCTTTTAGTAGAAATATCTGACTCTGGTATAGTAGAGGATCAGAGATTACCTAATGAACTACTTATGTCACTTCCTGCTGCACCTTGCATTTATATGCCAGCTCCTGAAGCTGCCTATGTGGTCAACTGTTTAACTTTGGGTAAAATAAATAAGAAAACAAGGAGATTACAAGATATAAATTTAAAATCTAGAAAAAGTTTTGGGAACTTGAAACTAAATCAAATTTGTAATAGTTCTCCTTTATAATGAATAAACGTAACATGAAGAATTTTTTAGTACCTCAGACTCATATGCAGTGATTTGGATCTTGAAGGGGAGAGAAATTTTTTAAGCGTTTCCTGATAGTATTTGCCAAAATCTGTTAAATGATTTACTGAGTGGTTTCAGGGCTCAGTTATCGTACAATTCTTCAGTGTTAATATATCACTCTTTCATCTGGAATGGAATTACCAAGGAAATGATTTCTCTTGATATTTTCTTGGAAACAGTAATAATTTTTTGTGTTTCTTGACATTTGAATTCCATGATGATTATTTAAAAGTGCTTCGTTTTTAAAAAAATCTTTAATCATTTCCACATCATTTCTTTGTTTGTCTTTCACAAGAATCTCTAATATTACCAGTAGCAGCTCTGTTTCTCTGTGTCATTCCTTGCCACATTAATTACCTCATTAGCTCTCCTTTGCCATAGGGGAGTCACATTTTTCTTTCAAATTGTGCCATTTTTAAAAATAGGTAAAATAAACTGGGATCCATTTGTTCAAATCTTTATTCATCCTTTCAGACCAGAACAAATAATGGTGTACCCTAAACTTGTCCTTTTTTCCCCCAGCTATGTCAGGTGCTCTTGTAGAAGATAATATTTGTCCCACCAAGCTTGCCTTGCTTCCCTCTTGAGTGATCTGCATTCACCAAGGGTCTGGTGTGGCTGAAGGAGGAATGTGTCTGGAGACTTTGGGGTTCTGTAACACATGTTTCCAGTTCTTTGTTAAACGTGGGAGATGAGCAGGAGCTCACATCCAGGAACTCTGTGCTGCACAGCCATGGAAGACAGAATGGGTCTTTGGGCCCTGCAGTTCCCTTCTCTGCCATTCAGGGCTGTGCTCTGCTGTAGCTCAGCCTTTGAGCTGGAAGCATCCCAGGATGAGAGTTGCAATTGTGTTCCTTGAGAAACTGTCCCTTAGCAGAAGTCCAAACATGTGAGAAATTTTTTCCTATTCTTTTGACTAAGAATTTTGTACCTTAATTTTTATTGAGTACTTCTATTTTTTTTTCTGCCTATAACTCTAAATGTTATATCTGCAAACATGTCTGACCCTGATTGTTGCTGCTTAGCCAGTTGCTTTGTGACAGCATATTCAATGTCCAGAAAAGCCAGAGGAAAACACATATTACATTAGTTACACTGGTTTTGCAAGTTGTTTTCTGAAATAACTTCTGGTGAAAAAAAAATTTGAAACAGAACCTTTCCATAAGGTATAAAATGCAGTAATAAGATTTCATATTTTTAGTTTGTTGTAGCTTCTCCAAAATGTCTGCTGTGTTGTTGACTCAGAATAGCTTTCAAAGTAAGAGAACTGGATCTCAGCCATGATACTTACAAAAGAAAAATAAAACAGAAAATAAAATATAATCAATTTGTTGATCCTCTGTGTTCTGACAACCTGGATTATCCTCACAATAACCTTTGTAATCTTTGATTTAAAAGTGCTATATATAAGAATGTCTACTTGTTAACAAAGCTTAGCTTGCTTGTGCTGGAAATTTAGAACATGTCTGACTGCTTTTCAAACCAGAATAGTGAATTGTGTTACAGCACTGAAAAGGTTGATACATAAAAGGAAAGCAAGGCCAAACAGATACATAAAGAAGAAATCTTGAAATACAGGTTTATTAAGTTATGATACATGGCAGCTTTGTTAATTCATCAGGAAAGAATGTTGATTTTTTTAACTTAATGAGCACATGAGTCTGTTTATCACATGCCTCTATAAATAAGTGTCTTTGCAGATGTTTTCTCTTTATTGAAAAGTCTTTTTTTCTCCTCAGAGCATGCTACACTATTAAATGAAACTGTGAATTTCCTTGCTTATTACAGAAGACACTTAAAATACTATGGCAGCCATAGCATGGCATAGCTTTTAAAGATTGATGTTAAGAATTATTTACAGATTAGTAGCATAGCACCTATATATTTTATCTGGCAAAACTTTTAAATATAAATTCTAAGAACTGTCTGCATATTATTGTAGCACTTCATTGATACTATGTCAGGTTAATCAAAAATGATCCGCTAATTTCATTGAGAGTGATATCTCTTGTGATAAATACCATGAATTTTACTGACTGCTAAATGGTCTGGGTCACTTAGGATAATTTTATTATCCTACTTAATTATTAATAATTTGTCTGTCCTATTCATACTTCCTGTATCTGCAACCACATTTCTTTCACAGTGAGGTTCAAACTTACAGTTATTCTCTAGTGTCAAATGTCGTGTTGTCAGTGTTGCCTCAACAAACCCAGCTGTTAATGACTGGGCAGTTTCTTCAACAGACAGCATAAACACAATCACAAAACTATTTCTGAAGAGGTTTTATAAAACTCTAGAGAGGAAAGGATGAAAGAAAAATAAGGATTTACTGTATAGTTTAGGAATATTGAATTAGAAAATACTGTGATATACTCCTGTTTGTTTACATTTCAACCTGAAATAATTCACTATTCATGTCTTTTACAGTAAAATCCTGAAGTAATTTAGAAATGTAACAATTAGTAAGGAATAATAATAGCTTTTATTTGCATATTCTGTTTAAATGTGGTACCTGCTGACTTCTTAGCAGTGAAATTTTGCCCCTCCACCTCCCCTTTTTTTCAACTTGAAATGTTCAAGTCTGGGTCTACTGACTAGGCTCATACCTAGAGAGGTAAATATTACAAACCTAGAGTGTCTTTGTCTTCCAGTCAAGGTTGGCCTATACTGATACCTGCAAATTTAAGGAGTTATCAAATTCTTTAAATATAGCTATCTTGCCTGGGCATAAGAAACATTCAGTGCAGTTTGCACACACCATAAATTACTTCAAGCTCTTCCTAAGGAGAATTTTCTTGGCATAGTTTCTACAATGCATGCTTCCCTCATTAGAAGAATAGCTTAAAGAAATAGAGTATGAAACTACAAGAGATGACAAAGAGCTGTAAAATTTGCTTTGTGCTTTGTGATAGTGTGTGTGAAATCCTTCCTTGTATGATACAAAGTGGACGTGATGTAAAAACCACGTTGTGGCCAGAACTGTAACAGAAGTCCTGACAAGGGCAGCCAAGGATGTAGAACTCCCTTGCAAATAAGCTGAGGTACTTCTGTCATCATGTGACATTCAGTTCCAGTAGTTTGCCTTAGTTTGAGTCAGTCAGCAGGAGAGGAAGGGGAAGGAATGTTGGGCATGTGTATCGTTGTGATAAGTTATTGGTGTTCATGCAACACTAACATCATCAGACTCTGAAGGAATGGAATGCAGTGTGTCTGCAGTGAGGACCTGTTTATGTTGGATTATCCTGTGCTAATGCAGAGTGTGATTTTCACCATTTTACTCCTGCCACTACCATATCTCTTGTAGACAAGGCGTGTTACAGCCTTACTGCAGTGGGCTGTGGCTTTTCAGATGTGGAAATGGTTTGCTTTGTGTATCTATAGTAACCAACTGCTGGCATTTTCACTAAGTGCTGTGCATAGGCTGAGGGTGTGTGACTGTTATTATTATCTGCTTTATAACTTACCCCAGAAGACAATCTAGTATGTGGAAGCTAAATTATCTTGAAATAAAACAGTTCATGATCTGAAGTGCTTCAGCTCTGGCAGCAAAGATGGTCATGAAGTTTAATTGACCCTGCCAAAAATAACCTTTAGTATGTATAGAGAGAACCTTGGGTGTTACAATTTACCTTCTTGATGCCAGAACAGGTAAAGTACAGTGGCTGCGTGAGCTGTCAGCTCCTATCACTTCCCTGTATGGTGGACATACCTTTCAGTTAGTGGTGCAGCAATCAGCAGGTGAATTTAGTTTTATCCAAAACATCACTTATAATTAAATGTCTCATCTTCTCAGTGGTGCCTAGTTCTGCTGAGATGTTTTTACTCAAGTAATAAACATTCCTTTGCACATTTCAAATAGCAGTAAGTGTAGTGGCAGTTACATATGGTGAAGGATTACTCAATGACAGCATCTTATCTTACCTATGTGTGGAAGGCAAGAGGTTTTATGATTGTGAAATCACCCACTGAGCAAACTTTCTTAATGATACTCTAAAGAAATTAGTTTGAAACAAAGCTAAGGGTAAGGAAATAATCAGGAACCAAAATCATCACATAATTTTTCCAAATAGAATACTTTAAAACTTGTCAAGCTGCCACTACTTGGCTTGTGCCACTAGCACCCAGCCATGTGTGCTTAGGAGCTGTCGATTCCCTCCTCATATGTTTTTTTACTACCATCTCCTTTGGGTTGTGGTGGCAAAACATGAATGGATTTGGGAATAAAAATCAAGGGGGGATTACAATCACAGAATCACAGAATGGTTTGAGCTGGAAGGGACCTTAGATATTATCTATTTCCAACCTCCTACTTCCAACCCTGCTTATGGCAGGGACACTCCACACTAGACCAGATTGCTCAAAGCCACATCCAGTCTGGTCTTGAACACTTTGATGGGACATCCACAACTTCTTTGGGAAAACTAATAGTGATATTGTGATATCGAATTAGTGATGCTGTGATGTATTGTGGTATTAGTGAATTAGTGAAATTGCCATCAATAGTACTTTGTTAATGTCTTTGCATGTTTTCCAGTGAAATTAATTATGAAGCAATTCTGTTTCTCACTCTTGGTGCATATAAGTTTTATACTGTTTCTTCTAGGATGTGTTGTGTATGTAGAGAACAGTTGTAGCCTAAAAATACTTTATTACATTAAAAGCAGACAATATAAGAAGTCTTGCTGTATATTGTGAATATGAAGTCAGGTGGAATTCACGTTACTTTGTAAATTATGTGGTTTTAAAACTGTGGTTAGCAGCTTGTTCTGATATTGGCATTCCATAAAGAAGTTAAATGAGTTTTTGAGAACAGGGCAGTATGTTCTCTGCCATGTCAAAAGTGAAAAGTGCAGCTTCACATACTGGAAGTTCCTGCCAGATGACACAGTTTGTATTAAATCATCCAACCCTTATGTTGATAACTTTGCTCTGCTGTTCTGCCTTGTGCAGGGATGGTTAAAAAAGATTTGTCCTTGCAAGAAAAGGTAAGTAGGCTAAGCAGACTCATCCTGCTTTATTGCTGTAACATCAAGGCACTATAAAATCTGCAAACAAAGCAAATGGGAGAGGAATCTACAGCTTTCCTAATTAATTTACATAATCTTTAGTTTTTCAGCTCAATTTTTATGTACAAAGATAGTACCTCATCATTTGTATGTACAATCTCTTACCTTTCCTGTGCACATAATTTTAGAATTTTTGAAGCATCAGGATTCCTTCACATCTTTAAATATTTTAATTAGGAAATCCCTCTTGATTGATTGAAATGAACCTCCTCCTAAACATCCACAAGTAATGATGGTTGCTGGCTAATTTTTATACCATTGGTGATAGAACAGCAGATGATGAGTGATCTAACAAGTATTTCAACATTCTGGCAGCAATTATTTGTTTGATTGAATTATACATGATAATATAGGATATGTATGGGTAAGTCTCAGTTTATATTTCCTTACTGGGTGCAAAATTCCTTATATTCAGTGAACTATTGAGTAAGAGTTACATAACATACAACACCTGGCCTTTTTTAAAATTCATACTCTAGATTATGCAGAGGTAACATTTTGGAGTTAAAGTATCAAGCCTTTTCCTGTTTTTTTTTCAATCTTACCAGAACCCACAGTATCAAACCTATAGTTCTCAAAGGCATGGAAGAGAAGTTGGGTATGAGTTTTAAAACCTGCTGTCTTGCTGACAAGGCATTACGCATAAAGTGGTAACACCAATCAGCAAACCATCAGCTTCTGGCTCCTCCCAAGTTTCAGCTGACTTCCTACCAGACCTGTGAAGCAAGCTGTAAGAATTATCTTCCTCCAGGCACTAGGCAGCAGTTTCCAAGTCAGCTTGCTCCACAGTGCCTGCAGAAACTTGGTGGAAACAGCAGATTTTATCTTGCCTGGGGATTATAGTCTGCTGCCTGAAAAGATGGTGTGGACAGTGTGTTCCCTATTAAAAATGCAGTAGTACATCATACAACTACATAATCATCCACTCAGTAATAGAACTCTTCAAAGCACATCCTTAGCAATCTCCTTTGAATATCAGCAGGGACAATAACCCTGAGGTTTATCTGAACACATCTGAGGAACAAATTCTGCTTTTAGGATATCCTTGACTGTTCAGCCTCACTTATTCATTCATGTCTGTATGTCAGATAGGAAGGTTGGAATCCTCTAGACTAATCCCCATGCTCAAGCAGCGTCAGCTAGAACCAGTTGCCCATGACCATGGCTGTCCAATTTTTAATTCCTCCACGAGTGGAGATTCCAGAGCCTCTTTGGGCAGCCTATGCTGGTGTTTGGCCACACTCACTGGTAAAGAAGTCTTGTCTTGTGTTCAAGGACTTGCCTGTGTTTCCATTGTGTCGGTTACCACTTGACCTATTGCAGGGCACTACTGGAAGGTCTGTTTCGCTCATTTTTCCCTTGCATCAAGTATTTAATGAATGATAGAATAATTTGGCTTGGAAGGGACCTTTAAAGGTCATCTAGCCCAACTCCCTCTGTGATGAGTATGGATGAAGCTCTGAGCTATACACTTCCCCAAACCATTAGACCCATTGATGTGCCTGAGCTTTTTCTTCTCCAGGCTGAAGAGTCTCAGTCTCTCCTCATACAACAGGTGCTTCAGTCCCTTTATCACCTCTGTGCCAGACTCACTCCATTCAGTCCATGTCTCTCTTGCACTGGGCAGTCCAGTCCTGGTTGAGCAGTGCTCCAAACTATGGTCACACAAGTGTTGAATGGAAGGGGATGATCACTTCATATTTCCCAGGATGATGCTGGCCTTCTTTTCCATGAAAGTGTACTACTGGTTTGTGATCAGCTTGTTGTCCACCAGGACTCCAATGGCCTTCTCTGCAGAGCTCCCTTCCAGCAGGTTGGTCCCTGATGTGTATCGTGCCTGTGTTTATTCTTCTCCGCAGTTCTCTTCAGGACTTTGCATTTCCCCTTATTAAATTCATGAGGTTCCTTTTGAACCAACTGTCCAGCTTGTCAAGGTCCCATGTGGTACCACAACTATGTGGTGTTTCAGCTGCTCCTCCCAGTTTTGCATCATCTGTGGACTTGCTGAGGTGCACTCTGTCACATCATTTCAGGTCATTAGTGAAGCTGTTAAACAGTATTAACCCCAGTAATGATCCCTGGATTACACCACTTGTGACTTGCCTCCGACTGCACTTTGTGCTGCTGATCACCACCCACCAGGCCTGGCCATCCCGTTAATTTTCAAGCTGTGTAGTTATCTAGGTTTTAATTTGTCAGCTTGTCTTTGAGGATGTTGTAGGGTCTGCCTTAACTCAAGTTGAGGTAAACAGCTTTAGCTGCTCTCTCCCTTATCCAGCATCTTGTAGAAGGTTATCAGATGGTTAAAGCATGATTTCCCTTCTGCAAATGTATACTGATTGCTCCCAATCTTCTTTATTCCCTTCATGTGTTTGGAAATGGTTTCCAGAATGGTTTTCTCCATCATTTTTCCATGGGTATAAATTGCTGCTGCATTGTTTGCCTGTGGTTGCAGAGCCCAGGTAATAGATTTGATAGGAAAGCCGTCCTTTTCATTTTATTTTAGAGACACTTAAGTGATGAAATCTCTAGATCTTGGATTTTCTAAAATGTCTCTCAGTTATCTTATGGAGATCAAGTTGAAATTTGTCTTGTGGTCAGTGAATGGGAAGAGGCATGGAAAAGGAGCATGTAGAAATCCTCTAGAGCATTGCAGGCAGTGAGGCTTCAGGGACTAAGAAGAGTGTTTGGGATGTGTGTACAAAATATGGTGTTTGCAATGAATTCAAAAATATATATTTTTCCTGTTTTCATAGTCTGCTCCTATTAAAGCAATGCTACATTGCAATTGACTTGATTAAAAAGAAGTCTAATATTCCCAGTTAATGCCTGTATTTATTTTATAAGTGAAACCCTGAAGAGTGATACAAAATCAGTGGCCTTGCAAAGATTTGGGAATATTGCTTACAACTTTGTCATCAAGATTATTTAGTTCCATTTTGGCTTTTCAAGACTGTGGATAGTCCAACAGGAATGTGTGAGGCCAACTCCCTTATTCCATTCAGTTGGATATCACCTTACCAGGAGTGGATCTGTGGGACATACTGATGGGGCAAGTGAGATATTACCTACCAAACTAACCATGGCAGAGAGGGAGAGAAATTGGAAATCTGTCAGAAGATGCCTCAAAACAATGCATATTCTGATAGCTAATTTTCATTTCTTGCTAATCAAGGAGCACAAAGTCTTTCCTGCTACTCAGACATTTGGTTTTTTTTTTTTTAATCTTTCTCATGAACATAAATATTTCTTCTCTTTTTAGGTGTGGGTCTATCAGACAAGAATCTAGGTGGAAAGGCAATCAGACAGAATGAAATTATGAGGCTTTATAAATAATCCTGTTTTGAGTATACTGAATATATTCAGAGAAGTTGTGTGATTGGATGTGGTGTATGTAACATCAAAGGTCTAAGAGAAAAATTGAAGACAACTGTCAGAAGCTTTTTGCTCTTGTGATTGAAGGCTAGAAAAAATGAGTTTCATGTCAACACCACATTGTCAACAGTGTTGAATGGCCTGATTACTGAAGCAATTAAAAAATTATCATGAAAATTAGCTCTGCTGGCAAGATAGAGAAAATAAAATTTTAATTATTACTATGGCTTGTTTGTGAAAATGATAAAAAAATTCATTTCACTTGCTCTTGTGAGAGCAAAACCATCAAGCCTCCAAATTCTTTCTTACTGTTCTTAGCTTTTAGGTCCCTCCTTGAAGTTTTGAATTGGCCCATGTACTTTCAGAACAGGTACATGGTTCTGAAATTTTTTCCTCCTATTCTGATTGTTATCTTTCTCCTGCTTTCTTTTGCAGTAGTTTACGATTTAGCTCAGTATTCTATCTGCTCTTCCTATAGTACTAAAATAATATATTTCATGTTTTCATGAACAATTCAATTCCATCTCTTGAAAAGTGACTGCAGGCACAGAAGTGGGGAGTTTATCACCATGATGAGGTTATTTGATACAATAAACAGCTGGGACATGAAAGCTTATCTGTTAAGAAAATGTTTTATCTCGTGTTGTGAGACATTTTGAATATGGAACAGTAGCTGGTAGTTTAAGATCAATCCTTATATGAAAGTCAGCGCCTACCAGGAAGTGCCTAAAACGTGCAAGGCAGGTTCAGCTCCTTTTTCTCCTTGTGCTCAAAGCTGCTCTTTGTCAATGAGTGCTGTTTAGGAATGCTGCTGGATGCTCCCACACTAGGAGATTATAATACAAAGTTTGTAGTGTAAAGAATCAGCTGAAATTCTGCAGTTGGACTGGAGGATTATTTTTTAATTAGTTCTCAGCTGGCATAATGTGCAAGCATTGTTTTATGTTTCTGAAAGGCTATCTACCTTTGATTCAATACCATCCTGAATCTTAAAATTTGCTGTTGTGACTGCTACCATGCTTGCAAATCCCTAATTTAAATTACCTCTTAAGAAATGTAGTGTATTGTTTTGTGTGGCTAATTTCTGTTTTCACCCTAGCAGAAAGGGAAGGAGGAAGAGAAGAGGGAGTCATTGTTTTGTGATGACAGGACAAAAGGTGTTTCTTTAATTCTTCCTCTGCAGACCTTAGAGGAGTTTTGGAAATATGCTCCTTTTAAGAGTTATCTCTGCTGATTCTCTCCTTGTAATAGTGCTTAGCATTTTGAATGTTCAGCATTTAGGTAAAGAACAGTATATATGGATCTCTTGGGATAACATGTTCTAGCTGTAGAACATCCAGATTTGTAATTTCAAACGTTAATGGATAGAGTTGGCAGTTTTATTGTCTGTTTTGTCTTCATAATTTTATTTTCCTGTGGAAAGATACTGATCTCACGGTTCTACAATCAATTTTGCTTTGGCATCTAGTTTGTGTTTTCCCAAGAGCATAGTTAGTTCTTGCTGATCACTCCTCATGGCTGAAAGAAAATTCAATGTACATTTTAAGACATTTTCCTGAAAAGTAGCTTCTGTGGGATGCTTACATAAGCAGACTGCAGTGTACCCTGTTTTTTAAGGCATTTCTGGTACAGTGGACAAAACCATTACCTATCACTGTTTGTAATACTGTTGGTGTTGGGTTTTTTTGTTATTTTATTTCTTTTCTTTATTACATGCTATAGTGTCCTTTCTGGATCCTTTTGTTTGTACTGGTTTAAGCAGATATTGATTATAGACATTCTGCAATACTTTTTCTCTTGCATCTGAGCATCCTCGGAAGACTTTTTTAACGGAGGGACTTTGAGAATCATGGTCCTAGCTATCTCTAATGTACTAGATTATCTGGGATTTTTCTAATAATTGCTTGTGTCTTAGCCCCATATGCTATATTATTTCTTTTAATACTTTTTTTCATATCTCATATTCACAGTGCAGGATTAGACTGTACAGGCCTTTTTTAAAATTATGTGCACCTTAATTTTGATGCATGAAATTGTGCATTCTCAAAAATCACACTGTGATATGGCATAGAACTTATATTTTATTGAATAATTTTATGTAAGCAGGTGTAAGGCTTCTGGAGTAGATGTCCTGTCATTCACAGCCCCATTAAATGCATCAGAAGATTCCTTTGTCTTTTGTTGATCTAAACTAGATGTAATCTCTAGGATCACATATGCTTATTCAGCATGATAATCTGTTGAAAGAGAGGTTAGCTAACATGTGGCCATTTCATTGTTGCTGCCTTTGCCAAATTGGTGTCACTCTTTAAGGAATTGGACTGATGCCTATTGATGAGTCTGGCCTTTACAATATGTCTGTGTTCACTGCTTGTTTCGTCCTGGACTCACTGCTGTGCTCTTTATTTGATCTTTCTGTGCTTCTAGGCCTGTTGTGCTTCTATTGCTGTTTAAATTCTAGGGCTCCTCTAGCTAAATTAGAGCTTTGGTTTGCCTAATTTTCTCCCATTTCCTTTAGCTTGAAAGTCTTGTGTATCTTAGATCCTTATCTAATCTGATTTCTAACAAATGAAGATCAGAAGTTCAAGATTAGTGGCTCATTTAGAGTGAACACAGGAACTATTTCCCTACTTTAATGCTCTGTGATGTTCACCCTGGACAATGCGTTCTTCACAATTAATGTATTCAATTTTTCTTTAGGAGTCTGATCAGTAAAAAACTTGGATTAAAAACATATATGACAGAAAGGAAGAAGGGCAAATGCAGAGCCCTGCTGCTGTAATTTTTGTCTTGCTTAAAGCATGAGTACACAATTTATGTACAACTCCTAAGGAAGCAGGACCTTGCAAAACAAAAGTGAAGGTGATGGAAAATATATGTATTCCATTGATATCATACCTATGTTCAGAGGCTGCTTCCTCTCCTCTCCCCTCCCCTCTTAATCTACCTTTGAATCTGTTGATTTGCCATGTCCATTTTTATTGCTTTTTGTCAAGGGAGCTGTGCTTTTGACATTGACAGATTTATATTTTATCCCATAGATTTCAGAAAAACATGCCCACTAAGTGCAGTTTGCCTTAATGTTTGATTGTTTCTTTGAAAAACCTTTCCATTTAAATGGAGAGAGGCATAATTTGTCCAGCTGCTCAACCTTGCCATCAGGGACATGTTCCAGGGATAAGCAGGATTTAGCAGAGGTTAAGGGGGTACGTCTGTACAAGAGCTACTTGTTAATATATTAGTGACGTAGCACAGAAGGATTCACTTTGGGCAGGAGCTAAGTGTGGGCTTGGTACATCAGCTGATCTCGGACAGTAAGCTCCATTCTGAACTAGTTTGCTTGATCTTTTGAGGCTCATTGATTTCTAGAACAGTATTTATTGCTTTTTGAAATGTTCCGGTAAATACTTAGTCTGGTAAAGATTTAATGGAGGAAGTCCTGTATTCATAGCAATTTTTTGACGTCAAGCAAAGTGCAGTGGAACTACAATGTTAGCTTCTAGTACCTTGACAGTTTCTTCAGAAATATGCTTTCTTTGGCATAAGCTTTTACACATAACCTGTGCCAGTTAGGTCTGGTGTATTAACTGCAAACACGGGTTGTGATATAATGAAACCCAGAGCATATCAGAATTAAATTTGGCATTGCTGCAGGAAAGAGCCAGTTAATGTCCTTGTGTAATGCTTATGTAATAGATTAGATTCTCTGCCTGTTCTAGTTGTCTGTGGTGCTATATAAAAAGCTTGCCAGCTTGCTAGTACTCAATTAGCTCATTCACCAGGAGTAAACTAGTTTTCTAGCTTATAGGAGCAAAGCGCTTCCAATCCTCTAATTGGTTTATGCGTATAATCTTTTCCACACACCAAGTGCAAAAGTTGACTTGCTAATAGAATTGGAGAATAAAGTGAGAGAGGGGAAAAAATACAGAAATATCTATAAACTTTATCTCTATGGACCACTGTTTATTAATAGCACCATTTGTTACTCCTTCAGTTCTTTCTGGTTACTTGAGACAACAGATAAATCTTAATAGACAAGAAAAGGGATCATAGATACCTAATGCATAAAAAATGTTTGGTTTTCAAGATATACTGTTGCTGTCAACCTCACAAACCTGATTTGTTTTATATATATTATTTTAACTTTCTACGTATCTTCCTTTTAATGTTTTTAGAGGATACGAGTAGGCTTTAGTTGTTACCTGTTATAAGTTTTTAATAGGAACTTGTACATTTTATAAAACAAAACTGGTAAAAGCGATTGGAAAGCATGTTTGGAGATACCATGTCAGTGTTAGTTCAGGGGCTTTGAAAAATTATGCCTTATAGCTTATTTTATGGCATAGAAGATAGGGTTTTAGAGCTTTTAACTGAAAGATATAATAATCTCATGATAGTATATTCAGTGGACTTTCAAATAATTTCTTCAAAACTTTAACTCTGAACATTGTCAGGACAGAACCAAGTCAGTGCAGGGCTTTTGTTATTGTCTGTTCCTCCTAGGGCAGAAGCAGTCTGTCTGATGAAAGATATCATCCTGAGATGGGACACGTACCTTCCAGGCTTCAGCTGCTTCTCCAGCCTTTCTTACTGGTCTTTGTGACATCAAAATATTTAGAAATACTTCTAGAGTTAACCAGGACTATGGTGAGGTTCTGCTTTAGACTTGGTTATTTCAGCCTCTTGTCTGGCTTCTCATCCATGCAGAGTCTTACCATGAATAAAATGTGGGAAAATCTTGCTTCAAAGCATCAAACTTTCAATGCTAAGGAAAACTTGAATATTTTGTAAAGCTGTTGGAAACATCTACTTCATGTTCTGCTTTATTTAATGTAAGCTCTTGTTAAAACTGCATAATTTTCTTTCGAGATGCTGAGATGTTTTATAGATATTTTTTATTCTTATGAGCTTATTATGAGCTTGCTCATCTCATAGCTAATGCATGTTTAGAAATCTCTATTTATGAACATAGCTAATAATACACTTTTTAGTTTAAGAATTGTCTAAGAATAAATATTAACTGAAAGTTTAATTCTCCTACTAGAGTTTAAGCAGATCCTTGCTACATGCAGAAGAGAAAGTAATTTTCTTGGAGACTTTTGAATCTTTAATAATAATTCAAATTTGAAAAATCGCATCAAGTTGCAATTGAAAAGCTTTAAGTAGGAAATCAGGGCCATGGTTTCACTTCACCTATGTTTTAGCTCCTTTTAAACTTCCAGAGAATAGCTCATAAAATAGATTGTATTATTTAAAAAAATGGCCCAATCAAAGAAAATATGCATGTTCCTGTTGCAGCATGACCAGGTACACTGTATTCTGCCAGAAGCTTTGCTCTGTGCCAGAGAACCTCCTCTGTTCATTGGACAATATCTTCCACACAGGCAATTTATGTAACTCATTTCCAAGATACCCAGTGTAACTCTCTGAAAGAGCTGCACCTTCTGGGCATTCTCAGGCTGGATACCTGGTTCTGACTGTTACTCGATAAGAATAAAATGTCTTATGGTTTGCTTTCTCCCCTGAGCCTTTTTGAGCCCTTATAGTCCTCGAAACATTTCTCAAAGAAGCTGGATGTGTTGATTCTCCCCAAGCACACTGGATCTCAGAGAAAAAAGAATGACACCTTGGAGAAGAGAGGGCTCCTGGGAGGCCTCATTGCAGCCTTCTGCTACTTAAAGGGGACTTACTAAAAAGAGGGACAGTGACTTTTTATATGGACACAGCGGCAGGGCAAGGGAGAATGGTTTTAAACTACAAGATAAGATATTTAGATTAGATGTTAGGAAAAAAACCTTTGTGGTGAGGGGGGTGAGGCACTGCAGCAGGTTGCCTGGGGAAGTTGGACAGGTATCTGGAGGCTGGACAGGTGTCTGAACAACCTGATTTAGTGGATGGCATCCCTGCCCATGGGCAGGGGTTGGGACTAGATTATCTCTAAGGTCCCTTCCAACTCAAGCCCTGCTGTGATCCTTGAAGAGTCTCCTGGCACTGACCTGGTCAAAAAAAAATCTCTGAGAGCTTCCACTCCATCTCAAAATGTAGGACACTTTTATTTTCCACAGAATGAGGTGGTGACTGAAAATGCTGATAACCAAAACAGTGCTCCCTTGACTGTGTGTTATTGCTGTTGCTCACCCCCTGTCCCGTGGCTCAGGGTAGATGTGTTCCTCAGATGGGGGCAGCCAGGCTGGTGTGAGGGGAACACAGCCCAGCAGAGGGAAGTGCCTGGGTAGCCAGGGAGCAGGACTGTGGCGTGTGGGCATGGTGGCAGGGCAGGTCTGCTCAGGCACCCAGGGTAAAATACTGCCCAGCAATCAATAAAGACTCGAGTCCATAGAGATGAGGCAGGGCTGAGGGCAGGCCAGAGAGGCAGCCTGGTCTCAGCGTCTGTCTGTGGGGCTGGTGGCCAGGCACAGACACAGGCAAAGGCACAGCTCATGTGGGAGACAAGCTGTTGTGGCTCAGCTTAAAGCTTGTGTGAGAAAGGGGAATCAGCACCAGTGGAGCGTCCCCACAGCACCATGAGGAAAGCTCTGCCCAGGGTCACCAGAACCCCTGCAGAGGGATATAAATGTGTCTCTAGTAGAACATTTCTAGTGATGGATGCCTTTCTGTGCAGTGTCCAGACGTCATTGCTGTCTAGCAGTTTCCAGCACTGATTCCATGCCCAGTTCCTAAGTCTGCAAAAGGTTCAGGCTGCTTTCTGGGTGTGACAGGGAATGTGTGTGTCTGTGGCAGAATGCTTAGGACAGAAATAAACTCTTGGTGACTAGGAGTTCAGTTCTGCTGATAGACATGGGATAAGTTATTTGAGAGTCAGATTTAGTTCTCTGTAGACCGCTAGTCCAATGCTGTCTTTAGAATCTGAAGGTTAACATATTAGCAGCACTGCTTGCTAGCACTGGCCCACCATTATGCAGTCATTTATATGCAATAGTATTGAAAGGTTAAATGTTCTCCTGCAGTGCAAAAGTGAAACATGACTCTTGCTTTAAGGTCACACATTGCTTTAGCTGATACTACTGGACAATATATTTCAAACAAGATGGATCCCAAACCATCCATCTTTTGTGATGCTTGTCATAAGGAAGAGGTCAAATGGATTTTATAAGCCTGTGTTATGCCAAGCATTGTGAAGACCACTCAAGACTGACAGAAAGTTTTTTGGATTGCAAACCTCTTTGGAAAGTTCCACATCCTCTCATATTGTCATAGTTATGTTCATCTGTTTCTCATAGTTTACCAGATAGTCTTTCAAGAATGGATGGTGTAGTTATAACAAGAACATTTGTTAAAATACATTTAATTGTATTAAGTATTCCATTTAAATAATTAAAAATCATCAGCAAAAAAAAAAAAAAAGTGTGCAAGTTCATGATGCAGAGACTTCTGTGATGCTCTCTTGTGGCACAGGAAAGGATAACGAGCTTTCTGGTTTTTGATTGTCGTACCTCTATCCTTTACAGACATTTGTTTGGGCAGAATAGTCAAAATAAAGAGACTGGACTCTCCTTTGTTTAATGTCTGTGCCCTGAAAAAAGGGATTGGCATCCATTAAAATTTTCAGAGACTCTTAGAAGGAAAGCCCTTTATAAAGAGAAGACAGAAGTGCTAATTGTGGGAATAAGAATATTTCTTGTTAATGACAGAGGTTTGCTTGAGGTTTTTTGTTGACTCTTAAGCAAAATCCTACACACCACAAATACAAAGCAATAGAAATTTAAGTAATATTAGATCTTATGAAAGGGTGCTCTTCTTAAATGGTACATATTTTAAAACTATTTTCTTTGAAGAAGGGTTTCCAGTAGCTATAACAAGCTGTCATCAAACTTGGCAAAGAAATGCAATAAATCTTTGCTTGACACTCAGTCATTGAAGTTGTGCCCTGATAAAAGGGAAGCTTAATAATTAATTATTTACCTCTGCTCTTGCACTTCCTCTATATCCTCCTGTCCCTGTCTTATGATGTGCAAATGATAGGAAACATGGCACAAAATGACTGGATGAATATGGGAAATGAGCAGTGGCCCAGTCTCATGTGGGTTTCAAAATCTAGTCTCCACTTGCTATAGGGCTTGTCATTATTAGACTTGTGGCAAGAGAGATAGGAAAGGTCAAGGTGAGGATTTTCTGTGTATCCTTAAATATCACATAATTATATAGCTGTGTCCTTTTCTCCCACATTCTTGTAAGCTTGTTCTTGAGAAGATAATGCATCTGCCAGTACCAGCATGCACAGGGATTTGTGGATTAACATTTTTGAAGTTAGTTATGTTTTTATCCTTAGAAGCCAGAACTATAAGAACTAGAAATTAGTATTAAAAAATACTTTTTACCAGTTCTCTGCTTTGCTGAGGGAAAAAAAAAAGGCTGCACTTCATCCAAGCTGGAGTAATTTTTACTCATTTTGATTACAATTAATTTGAAAATCAGTGATATGTTTTGAATATATTGTCACATCTTTCAGGCATTTGTGGAAGAATAGTGAAATAATGGTCACCAACACCTCTGGTTTGCTTAAGATCAGAATATTTGGACCAACAGTGCCCATTTCATTGCATTTCCATTTTTTGTTTCTTTGTATATCAAAAACTTGAGGGTGAAAGATATGATTGACTTTCAGCCAAATCCTTTTCATCACACCAATATTTAGAGGAACTCATTACTATCAGTCATGAATTTCTAATTCTTTTCCCCCTCCTCTTGTTAGTGTTTTTATCCATTTCCTATCTGTTTAATATTTGTGGACCTGGAAGTCCCTGTGCAGACTTGGTGTACTGCAGCTAAAGGATCAAATCAAGTGGATTACATTTCTAATGTAAATAGTTGAATTGTTTCCAGTTTAACACATATTTATGGTTTATCTTAGTTAACAAAAAATCTCTAGAATTACCAGCAGATTATAACTATGGCAACAAGAGCAGAGAAGATGGAACAATTTCTTTTCAGGGTGTAATAGGCAAATGAAGCTCAGGTTTTGTTTCCACTGCTGATACTCTGTTCACAAGTCAGAACCATTAATGTGTGATATCAAAAACATTTGGCAGCCTCATGTCTATGAAATAAATACAATGTGCAATCAGAGATATCATTAACAGTAGATGATAAACAAGCTTGTGATTTGGACAAATAGTTACAAAAGATTTGGTGAAATTTGTGAAATTACAGAGAATGAGTCCTTGTTGTGTATGTGGTTGAAAAACAGTGGAAACAAATAATTTAATCAGTGCCAGATAAGGCTGTTACAACGTGAAAGTAATTATACTTTTCATAGCAATTAACAATTAGATATTTACAAATTCAAAATTATTTTAATGACAATTATAACAATGTGTATACACTTTCCACTGCATAGAATACAAAGGTCCATCTTCAAAAATTAAAAAAACTAGTTTCTCATTGAATTGCTCTAGTGAACCTGGTGAAACTTTAAGCCCTTTATTTATTTTCAAAGTGAAAAGCTGTGTCAGTGATTATTGTTATTATTAATCAAGGCTTCAGTTTCCTCTTTTAGAGAGGTTTTTTTCTCCACTGAAATGTTCTGTGGAGCCTGGGTCTCTCTCTCATTGCATGCCCTCCATCTCTGCATAGGCTCTATTGGAAGTCTGGGGATAAGTTCTCCACCAGCAATTCCAGGTTCAGTGAGTTTGCATGGAGGAGAAAGGACTTTCAGCTCTGTCTGCTGGTCGTGAGCACTTGAAATCCTCTGGTGCTTCATCACAGTCTTGGTCTTACTCTCAAGCAAAATACTTCTTCCATTCACTTTTCTGTGGCTGTTATTTTTCTTTCCTAATCACTGAGAAAACACAAGTCTCATTCTAGTGCCTGACAGCTCTTCTGTAGCCACTGCCCATGGCATTCTGTGTTTCCCAGCTTACAGTGATTATTTAGCAAAGTCATAAGAGTCAGGCCAGGGTCCAAGTCAGCCTGAATGCATCCTCCCCCTGGAGGAGAGAAAGCTCAGTGCCTCAAGCTGAGAGACTCCTCAGTCTCATAGCTGCTGCCTCTGATTGCTCTCTGTGCAATCAAGCCCTTGCCAGCTCAACAGCAAGAGCACGAGCCTGAGCTCTGCCCGGGGCTTGGGGAAAAGGAGGACAATTGAGGGGTTTTCATTCATAGCTGGTGCTGCAGTGGGATGGCTCCTTCTCCCTAAGAACTTCTGCCAGCCAGGTAGCATTGCCACTAGGGCTGAGCAAAACAACTTCATTGCAGGCAGCAGAGAAGGGCTGACCACCTCTACAACCAGGAAGCATTTGATTCATCTGCTGAGCAGCACCAAGGGTCAACAATATGATTATTGTGGGGAGTTGTCCTCACTCAGCTGAGGACGATCATGGAAACCTCGTGGGAAATGAACCCTTTTGAAGAGAATAAATCAGCACTTTTTAGCAACTGATCTTTTGTTCAGATTGTTCGTGGTGTTGGAGGATAAGCTGGCTGTCAGTGAGCACCAAGCAGTTGGACAAAAGGACAGTGTAACTCCAGCAGCTTGTTAGAGATGGAGAGGCAAGGAGAGGCTGAAGCTCATTTAACATCTCTACAGAACTGGTAGCTGAGAAGAAGGTGGGGGAAGCAGATCTCCCACAGGAAACGCCACTGTTGCCAGCAGTAGCTTTCCTCGGGCCACAAATGTCTAGGCTTTTTGCCACCCCTGATGACAGGACTTGTGGGGTGAAAGTGAATCCCAGTGTGGCCTCCTGGTGAGCAGGACATTAAGTGCAGTCAGGTGGATGGGTGAGTATTTCTTCTCTTGCCTCCAAACACAAAGTGTCCGAAGGATAGCCAAGCGAGGTGAGCCTCTCTTCTCAGGCTGTTCCTCCAGATGATGAGTGCCATAAGGCCCAGGAGCATTCTGTCCGCATTTCTATCCTTGTTACACGTTGTGTCTCACTGTATTCACCTAGGTCTCAGATTCCTGCCCTGCCTTCTAACAATGCATCTAGTCTTTGTGTTCTCCTGTGTCTCACCGTGTTTCACTACTGGAATAAAGGACCTTACCCATGTTTAAAGTCAAAAGCCTGGATTTAGTGAAGAGTATAGGACTGTGGCTTTTATACTTGTGGGTGAGCCTCATTTCTGTTTTGAGGGCTCCTTTCTGGAGTACCTGTAGCGTCTTTTGACTGGGAAGGTTCGGTTAAGAATTAGGAGAATGAGTCAAAACAGTGTTTGAGAAGAGGATCAATACCAGAAGAGGAATAAATGTACCCAAGTGTGGGTGAGGAAACTTGGTGTTTGGGCTTTTTTTGTTTTGCCAGGCTTGTTAGTAGGGGTCTTGGCTGTGACTTCAGCATACATTAAAATAAATAAGTACAACTCAATTTTTTATGTAATCACATAATTTTTTAGTTTGTTGCAATTAGTCTGAAGTGCATGTATAAGGAAACAGCTTTAATCATATATTGAAAATCAATCAGATTCAGAAGTTCAGGTGTTCATAAGAAGGGCCAAGACAGGTTCACAGTGCAAAGTTTCTGCTAAAGTAGTTTAATTTGATAGTGATTAAGGGATTACAAATATGTAGAAATGTGTACAGATGACACACATTTCCTGTTTCAAAATTAGTTGAAATTAAAAGTAAATATATAAGTATATATAGGTACTTAGTGGAATTTGAACAACAAAATGCATAATTTTGTGAGTTTTATGTATCTGTACTGAAAGGAGATAGGCTATGTATTTAATTAGTAGCTTTAAATTAAGAAAGAATAGCTAGTGAATTTGCTGAATATCCTGACAAACCTGTATGTGGCTCCAGCTTCCCTCTCAGCTGGAGCTTGCCCTCCCACCACATCCCTTGTGGAGAAGCCCTGGCTTCTGTATTTTGTTTGCAGAATGAGAAGTGAGCTAAGAGCATTTTTGTGGAGCTGTGTCCCTTGTTTCAGAAGATGTTGCCCTGTAATTGAAAAGGTGTTCTTTTCAGTGGTACCCAAAGTACTGGCACTTTATGGTTGTGCCTGACCATTTCAAAGTTTGTTTTCTCAGTCAAAGAAAAAAATGTTGAAAACTTTCAGTTAATCCACCTACACACTCATGCATATTATTCATTTCCCGTTGGACCCGAAAACAAAAGCGAACAAAAGCAAATGTAAGGAGGGAGGTTAAAGTGAGCCTTGCTGTGCCTTGAAGATGCTGATCGGTGATAAGCAGCAGGAGCGCCTCTGCTGGGTCGCTGCTGCCACCCGCTGGCGCTGGGCTGGGGCTGCCCACGGTCCTGCTCCGGGCTGGAGGAAAAAGCCAGATAATTGAGATCCAAGTGATGTTTTCTGGAACTGCGCAGGAAATAGGTATAATTTGTCTGAAGAACAATGAGACTCGTTAACATCGACCATCTTGTCTGACAACTGCCACATTAATACAGATCTGATAAGTTTTTTGATTCATATTTTCTGTTTAGTTTTATAATGATTTTGTTCCTTTTGTTGTTCTCATGACTGTAATTGTGAGGATAGTATGTATTAGGGCTAGTGATACTTCATTAATGAAAAGCTCCTTACTGGAAACTGTCCCTTTTAGTGATGTCTAAATATAAAACCGCACTTGTCTGTATAACAAGACTCCCAGTGAGCACCTGTTTACACAGTAACAAGAAATCCACCCCAGAGCAAAACAATACCAGTGAGACCTGAGAGGGTTATCTCAGCTGCAACAGAGACCTCTCCCCTTCAATTTACCCAGATGGCTCAATCTCTCTAAACTCCAGAGCAAACACATAAGATTGAAAGGATGTTTTGAAGGTCAACATGCTTTGAACCTTTCCGGTGAAAGTATTACAAAATCACTATTGAGCATTCTGTCAGGATCTCCCATTATTTGTAGATTGAGTTTGATTTTGCTGGGCATTGGCCTCATTGCAGCACCATCTCACCTATGAAAATTTTAGGCCTTAACTGCCCTTTAAAATGTTTTTCAGGACATCTGTGGTTTAATACAAGGATGCACATCTGTTTTACCTCAGCATATGTGTGAACTTAGTGACTCTGCTGCTTGTTATCAAACCCATTTTAAGGTACTGCTTTTTTCAAGGAAAGCTTTGCTAGGCTAGGACAGACATTACACAAATGTGAGTTGATAGATACCATAATGATTAACTGCCAGGTTTTGATTAACAACCTTAGGCTATCTTCTCCTTTATTGCATTAAATGTTTTAGCCTTCTCACATTTCTTGGTCTCAGTGTCTGTCTCAAATCTCACAATTGCATCATCTATGCCAGACATGGCTTATGTTACAAGCATCCAGGACTCCATTACTCTCTTGTAATACAAGTTGTTATATATATACCACACATATATTTATATTCTTGAAGGTGTTTACGGTAAGACTGTGGTTACTCTTTTTTATTGCTGTTTCTGGAAGCTAACTAAAGCAGAGGTGAAGGATATTGGACAAATAATTTAATTCCTCATTTAATGGGAATACCATTTTCTATTTCTGCTAACGTTCTCGCTGGCATCCTTTTCAGCGTGACATAGACAGGAGGAGTTAAAATTTTTCTTAGCATATGAGTAGGAGAGTTCAAGGTGGAATTGGGGTGGGAGTTGATTTGTTACTCTCCAAAGGAAATGTATCAGATTCTTGGTGTGGTAGCCTCTTAGATCTGAGGATAAAAGATTTGATCTTTCGCACCCGTACTGAGTGCTACTGACAGCTGTGAGACTTCTTACACAGTTTTCACATGGTGCTTGTAACAGAGGCTGGGCTTGGAAGGCAGACATTGCTAAGGAGCATGTTTTGAATCAATATGTTTTGGAGAAATGTACTCTTTTTTGTTGTTGTTAAAAAAGCCGTGGAAGAAGCTTTTCAGGAGGAATCAAGAAGATGCGCACAAGTGCCAGAGCGCAGGCGGGCAGAGCGTGCCGCAGGGTGCCGCTGCAGAGGTGCAGAGATGCAGGGGTGCAGAGATGCAGAGGTGCAGAGATGCAGAGGTGCAGAGATGCAGGGGTGCAGAGGTGCAGAGATGCAGAGGTGCAGAGATGCAGAGGTGCAGAGATGCCTTTCCCCCGCCGGGCGGTGCCGAGGGGGGTGCAGCAGAACCAGGAGTGCCTGCACTGCCCTCTCCTGAGCTGGGAGCCTCGAATAGGCTTCACGGGAGCAGAGGCATCATCTCCCTCAGACAAAAGAGCAGTTCACTCCATTGCTGTGTTTGTCTTTCAAAATCTTGTTAATATTGACAGTGTCACTATAGGCAGTAAGTCAGTAATTCTAGACTCACAAGAGTTACTTTTTATTTTACTTATTTTACTTTTAGTCTTTCTGATCACTTTGTCACTTTATAATCCTGGTTTTTCTGGTTTTGTTTTCTCTTCTTCCTTTCAGTGACCGATCTTTGTTGTTTGTTTGCTTGCTTTGTGTTTGTCAGTCTGAGGCTGTAGCTTTACAAATTATTTTTCTAGTGGCTGATCCAGGTACAGACCCTGCCCCCCATCTCAGCTGTGAACTTGATTGTTTATTCTGCTATAATAGTGGTTTTCTGATTGCTCTATCTGCTAAAGTTTTGTAATAAAACTTCCCCTTTTATATTTGGGATTTTACCCTATGTATGTACCTTATGCTGCTCTTCTGTTTTTCAATTTATGATAATATCACAGGTCTGTTTAAGAGAGTGGTGAAACAAATATTAGTATTGAGCAGAACTGAGATAATGGTAACTTCAGCAGCTGGCTGGTTAATTAGGTAATAACTGGAGGCAAAAGGACATTTCTATTCACTGTGTATGACCCCATGTATTTCCTATATATTCCTTACATGGGAATTCTTTTTTTTTTTTTTTTCAATATGATATTCTAGTTCAAGGCTAAATTTTGGCAAAGGAACCTTGCAGCTCTTCACAAGAGTTTACTCACCGTCAGAAACATTTGTTAACTTTCAGAAGCTGCCATCCCCTTGGGACACTCTGTGGTGTTGGTCATGTCTTGTAAGCCTGGTGGGATACCTTGTGGGATAAGTATTTGAGTTACTTCTGTGCCTTGCTAAGCACATTGCATTGCTCATGCACTTATGCTGTTTTTCAGGAATTATGAGATAACGTTAGGACTTCCACTTAGCAATCAAAAGGTGGGAATATTGTAAATGCTTTGAATTTAATAATGATCTGAAAATAATTCCACTTGGTCTTCTGGCAGTTTAATTGCTTTGGGATCCAGCCAGTATTTCACAGCTTCAATGTCTAAAACAATTCAGTGATGCCAGTCATTTTTAGGATGTAAAAATTACTGTGGGTGGCTCATCTTTATGTGCCTATTCAAAGGATATGCAATGTCCTGAGCATTTTCCTTCAGAATAATAAAAACAAGAAACATCAATAGCAACTTTTTATCATTGATTAAAATTAATGTGAATGGTCATGAGGTCTTTCAGTAAAGAAAGTTTTCCTTGCTAGTTTAGGACCACTACAAAAACATTCCCAGGACAGTCTTTCTATCTGCAAACACATTTCATATTAAAGATGAGATTTTATTAGTTACTATGTTGATTTGTTTACTCACTATTTGTGTTGTCCTCAAACTAATTTGGCAGTAGGTAGCTCTTTATCTTGAAGGTTATTTGAAATTACATGTTGGATCAGAGCACTGTGAGTTTAACATAGTCAGCAAATTGGATATATCCAACAGAAAATAGAATGTGATAAAGCAAAAACATATGTTTATTGTAGATTGTATTGGTCTTCCACTAAAATAGAGTCTAGACTCTTTTGTGACAGGAATACTGATGTTATTGGTACATGATTATTTCCTGTTTCAATTAAAATCCATCTCTCATGATAACAGGAGCCATCCCTTTGGTTGCTGAGCACATTGCCTGATACACCTCATTATTGATTTCCATGAAGTTTTTTTCTAAGGTATTTATACAAAGGCCTATTAATGCTACCATTTTTGGGAATAAATATACAATTATATTCATGTAGTCCTTTCAGAAAGCTGTACCAAGGGACACCATGAGAGAAAAAAACCTTTTGGATTTCATTTACTTTCGCCTGGTTAGGCACTTTGCTGCTCACAGCCAAGTGAATATTCATTTATAGTGAATAAATGTGCTGTGGCTGTGAATAATGGCTGTGTTGTAGTTGGAACAGAGTCATATAATTTTTCCAGTTCTGGTATTGCAAATATGGCTTCAGTTCAAATGTCTGCATTATCTTTCTATTTTTTGCACACTTACATATAACTGAACCAGCTGAGGAGATATATATATATATATATATAAAATTTGGGCATAACTAGAAAAAACAGAGTTGCTCCTCATATTCTATTTGAAATTATCCATAAAATAAGATTTTGTATTTTTTAATGTATAGCTTTACTGTTTATGCCCTGTGTGAAGTTGTTTTACAGAATATGCTGAAAATTATAATCAGCAAACGATTTGTTAAAGATGATGCAGAACTACTTTTGCACTATCATCTCTTAGAGCACTCTTATAGTCCATTTAGATAGAGGTTCTAATTCATAAAACTATGCTGTGAGACAAAATTCCTGTATTATAGTCCAGTATGCAAAAGCAAGAAAAGGCTTATGCGTGAAGCAGTACCAGCTGTTACCATATTTTGAAGCAAAATTCAGGTCTATGCAGGTTATCTCTGTCAGAAAAAGCATGCAATAATGTATCTTGAGGGTGATTCCCTAATTTATTGACAAATAATTAAAAATACCCCAAAGAACCAAAACACAATTATTTCTTTACTCTCAAGAAGATAAATTCATTTCTTAGGATTTCAAGAATTCCAGTCAAAACTTAAATAAAAGTGGTTTCATGTGGTAATCCTGTGAGATAACAGTATTACAGGATGATTGGTGGGAAAGTCCTTTCAAAACTTCTTGCACTTGTGTACAATTGCCCACCCTCTCAAATTGTGTTTTTGAAGCCAGGTTATATAACAAAACCAGTGTATATAAAAAGATGAAGCTACAAATGAGCAGCTGGGGGCAGCAGAAACAAAGCAGGATTGCTCTTAGCTTGAAATTAGTGTCTTAATGCTTTTATAGCTGCATTTTCATGTTAGCTGTGTAGAATTTTGCTCATGTTTTTCTACCTCCCTCTCATTGAAGCAATATTGAAAAAACCCCGTTATTTTAATGATGTTTAACACAACCTACCTGTATCTTTCTATACAGGGCTCACTCCTGTCTTAATGTTAGAATTGCCATTGCCCTTTGTAAGCAATGCCCTATTTTCCAGCAGGGTTTGCAGCCTTCTAGTAGCTACTGTTCACTCTTGATATTCCAGAACAGAGCATTGCTCATTTCAACTGTACCCATAAAATCAAACTTTCCTCATCACAGGAGGAAAACTCGGGTTTTGAATAGATAGCATGATGACAAGTGAGTGAAGGTTAATATCTCTGGAAGAAACCCCATGGCCTTCCAAGTTGTGGAGTATGTTGTTAATGGTGATTCCCATGAGACAGGACTGTCTACATCTATGTAGATTATGCACTGAGTATGCACTGAATGCATCTGGTCCCTCTGGGGATGGAAATTTCAATTTGTGCTGAAAATGTCTGCAGTCAGATAAGGGTTGTCTCAGGGTTGCTGGTGACCTTTCTGTAAGATTTTAACAGGATTATGTAGTGGAGCATGGAGCATGCTTATGTGAGTTTATTGGATTTGGATGGCAAGGCTTTGGTAGTGTGGGCCCTACAGGGGTGGCTTCTGTGAGAAGCTGCCAGAAGCTTCCCATGTGTCTGACAGAGGCAGGGGCTGCAGGCTCCAAGCTGGACCCACTGCTGGCCAAGGCTGAGCCCATCAGCGACAGTGGTAGCGCCTCTGGAATAACACTTTCAAGGGAGGGTGGAAAACACCTGTGTGACAGCACCTGGAGAAAAAAGGAGTCAGAATATGTGAAGAAACAGCCCTGCAGACACCAGGGTCTCTGCCCCAGGCACTGGAGCAGAGATTCCTCTGCAGCCTGTGGGGAGGACATGTGTTGGAGAAGTTCCCAGAGCACTGTCTGCAGTGGGAGGGATCCCACACTGGAGCAGGGGAAGAATATCGGGAATCCTGCCCCCCAAGGGAAAGGAGTGGCAGAGACCATGTGTGATGGACTGGCCACAGCCCCCATTCCCCATCTCCTGGTGCTCCTGGGAGGTAGAGGTATGGAATTCAGGAGTGAAATTGAGTCAAGGAAGAAGGGAGGAGTGAGGGAGAAGATATTTTAAGACCTGGTTTTGCGTCTCATTACCCTACCATTGGTTATAAATTAAACTAATTTTCCCAAGTTCAGTCTATTTTGCATGTCAAAACAATTGCTTAGTGATCTCTCTCTGCCCTTGACACACAAGCTTGTTGTCATAGCAGAGACACAGCAGCTTTGGTGGGCACCTGACAACCAGACAGGGGCCACCCACCACAGCCAAGGGTGTTCTAAACATGTTTGGGGGTACTCTTCTGCTGAGAGTGGGTCTATTGAAATGGCACTGGGGGACTGGATAAGGAGGAAGGAGCCAGCCCTAGTGATACTTTGTCCATAGGAAATTTAGATTAAAGTTCTCAGAAGAAATTGCCTCTGGCCTTCACCTAAGCTTTGTTTTGTTGAGTAATACTCAGTACTGGTAGCTCTGTGAGCAGCTGCAGAGCCAGCTCTGGGTTTGGCTGTGGTGGTGAGAGCCCCAGAGAAGAGGCCATGAACTGGAACCAACCTTTGCACAGCCAAGGGCACAGGGACCTGTGGTGCCAGCCAGGGGACTGGCCACTCAGAGACACAGCAGGAGCTCAGGACTCAGCTGGAAGACCCCAGACTTCCCTGCACTTTGACTGTGAGGATATAAAAACCCAGGGGTACCTTTGCTCAGGGTCCCTTCCCAGAGGCAGCAGTTCCAGCTGTTATTCTGATGTTACACCATGATTAAATTACTGAAAGGATCCAGAGGTCTGAGACTCTGCTATGGAAACCTGGTCTGACTCTGTGAGTGTGGGGTGTGTGGCTGTGAAGTGGCCTCTGCCCAACTGAGACTGCCAGAGTGGCTCAGGGGTGGTCAGACAGTCCTTAACAGTTTTAGGGGAACTATTAATTTTATTCCAAGTGAGGGCATAAGCAGAACTCACATGCGTGCAGTATGAATCTTGGGAAGAGCTGAGAGCTTGCATCATTTGATAACATAAATTAAGTCTGTGTACACCTCTGCTTCTGATTATCCATTATGCATGTATTTCACCTGTGAGAAATATCTCTAGTCTTTTCTTTATCTGTGAGTGCTAGGACTGATTAATAAAGAGCATTTGATAAAGTAACAAATGCTTTTATGAAGACAAGGATATTCAGAGCAAAATGTGTCTAGGGAATATTCAGAAAGATCAAAAGCTTGTTTTCTTCATTATGCTACTGGGGAGTGAAAGGAAAACAATACATTTTGCATCAAAGTACCTCACTGTCTCATTGCAGCACAAATAAAAACCAGTCTAGTTAATAACAAAGTTACTGAACTGCTGGCCTGTGAACTGTATGAACTGAAGGATGAATTTTTCTCAAGTCTGTAAACTTTTCATACAGTTATGCTGAGCATCTAGTTCCTCAAATTACTGCTGAGCCTGTCCATCTTCAGGAAATGATAAATTTGATTTCTGGGAAGCCCAAAACCCATTGATAGTATAAATTATGCTGTGTGTTGACGATATCCAGTAACGTATATATAGCATGTACCTATAATAGAATAAGATAAAAATAATAATTATAAGCATGAAAAAACCCAATTTTAAAACAGCATTTTTAATTGTATTTTGAAGGAAATATTGAGAGTCCTTGCATTTATTCTGAATTGAAATGAGGTCAGATTTTGAAATGCCTTTGTTTCCTGTGAAGTGGAAATTTGAAGTGCTGATCAGTTCTATTTCTAGAGGAACTTTGTAACTGATTAGATGTCAGACTAATTGCTAGTTCTTGTTTTCAAAAATTCAGAGAAGGAAGCTGTCACTTTGAGTTCCCAAAATTATTTTCTGTATGTGTGTTGCAGTTTGTACAGCTTTGTAGTCAATCTAATCATCACTCAATCATCTGTATGCATTTGGAAATTTCTCTTTGTTAATTATCTTTTTTCCCCAGTTGTCAATTACAGATATACCAAACATTGCGTTCATCATTGCTCATCCATCTACCATCCGTACAGGAGAAACTATGGGAAAACAGGTTCTTAAAGAGCTCAGAATCCTGTATTAGGCTGTAATTATTTTGCATGTCCATGTACTGTACAAGAGTAAACATGATTAACTCCATGAACTTAGGAGTCTTTTCCATCCTAAATGATTCTGTGATTGTATGGGTAACTGAAAATTAGTCTGCTAAAATCTTTTGTTCTGACCTATTTACCTGATTAGCCTGGACACAATTTTCAAGGTTGGCCTTTCAGCTCAGCTTAGAGAATTACATTGACAAAGATTGTTAAAGCTGCTACTGTGCAGTTTCCTTATTATAGACAATGTCAGAATGAGTTAGCAGACTCATGTTTGCCTGCATTCAAATTCTGATTAAATTAAATGTAAATCTCAAAAGTTGCAACTAGTATTTCAAATTATAATCTATCTTTGCCTATATTATGAGAAAATAACACAACTCAGTCTAGTGAAGTACAGGCATGTCTTGTGGGCATTTTTACATTATTTGATCAGCACATCTCCACTGATCTTTTTATTGCTGTTACACTGAAAGAGCAACAAGAGCCCCAAAGAGACTCTGAGTGAGATATAGCCAATGGGATTTTACTTTGAAGATACTTGCATAGTATTTAATGACAAAATGCCAGTGTACTGAGGATTCATTAACTGTTGTATGTTGCCAACAGAGGAATCATAGCTTTTCCTTTCCTCCAGACCACAAAGACCAACCCTGTGTCTTCACTTGACAAAACAATTATGTGTTCAGGCTGTGAAATAACCTGTGGTAAAGTGTTTTATTCAACAAAGACATCCTAGTGAAAAATCCACTACTTTTTTGATGTGAAGTTCCACACTGTATCTTTGTCATTTGAAATCTTTTAAAGAATCATTAAGAACATGTCACTTAACAATTTGGAAGTGCATCAAATGCATCCATTTTTCATACACAGTAAACTCTTGCCAAGAAAATTTAATAAAGTGATTTGCTGACGTAGAAGACTGTTGATAATGCACTCAGCATATCTAGCCAGCATACAACACTGACATCTAGTTCTTCTAGATAAACAGAGGGCTTTAGATATAAATGTCTAAGTAAAACCCAGCACCTAGGAGATCATCACTTGGCAGTAAATAATAAATGGATTCCCATGATATCTTACATGGCATCTTAAAAGATTTTCTGTTTGCATTCTCATCATTCCAGATTTTCATCTGAAATGGCAAAACAGTGTTATAGAAGTTTCCCATCAAGTAGAATTCTTTGGCAAGTGCCTTATCATAAGATAATATTCATTCATAAGAACCAAAGGCTTTTTCTGAAAAAGGATGGTTTTGCTGAGTTGTTTTCTTGGCTTGTTTAATTTTCAGTTTCTTTACAATATTGCTTTTTGAACAATATTTTTGTTTTAATTATAATTAGAAATGGTGGAGACTCAGAAGATCTGATAAAATTTTCAGTTTAAAAGTTTGACTGAACTAATCTAATTGCCTATCTGGGACTTGGAAAAAGAGGAAAAGAGAGAGGGATTTCTAAATTTTTTCCCCTTTTAGATTTTTCATCCCGTCATAGTTTGAAATTTCATTTTTGCATCAAAAATACCTTCAGGACTGGCTTGAGGTTTCCAAATGATCTGACATCTCTATCTATGGAGCTTTCTCCATAGATAACTTTCTGACCACCAAAGCTCTAAAAGAAATGACTGTGGTCATTATTCTTGCACCTGTGTAGAGGTGAGCTGATTGAGGAATGGCCTGTATGAATGTTTTGCATGAAGCCTTCATGTGCTGGTCAAGTGGAATCATAGCAGCTGGCACATGCAAGAGCCATGAACAATGAAGAAACGTGAGTTTAGATGTACTGGACTTTCACAACTGATGTAAGGTCCAGATCTTCAGATGATATTAAAGAACAGCTATGATGGCTTACTTGGAATTGTATCAGCACCTTATATAGATCTCAGAGGATAATGGTAATCTAAAATCCCTGATAAACAGCTTTGTTTTTGCTCTGAAGGCATTTTAGTAAGGAAGCTGGATCAAAACTGAGATCAGGATTTCGAGTAATACTGGAGTATGTCATTATACTTACCTGGGTGGAATTGGAAATCAAGATCAAGAAATTATATAACTCGGCATGCATTGTGACTGCAAAATACAAATATGGAAACACACAAGAATATGGGAGTTTTCATGTATTTGTTTTTCTACTATATGGCTGTGGTAGACACCTATGCCACAATAAGCACAAATGTTGATTTAATATTTTCCCTCTTGTGCAGGGATGTATGAAGCACAGACTAGAAGTCAAGTGTTTTAAATTAGACGTAGCTGATTTAATAGCAAATGAATGTGCTGTGTGTCCAGATTTCACTAACATGTAATAATCTGTGTATTCATAATGAGTATTTTCATAGAGCTACGTTTTGAAAATCTGTGGCAATCCATCTGTTTTCTTAATAACTTGACTCTGGTCTTTCAGGTAATTTGATTAATTTTTATGACCTCTCCTTTTGTTTTTCCTTTTTTTTTTGTTGTTGTTGGTGCTCTCTCAAGTGAGTTTTGATATTATTCCTGGAACTTCTATCCATTGAGGTACATTTAAGTTTTATTGTGTAAATTATCTATATAATCATGAGATGCTTTAGATTGTAATTTTTTACATGCTAGGACAGCTGGCCACCAAGTAGAAATGTTTTCTAAGGCAGGAGGATGTGAAAGGTACCCAATCAAGCAAAAGGAAGAGAAATGGCCATAGAGAAAAATCCCTCAGAGAAGCTGCTAAGCCTCTGCTTTGGTAGTCTTTGTTCTCCTCTGTTTTGTTGGACTCTAGGTACAGTGGATTTATATATATATGCATACTGAAATTGTGTCAGATTAATTGTTACAAAAGCCTTCTCTTAGTCTTTTAAAGTTGTAATCCTCTCCTGTTTTATGTTGGATGGCAGTTTGGTGAAATGCCTAGTATTTGGGAAGGCTGGTGGCTCAGGCACTAACTTGGTTATATCCAGACTGTTAAAACCTTTCTTTCCAGTGGTGAAATAACCTTGATAGATATAAATAACCTTGAAAAGAGTTTGCCAAATTGGCAACTGTAATTGTTCATCAAGTAGCTGGATTGCTATGGAAGCACACTCTGCAAGCTTTCAGAGGAGGCTGATTTCATTGACATATTTTCTCACTACTTCAATTGCTGGGATATTGTGAGCACGGTGAGGTGAGTACTTGTTTGAGCAGCTGCTGCCAATAATGTGCCTGCCTGAAGGCTGTGCTAGCTGCTGGAAATTCTGTAATCATATTACCACAGCATGTGCTTCTCTTTGGAGGTGAGGAAGCTGTAAAGCCTTCAACGTTGGATCAGCTAGTGTTCTGTTTGCTCTTGCAAATAGACTTTGGCCAGTCTGAATTTGTTGTTTAAAAAGCAAAACCTGGCATGGTATTTTCACCACATCCTTTCAGGTCTGAAATAGGTTTAGAAATGGGTCTCAATGGTGTAGTCATTTTCTGTACAGCAGAAATTCAGAGTTGCCTGTTACCTCACTCACACTGGGAGTGACTAATCCATTACAAGGTGTTTAAATCTGGCTCCTGCCAGATCGCTCTTCTGAAACTATAATACATTAACTGACCAAGACCTTTTGCCTAACACTCTTCCTGGGAGACAGACTGTGCAAAGTCCTCTGGAATAGAGTTTGAATCCTTTCCAGCCTAAGGAGGACTGGTCTCATTTACCCCCTTTCAGAGTTCTTGTTCAGTCCTCTGAAGGACAGTGTAGAGGTAAATTAAAGTAACTTCTCAGCTACAGCTGCTTTCCTTTCTAAAGACTGGAAAACATCAAAAGAAAAATAATTTCCAGTCTGATAACAGTTATTTTGTATCTGTCTGCAAATTTTTCATCATCAAGTTCATTTTCCTAATGGCAATTACATAAAACTTCATTGACTTGTTCAGTGGAAAAAGCAAACGATGTGGAGAAACCACACAGTGGATTCATATTCTCTCTTTTCTTACAGAAGTAGCATCAGTTTGTGTGACAGCAACCAGTTAGTCCAGGTACAATGTTATGCTAAAATGCTGCTTTTAAAGTCGCTGGGTATCTGCTCTGCTGTGATGTGCACTCATACCCTGGCAGGA
>NW_005054297.1:14497503-14509152 GCF_000277835.1 Geospiza fortis
AGGAATGCTAGAAAGCAAAGGCCTGTGAGGTTGATTGCAAACTGTGCTGCATTTAGAGTAAGAGAAAGAATTGCTGTTTCAGATTTCATATTTGCATGGTCCTGTTGTCTCACAGGCTTGTGAGAGGAGAGGAAGTGGCTGAACTGCTCGCATCCAGTGCAAATTAATTTGTAGTTGTGCCAATAGGCTCCAAGTGAAACTGAGCTGTGCTGTTGTAAGGCTTGTATTAGCTCACCTCTGCCTTCAAATGGTCTCAGCATTCAGATAAGAAAATCTAACAGGGATAGAAGGAAGTAGGCTTAGTGAGGTGAAATTACTATAACTTTTCTTAATTTGTGGATCAAGATTCTCCCATTGAATTAGACTCTTCTTTCAGGACAGTAGCCATGTCTGTTCTCTTTTTTTTTGTTCTCAGCCATATGTTCCTTAGGTAATTTAGACTAAGCAAAGTCAGGGGATGAAGTTTTTAGGTGTCTTTGGGAAAAGTGTCATTAGAGAGGCCTGATTATGCAAAACAGAAAAGAAAATTTTTCCACTTGGCAAATGCCAGTTAGCTTTTTCAGTGGCTTAGTATAGGAGTTCAGCATGATTTCCATATTTTGAAAATAAGAATTGCTGAGAGATTAGAACAACATGGATTGCAAAAAAACAGGTATCATATTCTAAAAATCAGTTTTGAGTTCACAGTTTTGAGTTAACAGCACGAAATGGTGTTATGTGAGTGTTTCATTGAAGAAAATAGAATTGCAAAATCAAGCTTCTTTTTTCTCACTTGTAAAACTTGCCCATTTTTCAGTTTGGTTTGGTTTTTTTTTTTTTTTTTTCTGATTTAAATATTTTTCTTCAGGAGCTGTCAAATGGAATTAAACTAATCACCAGTGCAATGCATTTCACTTAATTTCATGTCCACTGCATCTCAAGTGAAATCCACCTAGCAATTATTACCATTCACTTGCAAAAACTGCTGCATTCATAATTTGTTTCCCAAAATGTAGCCAGTGAGAGAAAGTGTGAAATGCTACTGTGCTGAATTGAAACATGAAATGAACTCAGAATTTTTGGCTTACATTGAATTTAAATATAACTCAGCATTGACTGAAAATCTCAGTGTCCTAGATTTGCACTTTTAGGTTTCAATTTATACTAGGCATGAGTGAGTGTTGTTAGCTGCATGAATAATGCATTATTTTCCTCAGCTCAGCTCATTCCCTTCCCATACTTATTCATATATGCTGTTTAAATGAACCTAAATGCTTGTATTGGTAGGTGCTCTCTGGTGTTCCTGCAAGCTGCTGGATGGAGCAGTTTCCTCAGGTTTAAAACAGCTACAGAACTACTTACCCAGAGACCACCTTTTCAAACCATCATTTGTACTTAGTTGTCATCTGCATTCAGTGACAGAAGCCCTCTTTCATACTTCTATGTCATTATCTTGAATAAAATTCTTGTAAATTTATATGTATTTTTGAAATATACTTCTGGTGTCAGAATACTAATTTGTGGAAATGAGAAGTAGCTTTTATGACAGAACCCCAATGCACCCGGGGCTTGGGGCCTGAGGATATATTTTTCCCTTAGACACAGGATCCCATAATCAATCCACATCTTTTCAGAACTCAAAGAGTCTGTGAACAAGGGGTTGCCTAAACAGAAGGAGGAAGTAGGGCTGAATTGGTCAGGTTTCACTGCTGTAGGAGCTGCACAGTTCTGTTCATGTCAGTTCACAAAAATTAATTTTGTCAGAAAACAAAGACCAATATTAGCTAATTTTAGATGAATTGAAACTAATTTTGTCACTTCATTGGCAATTTGTGTTTTATCATTCTACAGTTTAAATGTCACTAACTTAGTTTTTATATTATGTCAGTTATTCAGACTTATATGGATCCATAATTTATTACTGCCTCTATGCAGATAATGAGTATATTTCCTTTATGTAGTAAGTTTTAGTAACAATTGTTAAGGTAGCACATTATTATTGTACTCAAAGCACAATAATAAATAAATAATAAATAACAAATTTAATCTGCAAAGGAAGCTTTTAAAGATGTTAGTGATAGGTATATGCCACACAGCCATCAGCTTTTGTATGGATTTCTCCTCAGTTTCTTACCATGAGTAATATATTTTCTTCATCCCAGTGTTTGTGGTGTTTGTTATACATTAGGTACTGAGAAATGCAAATAACATGCTACTTACTGAGTTCATATTATTGCCTGGATGCTACAGTACTGCCCATCTTCTTTATTCTACAGTTGTGTCTTTGGAAATTATCTCTAAATGAGGACTTACTAGCTATTTGAGTTATTCAAATGAAAAAGATGAAAAGAATCTGCTTGTTATCAAATCTCATCCTCAATTCCCTCTTTCTGTAACTGGTAGTTCACTAAGACTGTTTAAAAAAGAAAAAAACCAAGAAAAGAGATTATTTGCGGTGCTGGGTAGAATTTAATCTTCTGTATTATGGAAAATGTACCTACATGTGTTACAGAAACATTACAAAATTTTGCTATTGTGAAGTGAGATAAACATAGAATGTGTTAAAATGGAACCCAGAATGAAAATGAGAATAATTTCTTTAATTTCTGAAGTAGAATTTCTTTGAAATTATACAAGTCACTTATGCTGGTATGGGACAATTTTTCCCAAGAAAAATTCCTGTTTGTTTTATATTAACATTCCATCTCCTGAGACCCATGTAAAATTCTTTAATCAAACCTAGAAACAAGCATCTATTCCATATTTATGAAATAGCAAGACTCCATGAAATAGTAAGGCAATGAGAGCTTGGAGGTGTGAGCTGTTGGCAACTGTTACTGTCTATCAGTTTAATAAGACTTTCTCAGAAATGAGCAGTCTTTTCCAGTGCAGAATATAGAGTTTCTGTCAGCCCAGTACAAATAGAAGTACCAGTCATTTTCAGAGAAAATTGTATTTCACATGAAAAATGAAATAACAAAATGGTCATTAACGCTCATGTAAAATCCAGCGAAATGGCCCAAGGAATGATGGATCCACAAGCTAGAATCCCATTAAAATTTTCACATTTTTCATGTCTTAGCTCTCTTGTATCAGTCACCTTAGACCTTAAAACACATTTCTGCTGCTTGTTCTGTTTCTTTACAGAGATGATCCAAAAGGGCCAGGGTATTGGGTTTGCTTGGCCAGGTTTTGGTGGCAGGGCAGGGCTACAGGGGTGGCTTTTGTGAGAAGCTGCTGGAAGGTTCCCCGTGTGTGGCAGAGCCGATGCCAGTGGGCTGTAGGATGGATCCCCCACTGGCCAAGGCTGAGCCCACCAGTGATGGCACTAATGGCCCTGGGATAACATATTTAAGAAGGGAAAAATATTATTGCAGAGAAACAATTGTGGCCAGAGAAGAGAGGAATGAGAATATATGAGATAAGTCCTGCAGACACCAAGATCAGTGAAGAAGGAGGTGAAAGATCTGCTCCAGGTGCCAGAGCTGGGATCCCCCTGCAGCCTGTTCTGAAGGCCGTGGTGAAGCAGCTGTGGCCCTGCAGCTCATGGAGAGCCACAGGGATGCAGAGATTCCCCCACAGCCCGTGGAGGAGCCCCACACCTTCTTGAAGTATTGAACCCTGTGAAAAGGGACCATGCTGGAGCAGTTTGTGAAGGCCAGGGGAAGGACTCACACTGGAAAAGTTCATGGAGGACTGCCCCCCCCAGAAGGACCCCACACTGGAGCAGGGGGAGGACTCCTCTGAGGAGGAGGAAGCAGTGGCAGAAACATGCGATGAACTGACCGTAACCCCATTCCCCATCTCCCTCTGCAGCTGAGAGGGAGGAGGTAGAGAATTGGGAGTGAAGAGTTGTTTTTTTTTTCCCCCAGCTTTTGTTTTACCTTTCATTGTGCATCTCTGATTTGGATGGGTAATAAATTCAAGTAATTTCCGCAAGTGGAGAGTTTCTGATCCGTAGTGGTAACTGATGAGTGATCTCTCCCTGTCCTTATGTCAAGGCACAAGCCCTTGATTACATTTTCTCTCCCCTGCCCAGCTGAGGATGGCATAGACAGAGCAGTTTTGGTGGACACCTGGCATCCAGCCAGGGTCAAACCACCACAGCCAGTTAGACCAGTGTGGCAGCATTCTGCATGACTGGGATCCCTGCACTTTGGAAATAGCCCACCTGAACTCTGTGCCTTTCAGTATCTGGATTACAAAAGAACTATTGGATGACAATTACTTCTAATTGCTCTTAGCAAATGTTGGATCCAAAGCAAATGGTTTTAGAGAAGTGTGCTCACTCACATGCCTACATAAACTCTGCTTTTTGTTAGTCTCATTAGCAGTCCCAGACATTTAATGATTCGTTTGCTTCTTCCTCCACACATGTCCTTCCCTTTCATCAGCATTGGCACACACAGCACACAGTGTGGGGAAATGCAGATGTCTGAGATAACTGGCAGTGTAATAAATGGAATTAACTGTCTGGTATTGTGATTTGGACAATCTGGGACCTCCTTAAGTTTGCACTAATGGAAAGAAAAAAGTATATGGAACTAGCTGGCATTTGTGGATTAATTAGTTAGTTTATTAGCATAATGCAATTAAGATCCTAATTCAGCAAAGTATTTTTTTCAGTAAAACATGTCTTACCTTTCACCATTGTCACAAAATGTCACATATACTTTTATGTGTATAAACATCTTCCCAGAGGGCTCTTTATTTTTGATGAAAATATCTTAAAGAAAGTAATTTTTATGCTGTCATGGTTTAGACAGAATAGCATTATGCCAAAGCAAAAATGAGATTAAACTGTTTATATTTTTCAATCAAATTGAAGAAAACCAAATGAACCAGTATTACATAGGACAAGAAACAAGTTTGGTTTTCAGATGTTTCTGCTTTAATGAACGATGGCACCTAAAGGAGCAGATATTAATATTTTGCAACCTTTTAACATACCAGCAATGATTTGTAAACATTGCATTATACCTTTCCTGTTTCAACCCTCATTGAGCATCTCTCATTTTTCAGCTTATACATTCTTCAGAACAGGATATGTTTGCTCAGTGTCTAGAACAAAAGGGCTCTTGATCTTAATTGGGGCCTTTGGCTTCTCTGGTAATCTAAGCTATTAGGGAACAATAGCCTACAAGACTGTTAGCAGTATCAGCAAGGACATTTCAAAGGCCATTAATGCCAGCTAATGTTCATGTATCACATGAGAGACTGCTATTACTATGGAGTTTAAAATGGCAGTAGGAAGATATTATTAAGCTTATAAAATTCACTTTGCTTTTGTGGGCTAAGATTTTAATAACATCAAATTACTGGTTTACAATCTGAATCTTCTGATCATATATTGGATAGTAACTTGGCAGAAATGTGTGGGTGTCTAATGTCACTTTTGTTTATCCTTTCCATCACCAGTGACCTGCAAACTCCAAGCATAGAATCCTTTAGGGGATTCACATCATTCCTGATCTATGGAATCACTCTCTGCTCTTTAAGGCTGTATCTAGTGGTTTAGGAACTGTCATTCAGGCAAAGGCAAAATGCTGTTCTTCCTGCAAAAGGAGCAGACAAATGTAGGGTTGTTAGAGTTTCATCCTGTGTGCTCTGTTTCTTCTTTAGTTACAGGAAATATCTAAAATCATAGGCACTGTGATGGGAAATTCAATTTAGGATGGACAATCAGTGTACATAAAGATTAGACAAAGGAAGCAAATATAAATTAATTCAAAGGTAATGATAACAATAAGCAATAATGGTAAGATGATTGTCTATAAATAACAGTTAATCAAATACCGTTGTATATGCATATGGCATTTTGTGTCCTTGCTGTCACAAGCTGTTGATTCTGTAGCTGTGTCCTTTCTGTAAGTTCTTCTCTACATGAAAATGCTCTCAGTATTGTTTAAAAGTCTCCAGCTGGGCTACACCAAGCACATTGTTAGCTCAGGTTAAAGCATGCTCACATTATCTAAAAATTTGCAAATCTTCCAACAGCCTTCTTTATCATTTTTCCAGGTAGGTAATTTTTCATGTTGTTGATTTACCTCAACTAATGTCCCCATAGAGTGGACACAGTGAGGTTACAGTTGTGCAGGGACTTAAACTGAAGAACCTGTTGCCAGGCTGGGAAGATCCTGGAACTCAGTTGCTCTGTGATGGACACATCATCCGTACTCTAATCAGGGTAATCACATAGGACTGAATTTCTTCATAGTTAGTGGGCTTATTTTATCTACTCTTTTAGTGATCTTGGGTTTTTTACCTCTTGGTATGCTATCTTTGATCCTTAGAAGAGTTTTCCTCCTTTCTTCCTTTCCAAGTTTTACTTTTTACTCACATCTCTTAAGTCCCTTTGAAGTACTACGTGCCCAGGAATCATGCCTTGTTGGGAGAACTCATTTTGAGCTCTCTTTTTTGGTAGCTAATATCATGGTTATTTTTTAAAGCAATAATTTTTTTTTACTCCACCCCTGACTTTTTTTTTTCCTTTTTTCTTTTTTTTTTTCTTTTTTCTGTAAGGAGAATATGTAATTACTTGAAGAACACAACATAAGTATTTGGCACTACAGACAGGCTGGGATTTATGAGAAAGCTCAGCTTCCAGGAGATGTGGCAATATGTGATTTTGCAGCCCTGGATTGTTCCTCTACTCCCTGTTTTGCTCTCAATAATTTCTGACTGTGCCCTCTGCTTTTCTATGGTAACTGTAGCTTGTTCAAGTTAGAGCAGTAGTAGCAGACAGGAAGAAACTTCCAGATTTAGCCCTGTTCAGAGACTGGAAGCTAATATCATGAAGGCTGAATTTATGGCTAGGAACCTATTTTCCAGTTTTAAAGGGCATTGTCTTGTGCAATGTAGCTCGTCTGGGTACTTGATATATTTCACTTACTTAATGAGGAATGTTCTGTGAAGAATGATACCATATATCTTGTCCTTGTCTTGTTTAATGTGTCACCCAGAGGCATATTCAGAAGTCATGTAAATTTGATGAGGAGGAATTGGCTCCTTTTTTCTCCCCAGTGCTCCAGATAAAACAGCTAGGAGCATAGGGATGTTATTACTAATAAAGGAATTGAAGAAGAATTTTGCCTTCATGATAAGCTAGCATAAAAGAAATGAAATATTATTTAGCTAGAGGTTTGTGCAAAACTCATAACTGCAGTATCTGAATATCTTTTTAACAATGAAGGCTGTCTTGCAAATGGAAAGTCCTCTTATAATGATTTACAAGGTAGCAAGTGATTTGTTTCTTGCTAAAATCAGTACCCAGAAATACAAGCTTGCACACAGCACATCAGGCTAGCTTGGATGTTGAGTTCATCAGGCTGAGTTCCTGTTGGAGCAATATTAATCCTGAGAGTAAATAACTGAAAGTGTTAACTCAGAGAGTAAGTCCTTAAAAATGCCATTGCATGAGGTAACCTCTTGTTTGTGTACTCCAAGGTAGTCTACATGGAAGAGTTACCACAGAATGGTGAACTAGGCTATGAAAGTTGGCTTCCCAAGCAGATTTACCTTTATGACGCCCTAAAATGTTTTCTGCCTTTTCTCTCACAGTCTGAAATTCATCCAGCTTCCTCAATTTTTCTTCTTTAAGATTAAATCAAAAGAGGAGATAATTAATTATACAAATAGCTATAAGCATTAGAAGTATTGGTATGATATCCTCAGCTATAATTTAAAAGAGTCTGACATGATTTTCAAAAATGTGTCAGTATGTCACTTACTCAATATTGTTTTACAAGCAAGGCATTTGTATTCTCACAAATAAGTATCATCCTTTCAAGTTCATGTTTCAGATATCACATTAATAAGATGAATTATAAAAGAGATTAATTTTATGCATATTAGGGACATTGTAACTTGCCTTCTTTTACATGAAGTCCTGTCAGTTGTGAAGCCTGAGTAGCAGGAAAGTGAAATGAGTCTGTCCAACTATCAGAGCTCATTGAGCAATTAGATTAAAAAAAAAAAAAAGTATTCTTCCAGGTTCAGCTTTTGTTTTCTTGAGTAAAGAGAAGGAAAACAGAAAAAAATGTTGAGAGCACTGATTTGTATATAAAGTATATGAGTAAAAGTCCATATTTTGCTGTGATTATGTAATGCATTTACATGAGGTATTTTCAAACATTCAGTGGAAGTTTTTAAACTGGAACCCTGACATTAGTCATGTATTTTTTAACTCTGAAATAGAGAGCCAGTAACTGCTAGGTGAATACAGGATTTCAGCTTACACGGTATGGTCCAAGTGCAATGACAACAAGACTTAATGCTAGAATCTCCTGAACATTTCCTTTTCTCAGTTGGGTGTTGAATGGAGCAATTACTTTGTGAAACTCACCTGGATGAGGAAAAAAATGCCACATGTCCTAACTTGATTCTTCCCATGATTGGAATTTTCTGTCAAGAATACTCCTTTAGCACCTCTTGTTCTGGCTTACAGAAGCAATTTATTTCTCCTGTCTGTATTCTTAGGAAAAAAATGATGGTGTTCCCTTACTCTGGGACTGATATTGGATGCTATTGTATATAGAGCAAGTCTAATGAGTTGTTTTGAGGCAGTGTAACAAGAAGCAAGGTCATAAGGCTGCTGGATTTCATCATTGAATAGCACTGTCAATTTTTAAGGCACAAAATGACATTGCTGTTCAAGATTAAGAGGATCCTTACAGGAGGGAAATAAAGAGAAGAAAAATACTAAGCTTTTGGATGTCTATAACAAATGAACTGGAGTTCCTAGAGGCTGCTTTTTTTTATCAGCAGAGTTCACACCAACTGCCAATATGTCTGAGGAATGATTTTCTATTATGCACACCAAATCTGTGAACCAGAGGTGTCCTTTAAATATTTATACAGAAATTGTATAAATATTACATTGTTTACAAGGCAATTTCCTCTAAATCTCTGTTCAGTCTTTAGGATTATGCCCTGCAAGATGTTTGGAAAATGCTAAGAGCAAGTAAAATTTCTTAGTGAGAGGAATTCTTTCTTGGGGGAGATCTGTCCTGCTTTAAGAGAAGACCTAACGCCCTCCTTTAGGTCTGTACAATATAGGAAAAGAAAAAGAAAGAGGTAGATGTTTTGGAAATACAGGAGTAGTTCATTAAAGTTTCTCAAGATAAAGATAAGCAATGTATTTTCACAGAATTAAATTAGAGAGGTAATATTATTTGTCTTGGAAGACAAATGGACCACTGTGGATGAGGTAATTGAGAGGTGAGTTGGCAATAATCATATGCCTGCTGAAAAGTAAATAAATAAGGTATAAACATGCAATTTAAAAAATCCCTCCTGATTTGGGGCTATTGCTCTTGAAAAGCTAATAGAATAAGTATCCTGGGAAGAGCACCAGTAAAGAAAAGCCTGGTGAGCAGCCAGCTGATGAATATATGTAATGTTTGTAGTGTTTGTGATGAAAGACAAACTACCTTTTGAGCATTAATCCTAGAGCAGCTGTTACCTTGACAACTGCAGGTAAGGGATGGTTGTAGTGTTTATCTCTCCAGATTCACTTTGAACTACTAATAAAATATTAGAATAGCTTGTCTTTCTAAAGGCTTCATGTGGCTTTCCAGAGATTTGGATTGATCTGTTCCTGAAGGGCAGTTTTGCATACAGAATTGAATTTGGGAACATGACACACAGGAAAGACAAGCAGTTATTTATCAGGTCATCTAACTTGGTGGCTGCCTTAGTGGGAAGACTGTTATGGAAATAAAGCACATTCTGTGTCTGTGCTGTGTTTTGCAGGTCCTCAGGCTGTGTCTGAGTGCAGGCTCACCTTGTGTTGTGTCACTGGAACACAGGCACAGCTGCTAAGCTCCTGCCTGGGTGGGATCAGAGGTGTCTCCCTGTGGAGTGAGCACATTCTGTCCTGCCTGCCTGCTCAGGTGTTCCACTGCATCCCCATACTGTGTGGTGGCAATGTTCCCTGGTATGCTGGCTGGGGTCCTGGGGGAGGAAAGCAAACTCAGGTGGCAGCGTAGCAGAAAATACCTCTTGCAGCATAGTCATGTGAGCAGTGCATCAAGAAGTAAGTCACATTTTAAACTGTACTCAGCAGTGGCTCTCTCAGTAATCTTTTATGGACTATTCTAGGTCAGCATGGTGTGGTTGGTGAGCCCTCACAAGGGATAGGAAAGGGCCATTTTGGCATCTCACACTACCCTAACAGCTGGTTGCTTCCTCCTGCTCCTGCTCATAGCCTCACAATTAGAATACAAGCCTGTGGATGTTTCTGACCCTGCTGCTGTGGATGTGCAGCCTCACTCAGATCTGAATAATGTCTGTGTAATATGGAGAGAGTGTCTTACTTGGAATCTGGGTGATCCTCATATGATTTAATAACCAAGTAGCAAGTAGCATGTCTGTACCTCGATTGTTCTTAACAACTCTTGTTAAAGGAAATATGATATTAAAGCTTCAAATTTTCTGTGTGCAAACTGATCCTTGTAAATGATCCTTGAAGTTAGTGCTCCAAATTGGATTCCCAAGAAATTCATCAAGGTTAGCATGACTACAATTTCCTAGTTACATTGCAAACTAGCAAACTAACATTTTTGGATATGCTAAAGTTTATAGTCACTATGTAGACCCCCTAAAATTTTTTCTTTCAAAGGTCCTCAGGATGTGCATGTGTTTTGTCCATTCATTTGTTTACTGAAAAGGAAAAGGAAGTTCAGCAATAGAGATTGGATTTTGATAGTGAACTTGTGACAAATTATACAAATATCCTTCTGTGCCTTTTAGTAGATTTTCCTCTATGGAAAATACTTGTTAAGTCATGTACTTAGTTCTATCATACTCTGAGATGTATTTTGATGTTTATCTTCTCTAGCACTGAGGCGTTATGTTTTCAGCTGATGTACATCCAGTTACTTAGCAATAGAACTTAATGTCTTCTATATTAATAGGATTGTTGGAAAGTGTGAACGGTCCTTTGACAGAGCTATTAAGTCAGCCCTGGAAGCTACAGCTATTTTTATACATGAGAGATAAACAGAGAGGAGTTTAATACTGATACTGAAAATTTATTCTGATCCGTAGCACCTCGTGATCCATGGCATAGCCTTTGGGTACGAGCTCAACAAGCTGATCTCAGAAAATTGGGTAACTGCTTGCTCAGTTCAGGCTTTTGTCCATATATTACATTCTTTCAGTTTTGTGCAGTTTGTGCATGTGTGTAAGTGTACCAATGTTTAAAGCTTTTGTTGCAGAAAAAAATTTTCAGTTCTCCTCTTTCTGACAGCAGAAGAAACATATTCAAGATGCAGGACTGTGAGATTATTAAAAAACCTCAAGTCTTATTCTTGGCAATGAAATTAAATTATAAGTAAACACTACTGACATATTCATCAGTTTGATTTGTTCTCTAAGACTTTATAGAGCATCAGAAAGGCTTCAACAGCATTTGACTATTTAATACTGCAGCTGTTTCTGGTTCAGAGAACACAACACAGTTATCAAAAATGGCCAACCAAAAATCGAGACACGTTCCAAAACATTGTCAAGAGAATCAATGAGGATGATTTCTACTTTCTGCCCTCTTCCTTGTCTCCTGGGATCATCTGCCTGCCATCATCATTAGTTTTGTCTGGCCTTCTAGGTCTCCTGGACATTGAATGTGCTTTGTTACCAATGTATTGGAGGTTCTGGTCAGTAGGGTGA
>NW_005054297.1:14509247-14532281 GCF_000277835.1 Geospiza fortis
AGAAACTGTGTAACATTTTTAGCAATTTCCTTTGCAAGAAGAAAAAAAAATTGAAGAAGTAGTTACAGTATATCCAGTGGCCTTAGTTCAAGATGGAAATAAAGAAAATTAGTATCACCTCCTTTGCTAGGTCACTGCAGAACGCTTTTTGGCATTCTAACAAGAGCACTTTGGTTGCCAGGAGACAATAAGTTAATTTTGGAAGGTAATGCCCTCCAAGCAAGTAATGCCAACATTCTAGATCAGAGTAAAATCTAATGCTCTTTAGCCAGAAGATTGCCTTTTAAAAGGATTTACCTCTCTACCTTACTGATAATAAACAAACTGCTGCTGCATTGTCTGTTGCTAGCAGAACAAAATCCTGAACAGTAAAATCTTAGGGTGCTGTTAGGTAATCAACATAAAAATAATGCTTCAGCAAGCTCATCTAGGTTAAGCCATCTGCTAACTATGCTGGTACATATGTCAAATGACAGAATGCCAAAACTCCTTTTCACGATCTTAAAATACAAGGGAGACCAATGAAATGTTACAGGGACAAATTCAAAACAAGTCCACAATTAATGTGTGGCATTAATTTCTGCATATGGGACATGGCAGCCAAAGGGTTTTGGGACACTAAACATTTACTGATGCTATTAAAGTCTACACACAAAGCCATGCTGACACCTCAGAGTGGAAATAGCAGCAGAGCAACATAAGAGACACAAGAAGCTGAATATCTGACGGTGGTGCCAACTATAGCAGTACAGAAGCATTTCTCTTCAGTCTAGCTGCAAAACTAAATCTTCATCTGTTCAAGCTCACGGTTGTCAGAGTTATGGAGAACTCATGGAAAATGAATATTTGAGACAGAAATCACTCATGGAATCGTTTGAGCTTTTTTGGGTGGAGATGGGATTCATAATTGTAGGGATTGGTCTGAACTGAAAATCTTCTGATTTGGGAGAATGGGTAAATACACAAATGGATTGCAATGGTCAGCACATAGTGAACTCTGACATTGAACAGTTTTGACATAGTTCAGGAGAGCTGCAATCAGTGACTCATGCAGTACCTGAGAAAGTTCAACTAAGTTAAGTCAATAAAATCTGACTGCTAAAATGATTGTAAACTGACAGTGGAACTACAGTATTTGCAGAGAAAAAACTAGTGAGGCCTCAGAGAAGAGCTGCAACAGTTATTTGAACATTAGAGAAAATGTCTTATAATGGCATAATTAAAGATTATAAGATAACTGAGGGGTGACTTGATTAAGGTACAAAAGTTCCAGAAAAATATCATCAGGTAGAAATACTCTCTTTCAGTCTAAAAAAATTACACCACAAACCCCAGCATCTGGGAATAAAAACCAAGCAAATCTGTAATCAGATGTAGAATCAGATCTTTATCAGTGTGCGTGATTAATTTGCAACAAAATGCTTTATGAAGTATGATATTTTGTGAAACACTCATAACAGGGCTTGTTAGAGAAGAATAGGGCTTGTTAGAGATGTAGATAAAATGGCTTAGCCTGTGGTGTCCAGAGGGGTGTGATCAGATTACTTGTGGTCTCTGAACATTGCACCATAAAATATTTTTAAAGGTGTTTGAGCTTCAGTTAAAAATTTATAATGGTCCACACATCCAGAAAGATTGAAAACTATCTGACAGAATGCTAAACTAAAGAAAGCACCAAATTCATAGTGAGGTAATATATTTTATTAAAAATAGGAAAGTACAGTTGTATCTATATTTAATGTATAGTTTAAAATATCTATTTTAACTTCAAAGTCTTGAAGTGTGAATCTAGTAATTACATTTTCATTCTTAAAACTGTTGAAATTTTCACAAATAATGTGGCAATTTTCAACATTAATTACAATGTAGTTTTTTAAGCTTCTGTTTTAAGGTACATCTTGTGTTTTAAACACATTAAAATAAATAAGAAAACATTAAATTTATATTTGTAATAGATTTGTGGGTTTTCAACTTCTGATTTTTGAATTAGTGTAATCATGGTGGCTATTCCAACATGAAAAAAAAAATTTTGCTTCTTGTTATTACAATGCCTTATTCCAGATAAGGCTTTTAGCCTAGAAATTACCAGTTCCAGACAAAGATTGCCACAGCAGCTAAATTGACAGCTTTGATAGAAGGGATGGAGTTTGATAGATAGCAGTGAGGCGATGCAGTGATGCTCCTTGCTCTGCTGGATGAAACAGGCCATAGGACTGTCCTGACTGTCCTGTATGAACTGGGGGGTGGGGGTGTGTGTGAGATCCAGGTATGAAGGTGGACTACAGCCTACAGGAAAGGCAATGTGAGTACTCTCCAGCATTTCTTTGTGGTGTGTGCATAACTGGTTTTGGGCCCAGACAGATGAATTATTTTACCTCAGGCACCCATCCTGAGTGTTGCTGTGTCAGATGTTTCAGGGCCTGCTCACAAGCATTGCTTGGATGCTGTTTGGGTTATGAATGTGCATGTTGTGTGACCACTTATACAAGAGTTGGAAGCCTACAAGGTTTTTAGGATGAATGAAGAGTCTAACACCCTTTACATTTCCTATCAAACAGTTTCCTTAATTTCAACTGTGGAATCTCCCCACTGTGAAACCTAGGGAAAATCAGTATTGAATATACAAGCACCTATTGTCCTTGTTCTACCTGAAGAGAGAAAACCTAGGAGAGCTGACAGAAATGGCTGAGCTTACGTGAAACTCTTATATTAGAGCAGCAGTGGATGATGGACTTCAGAGCAGCTTGCAAAGGATTTCGTTTTGAAATTGAGCTTGTCCTTATTTAGATGGAGGCTTTTAACTTGAGAAAGGGAAATCACATGGTAAGTGGTGCTACAAATTGTGCTCTTTCTGAAACAGTCCAATCCCAGGTTGCCAGTGCAGTCTCTTGGCTGGCTCAGCTATCATCAACTCTCACACTTGAATGAAAGCCCAGGACCTGTAGTACTGGAACAAATACTCATGATGTTCTGATCTTAAACGGATGTTATCTAAACCTCCTCCACTCCATTTTTCAACTCCTTCCTTTCCACATTGAATCTTCATCATTTTTCCAAATGTTACGGTTCTTATGGGCCATATGGTTCATGTTTGTAGGTGTAATACCAAAGATGATTTTCCCTGAGTTTTTTAGTACATTTTAGAACATTTTCATAATGCTAAATAAACCTAATAGGGCATAATTCCATCTTCCCTTTGAAGTCACTTTCAAGCATCTAAATGTTGGATTTATTTGGCCTTCCCTTCCCTATTGGGTGTTATATCCATAGCAATTTTTAGCTCCTTCCCTCTCTTTTTCTCATTCACTTCTTAGAGACCACTGTAGAACCAAAAAAAAAAAGTTTGAACATTCAGAACTGCTATTATTTATTTTGGTTTAATATTCAAGATGATAAATTCATATTTATCAGCAGATGAATGAGACCAAACTCACTTTCAGTCTAAGTGTTCTCTAGTTATTATTGGAGATTATATTTCTGTTCTCTAGTTATACTAGAGAGGAATTACTTGCCATGTCCTCTATGTTGGGCTAAAATCTGTTGCCTTTAAAATTGTTAGAAGTTTACATTTTACTTCAATAGAGGCAGGATATAATTCATTAATTACTGAAAATGAAATATTTAAAAGGAAGATTTTCCCTAGGAATGTAACACCAAAATACTGCCATGGAAATTAGGTGGAAGAGCAAGCCTGGAATATAAAAGAAGTTGTGGGTGCTGGGAGCTATAAGAGGAAAATTCTCTCCTTCACTCTAATATTGAATGATAATTTACAAAAAAGAGAAGAAATTGGGTCTTTTCCTGCAAAGGTGAAAATCAGAAAATCTATAGAAACTTGAATATCGGAAGAAAGTTTATTAGTAATACCCGAGTCATGTACTGTGGAGTATGAGAGTAGTTTTGCAATGGGAATGGTAATTTTTGGTAAGATGAAGTTGCCACTAACACAGTAACAAATCCTTATAGAAGGGATAATTTCATTATGATCTGCTAAATTTCACTCCTTTGACTCAACTGGATTTAAATTTCCACTTGACATTATTTTGTTCAAGTACTATCCAATATATTTAAATTAATAAAGAGCTACTTGGATCTTGGCCTTTCAGAAGAAAATAGCTACAATGCTTTTAAACAGTGAATCAAGACTTCATCAGCTAGAATGAAACAATATTAATTATCATTGCTTATTTTTTCATCTGCCTAACATAAAAATTGCATATTAAACAAGAGGATGGTAGGTAATATATAATGACCTGTTATTATATTAGGATGGCTATTGTTTTAGGTAGCAATAAACGTAATGAATAATTTTTTTATCATATTAATGTATTTAAAGAGATCTCTCCTGCTGATCTTCAATCTTGTACTAATCATTGTGTATCCAAGTAAAAGAATGTATTCTTTTCACAGTGTAAGTAGAGAATTTAAGAGACAAATCAGCTTGTTTTTACCTTCCACAGAAGGCTATTTGTTTTGCCTCATGCAGGGCTGGACATGTGCACTGAAGATGCTGTTTGCTTTTGCCTGATAATGCTGAGCTTCCAAGCAGAGAAAATTTACAGTTCTTATTTAAATTTGATACAATATCCAGTGTTGTTATTCAAGACAAATTTAGAAATATTGCTGACCCCAGTGTAAGACTTGTACAACCTGAGAGTACTTTGATCCAAATGTAAGCTGATACAGAGGAGTTTTGTAAGCCTGACAAGTGTAGGGTGTAGGGAAATTCCTGATTCCCAAATTCCAGCCTGATCATGGAATAATTAGTTTTATGATAGCCAAGGAGCTACAATAGCAATGAGCTATTATTTATTAGCAATAGATCTAATAAATCCCTTGATTTATATTAGAATTTTCTGCTAATGGTTGCAGCATTTGGAAATATTTTTTCCATTAGATTTCTCTGATGTCTCCTTAGAAGTCTATTGAAAATGAACTAATTCTTTAAGCTTTAAGAAAAAAATTGTACTTTACTCTGGGTTCTACTTGATTTTTGTATTTAGGGATATCACCAGAATTTTAATGTATAAAAAATAAAAACAGAGAAGCCATGAGGGTTTCAAGGAGTTATGATAATTATTGAAGATTCTTATAGACCTTAAAAAAAAAGTGACTAAGTTTGGTAGAGGAACTGAAGACAATGTGCTGCCAGCTGCAGTATATCAAAACTAGTGAGCTATGGATAGCTCTTTAGAAAATTCTGGGATTTTTTTGTCATGGGACTCTGAGCAGAAGGTCAGAAACAGCAACACTTATTTGTCTACAGCACAAAACGTATTTGTAAATTTTACATTGTACTATTAGGTATTATGACAAAGGCAAATGCCTGTCAGTCACAGAAACACACACACATCTGTCCCACTGCTCTCAGTGCAGTTCTCTAGGGTTTACAGTGGGATGGGTAGGGTGCAGGTGCTGTACAAGCAGGATTAACTCACAGGAATATCAGACATTAGGCCTTATTTCTTCTCATTACTTGGGCATCTAAGGGAGCCATGTTGGTATAATGAGAGCAAAGACTCTAGATAATTTTAATGTGCTTAAGTATCTTCATTCCAGAATAATCTATTTAGTTTTATTATGGATAGAGTATGCAATTTAGTTGATAATAGCAGCACTGAGCCTTGAAATTAAGCAACACAGCTAAAGAAGAGCTGTGTGGCAAAATGTGTTTCATGTCTGTAATTACAGACTTCAAAAACTCTCTCTTCCCTTGAAATCTCTTATAGATTGCCATCTAAAGGGAAATTTCTAAAACTGAGTTGAATACTGGGTATTTTCAAAACTCGTGGGAGAATCACAGTAATGTAAGAAACATTAACTCTAAGATTGTTGTAGTTATAATTCTTTTGCAAGAATCACCTTTTTCCCCAGCAAGGTAGCAGTGATCATGATGCATCCTCTAGAAAGATATTCAAATGTTTCTCAGTGCACATCACCTGCAGCTCAAGGTCTAATTACTCATTTTCACTATCTTCTTGTAATAGCATTTCTGTTTTGCAGAAGGCTGAAGATGAGTCATGGAGGAATTGTCTTCCACTCATGTTAGCATCCATTCACACAGCTGCTTAAAAGGATTTTATCATGCTTATTGACTAGGATGGCTCAAAACCTTGGATTCTGCAAAATGTACCCATATGAAAATCTTCATGCACATAAGCAGCTTCACTTGAACAGTGACTGTCATTCAGCAGTTACAGAGCTGAGTTCATGACTCTGAAACTTTTTAGTCCTATAAAGTTGATAGTTATTTCTCTGGTGTTGGTAGCTATGACTTCAGCATGACTGAGGAGGAGCAAAGCATAAATCTAGGCTTTCAAAGCTGAATTCTACAGCACTTTAATTCTTTCAAATACAAAAACCAGCAAAATATTTCCTGATGTGTTTTGATGTCAGAATATCATATTTTCCTCTGGTCATTAATCAGGAGTGTAGTGACATCTTGGAGAAGCAGTAGGAAGGAATCTGCTGCCTCCTGCCCACTCCTTCAGTGAAGGTGTTCTGAAGCCAAATACAATATTTAATTTCTATTTATGTATTCCCTCACAACTGGGAAGTTGTTCTTAGATCTGTGGGAGGAAACAGATATTTTGTGACATACACATATTTGAGAAAAGCCATGAGAGTCTATTATTTCTATATAGTGAGCACAGACACAACCAGAAATGGGACTTAAATCCTGTAATGTATCCTCAGGCCAGTTCTTTTTAGGGATGTATATGTCAGAAACATGTGACAGTAGGTAGTTGAGATGACAGTAGGGAGTTGAGATGAAATGCTGTGTTGCAGTTGTCTCTGTTATTCAGTGCTAGTTTGGCTTGCAGTGTGTCTGTGCAGGCACTTGAGATGACAGTCATGGGAGTACAGCTGTTCTTCTTGAAGGGACAGCTCATCTGGAGAAGACATGCTCTGAGCTGGAGCAGAGCCTCAACAGTGAGCTCAGCTGGATGCTAGCTGCCTTCTTGCTGTTCAAAGACCTTCTAAAGGTCAGACATACTGGGAGGTGCAGCACAGGGACACAGATGTCTGAATGAGCTCAGCCAGGCTTCAGCTTGGAGTATTAGCTGGAGTTCAGGGCTGGCCCTTGTAGACATCCCAACAGAGCATCCACTAGTGACAAACCTGGAGCTCAGAGAGGGACAAGAAAAAAGGTTCCTTGAGGGAAAGGAGACAATTTTTTTGGGGGGCACTTCACTTTTTAGCTTAACAGTGATGTGTTAATGCTTGGAACGGGCTTGAGGCAGCACTGTGGCCCCAGTCAGTGTTCTGGGAAACAAAAACCCACGCTCTCCATGTGACTCTGTGACATATCTGGGCTTGAGTGTTACTCATGCACATCTGTCCTATGTCCTGAACTCCTGAAGCCACCCTGGCAGCCACCCTATATGGCTAAAAAGTGAAAGATTCTTAAGGAGACAAGAATTCTACAGCAAATGAGGGAAAGGGTTTTCTGGTTGTATTGGTTGTGGATGAGGATGAAGGTAGAGTTTTTTGTAACTAAAATGATTTAGAATAACTACGTTTGTTCTTTTTGAGCACAGTATATTGTCTGACAAAGCCAATTTGGCTTCTGTGTAGAGGTTGTGTGGGAGACCTTTTCATTTACCCACTGATATTTGATGGCATTAGATGGCCTTCAGACACAATTGTCACTGATTTGCCTGTGTATTTTGGAGAAAGTACCAGATGAGCAGTGAGACTCTGTGGTGTGTAGCTATTATGTATTTGCCTTGCTGCGTGAGCACTGCCAAGGTTTTTTTCAGGACTTTCAATAAATCCCTAGGGTATGTTATAAAAAACTTCTATATGGACCCATTAGTAATTCCCAGACAATGTCCAATGAGGGAGAACCCTAGGATTTCTTAAAATTAAAATACTGCACTGAGGATTGGATGAAATATTGTAAAAAACATTTGGAATATTATCAATAATTTTATGATACAGACCACTTGATGATACAGACTACTGACATATTTCTTTTTTTCCTATGAAAAAACATTTCCTATTTTCATATAATAATTGAATACAATATGTAAATTTGGTCCTTTATTGTGTGTTTAGAACTGGCTGTGTAGTTTCCATCCCTAGCAGGTGTCCAGCAGGTCCCTATCTGCCATAAACAAAAACATATAGCTTATACCTGAGGTGTGGTTTAGAAACTGAGACATATTTCCCTGTAAAGTTCATTTTTTCCATGAGTTAGCTACAGCTTCCTCATTATCTCCTGTTTCTATAACCTTTTTTGCCTCTTTACTCTGTCTCCATTCCAGAGGGTTTTTTTGAGTATAACCTGTTGAGACCCTTTCCTCAGATTCAGAAACAGCTGCTTCACAAATTAGTAATTGTCACAACTCTTACTGAGAAGTTTTTGGGCATCAGAAAAAGGCTGTCCCACTCATTGTTGACATGCAAACCATAGAGTATTGCAATTAAAAGCTTCCTCACTGTGGAAAAGAAAAACTTCTCTCCTGTGGAAAATGCTGTGTGTGCAGCAGGCAGGCTAACAAGGAAAATTACGCATGTTAGGAATTTTGCCCACTTTAGTTGAGACTGGGCAAAGAAAATTTTGGATTGGATAGCAGATGATGTGTAAGATGTAATTTCTTCTTTTGTTTAAGGAAAAATAAATCCCAATAGCCTATCAGTTCCAGACTAGTCTCAGAAAAAGGTCTAAGGACTTTCATGTGTTCTGCAATGAATTACATTTTTATGTTCAAATCGATTGAACATTAAGAAGGAAAAAAACCCATATGTCAGAAATGTCAGTTTCTATTTAAGAAAGCTTCATCACAGTTGTTACAATTCTATTACTCCCCTGCATGCCAAATCAATCATAAGAGCTTGAAAAAAAACCAGTCAAACAGGCATTCTTAAAAGATAGTTCTTGTTTGAATTAGTGTCCAAGATCTTTCAAATGGCAAAGCCCACATTAGGATTTTTCTAAATTTCTGTTCATGAGGCTCTCTTGTGTTAGATTTAAGTAGGCTACATGCAATAGCTTTTTATTTTTGTAAAGTACTATGGAACCAGTCAGAGCCAGACAATATAATTAGTATTTCTTATTCCCTGGACTGTCCCAGTAAGGCTGTTACTAACTTTGATAACGATAACATCATGGAGAGTGACTCAGATACACTTTCAGATAATTCTCCATTGAAATTGGATGCATAATTTCGATTATAAAAAAGGCAGATAATTAAAGGCTCTGATTTTATTTAAAATATTTAAGCCTTGTTAACTCTTTCAGATAACTTTACATAAATAATAAAATGAAACTGAAGTGTAGAAGTTTAGTTGCTGGATATCAATTATAAAATGATTAATTTTTCACTAAGATGCTAATGTGAGCTTTAAGAAGCAGCTTAAGTAGGAGGCAGGATGGGAAATTTGACCAATACTCTGGCAGAGAAGTGTGAAGACAGAAGGCAGTGTCCCTTACAGAGGGAGTTTGGGTAGGAATGCAGATGGGTTTCTTCCTTGAGACAGATACTGTGCTCATGATTGAAAGCTCTGCTCTTTCAGATATTTGTCTGTCTCATGGCACTAACAGTGTGGTGTCTGCCAAAGCTCATCCATGTGGTGAAATTTAACCACATAAGGATGGCATTCATGGAAGATGGCACATGGCTCTTGTCATCAGCTGGCTTCTGGAAAATGTGAATAATGGGGTTTGCGGTTTTAGGAAAAAAAAATTCTACCTTTTCCTAGGAATTAGATTTCCAACTCTGAAGTATTTGTCTCTTTATCTACAGAGAATTTTCTGGAAAAGTCTAATGCTATTATTTCAAAAATTTAGCCTTATATTCAGGGATTCAATAAACTTGTCTTTCAATGCTCTTGTCTGACACAGAAATTGTGCCTAGATCTAGAGTCTCCCTGAGGTTCAGTGCGAAGTTTCCTGGACTAGGATTTAAGTGAGTTAATACTTAAATACTCAAATACTGAATGTGGTCTACCTATGAGATGGGTCTCCTTGATAAGTAAATTAAGCCCTCTATATTGCAATTCTGCTCAAGATGGTGAACAGAAAGGTTAGATAACTATGTCAGAGCCATTAGGGACTTAAAAACATAGCAACAGGCAGACTAGGCTTAAACAAAAGACTTGGGTCCCAAGAGTAATGGCCATTTCTGAAAATGCAACCTCACACAGTTGTGGTAGAAGGCGAGGTTGAAAAAAGCAGCCTGAGACTGTAGAACAAGAGGTTGTCCCCACAAAACCACCAGAGGGAGAGGAAGCTATTATGAGAACTATTGTCTCAGATCTTAAAATTAGGAATTTTTATTTGCAGCTACAACAGGTTGCTTCTCTGTTCAAAAAATTTGCTGAAAGATGAGAAAACTCACAATCTTTTGTTTTTTCTTTCTGTCACTGATGCTTCATGCCTAGTGAATGTAGCTCTCTGCAGTGAAATTACTCACATATCTGTAGATTGCTTTGTAAGGGGGTCATCCTTCTGACTAAGTTCCTTTGAACACTAATGACCAAAGAATGTTGTGTTTCAACATGTTTCTTTTCTTCTTTTCTTCTTTTCTTCTTTTCTTCTTTTCTTCTTTTCTTCTTTTCTTCTTTTCTTTTATAGAAACACAGAATTGCTAAGGTTGGAAAAGACATCCATGACTGGGTCCAGCCATTACCCCAACACTACTCTATTTATGGTTAAACCATATCCCCAGGTGTCACATCCACAGATCTTCTGGCCATTTCCAGGGCTGGTGATTCCCTCAGTTCCCTGGGCAGCCTGTTTGAATGCTTAACCACTCTTTCAGTGAGGAAATTTTTCCTAATATTCAATCTTAACCTCTGCTGGAGCAACTTGAGGCCTTGTCTTTTCACTTGTTACCTGGGACAAGTGACCAACCCTGACCTTGGTACAAACTCCTCTCAAGTGTTTGTAGAGAGCAATAAGGTTCCCCTTGAACCTCCTTTTCTCCAGGCTGAACACCCACAGCTTCCTCAGCCACTCACCGTAGGATTTATGCTCCAGAGCCTTCCCCAGCTCCATTGCCCTTCTCTAGATTTGCTCCAGCCCTTCAATGTCCTTCTTGCAGAGAGGGGTCCAGAAATGAACACAGTTCAGGTGTGGCCTCACCAGTGCTGAGTACAGGGGACAATCACTGCCCTGGTCCTGCTGGCCACACCGCTGCTGACACAGGCCAGGGTGCCATTGGCCTTCTTGGCCATCTGGGCACATCTGGCTCATGTTCAGCTGCTGTCAGCCCGAGGTCCTTTTCTGCTGGGCAGCTTTCAGCCAGTCAAGATGATGTGTTTCATTGCCATCCCTGGTACCAAAGCCAGGCTGATGGGCCTGTAGTTCCCTGGCTCCTCCTTCTGAACCATCTTGTAAATGCGTGTCCCATTTGCTAAATTGCAGAAAATGGGGCCTCTCAGTTAGCCAGGACTGCTGGTTAATTATGGAAGGTGGCCCAATGAGCACTTCCACCAACTCTTTCAGTACCTTTGGGTGGATCCCATCTGTCCCCATGAGCTTGTGTGGGTCTAAGTGGTGTAGCAGGTTGTTGATTCATAATCCCTTTGGATTTTGGATTATGGGGTCTTCATTGTGCTTCCTCTGCCTGTTACTAGCTCTGGGGGCTGGGTGCCCCAAGGGCACTCAGTTCTACTGAACCAAAGAGGACATTATGTACATCAGCCATTTTCTCATCCTTTGTCATGTTTCCCTCTGCATCCAGTAAAGGCTGAAGAGTCTCCTTAGACCTCCTTGAGTTACTGATTCATAGAAAATTTTTGTTATCTTTTTTGGCAGCAGACAAAGTTCTAGCTGAGCTTTCTCCCTTCTATTTTTTCCCCTTCATAACATCACAACATCCTTGAAATCCTTCCAAGTTGCCTGCCCCTTCTTCCAAAATTGATACAAATGAATATTCCAACAAAAAAATAGACCAAATCTGCCTCATCAGCTATAATGCAAATAGGTCAGGCAGAAGTATCCTTCTTATAGCCAAGGAAAACCGCTTCCTCTGCCTAGCCTTTATGGATGTTATATTTTCTTTTTTGAGGTGGTCCTTTCTAATAAGTATATATGTACCACTTCCCCTTCCTTTGCTAGTAAGCCTATGTAAATGTTTCTTATAGAGCAGAGGCAGCTCTCCAGGATCTATAAAGAGGCATATTTTAAAAAAGCATATATTAGCTGATCAAAGCTCTGAAAGGATTTTTGTTGATCTGAGGGACAAATGGGTTGGAGATGGCCAAGAATGCCTTCATGTGTTACTGCAAATGATTTATGAACCCTGGGTTTTCATGGCATGTTAAAAATTCATATGAACATTAGATTTAAAATTTAATTATGTGAACTAGCTGAAGCACTTCTTCAGCCCTGTAATTGGGCAGATATATAGCATTATACACAGCAGGGGAGACTTGGGACTTGTGTCCAGATCATCAGATGTATTATGTAGTTTACTCTCATTGATGAAGTCTAAATTTGGTACTTGAATAACTTGATATGTCCCTTTAGTAATCCAAATGCAGAATATGTCAATAATTTATATTTACTCTTAGCCTGATTTTGCTAAATTTCTTTAGACATATTTGGATTAGTAGACAGTAATAACTTACTTAACTTGAAAGTACTACTAAATGTAGTACTTCTTTGCAGGAAAAAATATAAACCAGTTACCTTGCACTTAATTTTCTTCTTTATTCAAATCACATTTGAATAAAGAAGAAAATAATCTCCTTTGAGGAAACAAGGGCAATCAGTGAAGCAGCAGAACACTGACATGCACTGACCAACCTTTCTGGCAGCAAGAATCAGCCTGTTCAATGTAGCTTCCTTTATGAAGACATCATATAGGCTACAGTGTTGATTAGAAGGACCTCACTGTTGGTGAGAATCTTGTCCCTTTCTCTCCTTGTCTTTCTGTGTCCTAGTGGCAACCTTGGACTAGGAATGTACAGTCTGCTCTCTGGAGACCAGGGATCTCCTATCATGATAATTGTCACTAAGAGTGGAGAAGGTTACATGAAGAACATGCCTGCTCCTGACCAACAAGTGGTTTGTGTTTCAGACCAACAGTTTTTCTCTGATTGAGGCAAAGTCTTTCAAAACTTGCCACCTCTCCTCCTCAGAGTAGACAAACAGATAACTATTTCTGAAATACATATTTTTTTCCTTTAGACCCCTGAAAATTCTCAATAGTAAAAGTAATAACAATAAACCTGTGGGGCTTGAGGTATAACACAGAAATATGTTTCCTTTCCCTGTGTACAGTCACTTCAGAAATACCTGCTGCCTGAACTGGGACCAGCCAGCCAGTCCTTTTTGAGTAAGGTCTGTGCAGAACAGAATGTAAAGTTTGCATCAACCTTGAGTGATCCTTTGATCTTAACAGCTGTATGTCCTGAATGCACACCAGCATGAGTTCTGAAAGGGTTTGTTTATATGATCTTCCTCCATCAGAGCATGAACTCTTCCTCAATCACCCTTCTCACAACACTCCTGAATAAGGTCATTAATACTCATGGAAAGGTTTCAGAGTCTTGAGGATATGTTTAAAAGGTGTGACACAACCTAGCTTTCTGCCATAATGCAGAATTCAGCTCCTGCATCCTGGGGTAGTGGGCCTTTTGGGCTGAGGTGTTCACTAAACTGATCTCCAGGCTCAGATAAGAGGTTGAAATGTGAGAGCTGAGCTAAATAGACATGGCAGAATCATGGGATTTCTGACTGATCTGGACCTCTTGTACTACTCATATGCTTGAAGAATGATTCAGATGCTTAGATGATGAGTATGGGTTGAGAGTCTGTGTAGAACAGAAAAATACAGTTAAATGAACAAGTAAGACACATGTACAAAGCAAAAACATTTCATTTGTAACAATACCAAACAGAAACTAGGGAAAATATCATGTCTATTGGAGAAGAGCACTGAGAATTTCTGATAAATGTTTGTTTCTATTATTAAAATATGATCTACAAATAGATATAATATAAATCAAACTGTGGAGTAATACAAGTAAGACAAGAACTAATGCTGCAAAATAGTATTAAACTCCAACAAATTATATGTTTCCAAAAATATTTTATGTTCATGTCTATATAGTACCAAGGAAAGCCAGTCACATTTCTAGTTGGTCTGATTGTAAGTATTTATCAAAGCAGCACAAGAATCTCAAGGTGCTCTTCATATTAGTAGCAAGTGCAAATTTGGGAACAGAGTGTAGTCTTGTGATTCTTACTCTGAATCAATCAACCAAAAAGAACACTTTTTTTTAAAGTTAAGACACTTAAATACTATATTTTGCCATCTGATCTGCTTTCTGAACTCCAGTCTAAATAGGTCTCATATTGACTTAAGGAATATCTACACATTCACTCAGATGAAGACAGTAAGGTTCAGTGCAGTGGTCTAAGTCTAGATTTCAGTGCCATTTGTGATGACCCAAGGAATCCTGCCAGGCTTCCACACTTCTGCAGAAAAGCACAGGTTTTGTACAGTTCCTACATAGTATTTTTTGGTCTTGTGGGGATATTTCAGACGCACAGTCCCCTCTCTATGGCCATCTAAGCAGAGATACCTTCATCTGTGAGGAAGTACTTGTGACTTACGTTATATAATTAAACATACTTTCAAACAGATGGCTCAGCAGCATCCATTTGTCTGATTTAGTGGGAATTGTATATGTTGTCTAAGTGCAGATATGTGGTTAGCAAGCTCTAAAATCTTTACTGTGGATGCAGAACTAGTGCACAGCTATGTGACAAGTGTGATTGGCAGTGGCTAAACTGCTAGAAGGCAAACAGCTTGCTGTGTAAGCATATCCAGAGAAGGTAAAGAAGTTCACTGCTCGCTGTCCCTCTGAATGCAATAACATTCAGCATCCTGGCCCTTACCAAACATTTCCCTTCAGGTCTTCATTGCAATTCCTGTCAAAATACAGAGATGCCAACCTAAAGTCAACTTGTGCTCAAGAGCATTTTACACAGCTTTTCTATTTGAAGATTTTGGGAGGACTGCATTTCAACCACATCTTTTTACTCCTTATGCCAGGTGCTTTTCCTGCCACTGGTTGTTCTCTTGAGGCCTAAATGCTCCAAGTAAGATCAATAGAGGAACATGTTCATTTCTCCCTGCTGGCAACAACAGTATGCTTCCAAAGGAGAAATCTGAATATTCTTGGAAAGTAAGCTCTATGGGTAAGTCTAAAATGGCTAACCATTTCAAAGTCTGCTAAAATTCTGTTGTGTGTTTTGGGTGTTCTTACTGGTATTAGGATCCTTCAGAGGCACAAGAAAAGTGAACCTACAGCTTTAGTGAACTAAAGAAGGTATATTTTCAAGATAAGAAATTAAATTCAGAAAGACAGTTTATTATAAAAAGTCAAAAAAAAGCTTTGCCAACAATTAAGTAAAAGCCTCTGTTAAAGACCTAGCTGGAAATTACAGGCAGCTCCCTTCAAAATGGAAATAGTTCCATAATAAAGAACCAGGATAGCAGCTCAATACTTCGTGTCCCTGTGAGTGCAGTGAAGACCCTGCTCAGCATGGGTCTTCTTGGGAAGTGAAGCTGAGGGAGCTAATGCCTGGAACAAGGATGAGAAATTTCCAGGTGAGGTAGTGTTCTTTTGTGCCTGGAACTGCAATGGAGTGCACCAGCAGTTCAGCAGCCTTGTCACGATTTTCCTCAAGATTTTTCTCCTTTCTGGAGAAGGAAAAGGAAAGTTATTAAAAAGTTTTAGATATGGAAAGAGAGTAAGGTTCTCAGGACCTAATAATTTACTTAATTCCTATCCAGAGCATAGCCTAGGGGTGCTTTTACAACCTGCAGTTGCTGCATATCTGCAATTCTGTGGCCTGGGGAGGGAGCACAGGGATTTAGAGTTAGAGATGGCCTTTGAGAAACATCTTTGAGGTGTGGTCTCCAGAATGCCACATCAGTGTTTTTCAGCTCCCACTTCCACTTCCACTTGCATTTCTGAATGTGAGTTTCCTCTTGCTCATAGGAGGGTGCAGAAAGATTCTGGAATGAAGTGGTTAAAGTAGAAGTTTTTGGTGAGATTATGATAAACATGGATAGAGATTTGCTCTAGAGATCCCATCCCCCTGTGTGGACACCCATAACTATAATAGGAGTTCTTCCCAGATCTTAAGAAGCTCCTACTTCTTATTGAGCTAATTGTTATAGGGTTAAGAAAAAGGCACTTTTTTTGGTAAGTCTGTTCTTCTGGACTGAGAGGACTCTGCAACTCTGCATCACATGTTCTTTGCTTGGATTTATTTTTAGTAATGTTCTCTTCATTTTATGGTTTTTGGGTTTTTTTCCAAATATCTTTCCATAAAACTAAATTAAACTAAAAGAGAAGGGAGAGAAAATCAGTTTGCAATGAGGCATAAGACACTTCACTTTGTTACTCTAGTGTAAAAATGGGCAAAGGTCCTGGAATATAATAGATCTATGAGCCATCTCTAAGTGCTTCCAAAAGAATTCCTTTCCATCAATCTATTTTTAAATACAAAAGAATAGAAGAAACATTTTCAGCATTTCACTGGATTGAGTATGCAAGAGGAATACCATGGGAATAAGTTTAGAAACACTGAGAACTCAAATTCAGAGTCTTTGATGTTAACAGCTTTTCTTGCCAGGACAGAATATTTTTCTCTATTTAGGGTAGAAATTCTCACTGTTACACATATGCAGCAAAAGAGAATTTTCCTAGTTCTGATGCAGGTTAGACAAGAAGGTCTTACTGGAGCATATCGCATGTGGTTTTTGCTTCTTAGTGATCAGAAGAATTGAGTTAGCCTAATCTCCCTGCCACCTCCTCTTCCCCCCATGAAATGGGCTGGTGGACAAGAAACCAGAGTTCTGTGCTTTGGGTCAAGATGAGTACTTTGGGCTGTTTGGTCCTGAGAGTTATAGGATTGGGTCTGCATGGGAAGAAAAGGAGCCTCAGGCACTATGGAGAAAAGTCAGAGGACTACAGCCCCCAGAAAAACAATTTCTGCTTGGAGCTTAGGGTGCCAGAGAGCTGACATATTCCCAGCAGCTCAGGTACCTCGTTCAGCAAAAGAATAATAAAAGTCCTATTCTAAGCTCGTCTTCCAGCTGAAGAAAGGAAAAGATAAGAAAGATGCACATGGTCTTGCTGTGATGGATCTTGGTCTGCTGTCACTATGAGGAGACTGTGGACATGCCATTCTTCAATACTGCCCATGTGGCGCTGCCTCTTAATGGTGTGTGACCCATTCCATGGAGGGACTGATGGGAGGCTCACTTACTGTATTTCTTTCTGTCTGGTACAATAGAGTGGCTTTAGCAACATTTGAAAACATTTTTTGATGTTTCTGTTTTTACAGTGTTTGTGTTTCTTGTTCAATACACCAAAATCACATGAGAACTGAATCACATTCACCCATTTCCAAACTGTGTGAGAATCCGCACAGTATGAGAAATTAATAGCAGTTGTATCTTTCAAGCTCAGTAAATCAGGCATTAGAAGAACAAACTTTTTTCAAATTCTGACTAGATTTGTAATGCACCTGGTAAATGTCTGCCCTTTCAGAAACACAATTTCACTTCTGCTGAAGTAAGCATTAAGAATATTAATGCAGGTCAAGTAGTTTATTGTTTGTATGAGCAACACCATAAGTAACCCACAATGAATGTAAAACGAATAATGAGTAGCTGCCATTGTATGATTTAAGATTCTTTAAACAGAAGACAAGGCAGTAAGAAAATCAAAGAAAAAAGTTCCCAAAAAGACAAAGGAAAGCAATGTTACAGCTGAGTTCCCTTTTTCACTTTTGCTGTGACACTGGTGGGAGAGCAACTGTGGGGGTGAGTGGAGCCCCAGATAAAGGCTTAGGAAAGCTCTAAAATGTGTTGAGAACAAAGAAGCCCTGAATCTCTGCAAGAACATTTTTGAGCTTAAAGAGCTGAATCTGAAGGAAGAGTACTGTCTCCAGTTTCCCACATCTCCTGGGACAGCTGGTCAAAAGCCTGGTAAGACCCTGTTAACAGAGTGCAGAGTCACATTTGGCACCACACACAAATCCTTTCTCTGAACAATGTGCACCACACTGTTCTAGTCTGTTTTAAGCTGTTTCTAAATTGAATAACTAAAGCAGTCTGGGACAGGGTCAGTGTCTAGAAAGCTAAAGTGAACTCTGCTTTATTCATGGACTTCATTTGTGTTTTTGGACAAGTAATTTGATCTTCTGTGACACAATGATTGTTATTAACTTAATAGAGGAAGCAAAGTCTATGATTTCTGAAGAGATGTAGAAACATTAGGAGCCTGTAGCTTCCTTGACCCAGGAATGGACAAGAATCTCTTTTGTGCAAGTATACTATTCACTTTCTGTTTTCCCTCTTTTACCTTTACTTATCTCTAAAGCTGAATTTCAGGTCATACTGGAGACAATCAGTGAACTGAATTTTTATTATATGCTTCAATTGAGATCAAAATGTCAAAACACTATAGAAAAGTATCTTTATTTTTAGCCACAGAGAGGAAATGCATATACTTGAAAAGTCTGTCCTTGTGAAATGTCTGTAGCACTTTTGCAGAGGCAAGAAATGCAAGTACTAAGTGCTTTGTCCTGAAAAGACACTTCCATTGAATAATAATTAGTCCTTGTAAGGTAAATAAACCCAACCCTCTTTCTCTGCATGCCAAATAAGGTCCTCATGACTTCAGGATGCTGGGAGGCAACTCAGGGTCCAACAATATGCCACCTTAACCTCTATAGCTTGTGCCTGTCAGCAATCCTGAAAGACCTGTGTTCCTCTATCTCCAACTTGCTTATGTGCAAAATTATGTCACATTGTCCTGTTTTGCATTGTAATTTTATTAGCAAATACTTTGTCCCTTTGCTACCACAAAAACCCCAGTGGCTTCCTGCTGCTGAAAACTGACAAGACAACTGACACAAAACAAGAAAGTGGAAGGTTTATATCAAAATGTAACCCAACAAATTAATTGTATCAGAACAAGATGTTCCCAGTCTGATTTATAAAGATAGCAGTCTGTGTTCATATTTCTTCCAAAATTTTGGCTTAAGTAAGCTAAAATATTTATGAAGTATGACTTACCAAGGTACAGATTTTACCAATCCCTACTGTCTCTTTGCAGCTTTTTAAGCTGATACATTTGGTCCATCTATAGGTCTGGGATTTGGAGTTCTGCTGGCTGGAGAATGGTCTGTGGATCTATTGGGCAAGATAGGATGTAGTAAAAAGGACAGTACTGGCACATTAAGGGACCCTGCAATTTTATGTGCATTTCTATCATTGCTTTTCATAATAATTATTTTTCAGCTAATTTTTCTGCAATACCACTACAACTGTATCTCACTTTAGTCTCTGAAAGTGAAACAAGAAAGGAATTTCCCTCTTTCGGGGTCAGTTCTGCTTGCTTTACCTCTTGCAACAACTGTACTGAAATCACAAAGAAATAACAAAGGCTCTTTCTAGTGAGGTGAACATGAGTTGTCCTGCAAAGCTTGGTTGTACTTAAGTATTAAATAATAGTGCTTAGCACTTGTGCAACTTAATGCCTTATAATCTTCAAAGCACTTTACAAATCTTAACTAGTTAATCCTCACAGCAGCTCTGCATGGTAGGCTGTGAAGGTCACACATTAAAAATCTCCCATGATACAAGCCTGACTGCATAGTAAGCCTATGGGAAAAAATATCTGCACACTTATGTTCCTGAAGTCATGAGTGTTTAATTTTACTGGACTGTAATGGCTTACTTCCAGTATGTAAGTACTGGCTTACTTTCAGTAAATTTGTTTGCTTTCTTATCCCACTCAAATCCATTATACCCTGCAGCATGTCTCAGCACACAATACTATCAAAATTTTGAGGATATTTTTTATTTTTAAAACTCCTGGAAGCAAATGAGAAGCAGAGGATATGAATTTTATTTAAGAAATCAAGTTTCTATTTCCAGTGATTGAAAAGACCATGTATGGGAAAGGGTCAGAAAGTCCCTAAAGACTGAAGCACTCAGGACAGTAACTACCATTTTTAGCAACTTCTTTTGAAAATTTGACTTTTGTGATATTGAGATTGCCAGGCAAACAAAATATGCTTATACTCAATTTCATTGGGAAACTTACGCCTTTAGAGACCCTATTTCATTTGAGAAATAGCTTGGTTTTTCTAGCTCGAATTTTCTTTGGATTTTCATGTTCCAGAAAAAAAAAATCAACTAGTTGCTGCTAAAAAATATTATTTCTTTGGCCTTTTCAGGTGTAAAAAGTCCCACGAAGTGGAGCTACTGCTTTTAGTTCACTGTAGTACCATCACAAACACCACTGCTTCCATCTGTTGTTAGTTCTGGTGGAAAACTTTTTAAAACAAAATTAGAGTAACATTATAATTCCACGTGAAGACCAAATTCACCAACCAAAAGTGTAAGTCATTAGGTCATGGCTACCTCTCAAGCATCTGCATAGAGAATAAGCCTCTCAAAGGTTTATTCTTTGTGCTACTTATTGTAGAGAGGAAACAAAGTCTTTGACCGACGAGGACTTCTTCCAATGGAAGCAGACATAAAAGTAGAGTTTTTGTCACAAGTTTAAAAAAAACCCATCAGTTTTCCAGAATGTCTACTGAGACACTGCAGCCTCATTTATAAATACAGCATGATCCTTCCCCTCCAAGGCACCAGGCAACTTAATGCCTCCTTTTGCTTTCAAGTACAACTGTCTCTTTGTAAAGCTTGTAATTTGAGAGCTGATCCTTTGTAATAAGGAAGCTCTATGATATCATAAAGACTGACCTTGATTCCTTATTTTCCTACTGGTTCAACCTGGAAACTTTTATTTCCTTGGGTTTCCTTCTCTTTTTCCCCTTGCTTTGCTTCTTTACTTTTATTCCTTTTTTTTTCCCCCTAACCTTTGGAGAAAATCACAAATAACCTTTGAAGGAATAATTAGCATTTGCTGTAACTCTGTAGTCAAAACCTTTACCTGATTTACTGCAAAAAGTTATCTAAGGGTAAAGGTTTCAGGCAGACCAGGGAGAGAACAATCTTCAGATGAGGATGATAGGAATGAGCACAAAAGAGATGCTAGAAAGTAAAGGAATAAATGAATGGGAATGCAAGAGGCAACATAATTAGCCAGTCTTACATGCTTGCCACTACATAATTTCAGATGTTCCAAATGGAGCCTGGTATTCTGCAGACAAACTCATAATTAAGTACAGGGTTGCAATGCACAGGCACAAGAGGTCTGAATTAAGGTTTCATGGGCAGCCTTCTGGCTTTCCCAATGTTTGGTCACTTAATTTAATGACCTAAATCCTTTTTAATATAGAAAAAATTATTTTAATGAGGTATTTTAATTGTTTAGGGAGGAGGGGTTGCTACAGACTGCAGTTTATTATGTAATTGTAGATGCATAGTACTCCAAAGGGAAAGGTATTCTATTTTCATTCTTCCTAAATTTGTATGATGAGACCATGATGAGACCATAATAAATGTGGGGATTGGGTTGACCTTAATAAAACCTTAATAAAAATAAGGATTTGGTTTTTTTTTCCCTAAAGTGTATTAAGCTACATGACTAACATCTATTTTAAATGCATCAGAAGCAGGAAATCTGGAGAGACTCTATATGACTGATACATATTTGTAGTTTTAGGAACATCCAATAAAGATTAGGTGGTAAGGGAAAAGGCTTTGTGAATTCCCCACAGTAGAGTGTTATGAGTCTACGTCTTTTTCTTAGAAGGTTGAATTTGAGACAGTTCTTTCAAATGGAAGAGCTTTTAAAATAAGTAAATATTTATGTCAACAAATCACATAAGGTGGTATTCACATGAGTAATTTTACCTGAAGGAAGAATGAGGCATATATGGCGTCATCTTCCAAAAAAAGTGTCTGCAAGAGTCTGGGAATGGCACACCCTGATTTGTCTGCACCAGTTTAGCTGACTCTACATTACAGAATTAAATTAGCAGAACGTACATGAAGTATGGCATAACGGGGACAAGTCAACACAATGTTTGCAAAGGACATTCATGTCTTACAAATTAGTCAAAGCTCTTTGAAGGTGTTAAGAAGGTTAGTTGTTATCTAGCTGTTGAATTCCTTCATAATGGAGACCAAGAGTTTCATCATTACTCTGTGACTTTGGTACATTTTAGAGAACATTAGGTTTATGTGTTTCCAGTATGCTCATTCTCATCTTGTCCTTATAATCTGCCCCTGAATATTTTTGTCCAGGTAGGATTGTCAAAGTAAAGGGATTGCATGTTCTTGAGTAATTTTGTCAATCCTGAAAATCCCAACAATACACTCATGTTCCTCATAATCCTGTCTTCAGGTACATTAAAACTGATTTAAGCACAAGACTACCTGTAATGGGAAATGGTTCAATACATTCAGTACTTTGTGCAATGTTGTGCTGAGTTCCCTGCCTGTCATACTGGCTGGTATTGTTTCATTGCATTCTTCTTTATCTGTAATCTCTTATACATAATTTATAAGTTCTTGGGATGTGAGTATCTCTTCAGGTCATGTTTATAGTGCTAATTGTAGTGGGGTCCTGGTGCATGGCTGGGTTTTTTCATACTTGTGCAATAAACACCTGTAAGTATACGAAGTACAGAAACAATCTGCCATTTTTACACTGCTTTAACAGGAATGAGTGCGGGAGTAGGGGAAAAAATTATTCACTCTCAAGAGCCACGGGATGGGAAGACTTGCAGACAGGACCTAGTCACAAAGGTTAGCTTTGTGCTTAACCTTTAAATGAGCAAGGGCTAATCTTCCTTGGCCGCTTTGCCATCAGCAGCCAGCACGGCTCCCATCAACCTCGGTTTAGAGGAGCTCGGGGACTCTGCTGCTCCCCCCCAGCAATCCCCCACTGCCTTGACGGAGCATCCCCCTGCCACCATCATCTCTATCAGCACCACCCTCCTGGCACAAGCCGCCCAAGGGACGAGACGAGACCGTAAGGAGAAAGAGTTAACAGGGAATTGATAACCCGGCCCCTTTTTTGTCTTACCCCGCCTCCTCCCGTTTGCGGGGAAGTGAGGGATCAGGAGGC
>NW_005054297.1:14532329-14560793 GCF_000277835.1 Geospiza fortis
GGGCAGCGCGGAACGGGGGATGCGGAGGGCAGCCCGCTCCGCCCTCGGGGGCACGGAAAAACCCAGCGGTGGGCAAGGCGCAAAAACCCCACCCCAACCTCACAGCAGCCAAAGAGGGGGAAAAAAAATAGCGTCGCGGTACATTTGTGCAGATTGAGATGATCGTCTTAAAAACGCTGCCCGCAGAGCCGGGAGTCGCCCCTCTGGCCCTGAGCCAGTCCGAGAGGGAAGGATTTGGAGATTTAAGTAATTTTTTGCACACACGTGCGGTGCCCGGCTCCCCCCGTGTCACATTTTGGTTGAACGGAGCCGCGGGTTGCCGAGCTGGGAGCTAGTGTGGATGCTGGAGCTGAATTTGGTGTAGGACTTGGGGAGGGGAGTTTTTACGAAACGTCGGGGGCAATTTACCACGGCAATAGTAAGTTTCTCCGTGGTCGCCTGCTTAGTTAAAAATTAAGTACGCGCTGTGTGCTGGCAGACGGTCCTAAGCAATGACCGGGAGCAATCCTAAGCCGTAACAGTTCATGATTATTTTCTTCTTTTCCTAGAGGATTCTAAATACTGAGATACTGCCTCCACATAGAGCTCTCAGCATTGCAGAGTGTTCGCTGCTTAATGAATGTTTGTAAAGGGATTTTCATTCCCGCTGAGCATCAGTGGGAGCAGCCAGAGCTCAGGGAGTCAGCGCACTCGTGACTTTTCCTTTGCAAAGAATTTCTGGCAGAATTCAGCAGCCCTGCTGTGTTGACTTAGTGCACAGGATAACATTCCTTGCTGATATAGTTGCTTAGGTGAAGCATGCTGCTGGAGTTTATGATTCTGTGCATGAAACTTGAGAAAGAGATAAGAAAATCATTCTCCACGAGCAACAGAACTGGTCCTTTCAGGATTTTTTCCTGCCTCTTGATGGACCCCGGAGGGCTGGCTTTGTTTTAATTATTTGTTTTCAGTCTAGTACATAAATACTTTTATTTCAGTAATATTTGCTATTTATAGACCATATCTTTGAACAGAGTTTGAAATCAGCCCTACATCAAGGGATAAACATTTCCCATGCAAACTCAGATTTGCAGGTATTCTGCTGTCCGTTCTGGATGGATGAATCGGATTGTGGTATGGTAGAAACAGTGCAAGGCTTGGTCTTCAAAAATATAATTTGCAAATTCCTGCTTATTAGTTATTATCAGTAGGCTACCTGAGGTCAGTAAGATGATTTATAAGCATAAAGTTAAGCAGATGTCCACATGTTTGCAGTACCAGGATCTACATGGGCCAGTTCACAGGTTGTAATAGCAGCAGAATACTCCTGTGTGACAGAAAACCATGGCTTGAGGGCCACATGTCTCTTAAATTTATGAAGATTAAAGAGATTGGAAAACTATTCCAGACCTCTATATGCTTATGAAATAATTTTTAAATAAAAATGAAGAGTAAAAACACTGGTACTTAAAAAAATTTGTATTTACCTTCATAAATGGACATTGGAGTATCAACTGAATGAGAAAAAGAGTCTGTTGAAAAATAAGATGAATACTTGTGTCATAGCCAGGCTTTATGTAACTGACTTAAACTCATGTGACACAGCTGATTTCTTTTTCGTCAGAAAAGTTTAAGTGGAACACAGTCGGACAAAAGGCACTGTATAACTTGGTTTGTGTTTTGCTGTTGAAAAGTATTGCATTTTGAAGAAAGCTTTACATTCATATCAACATGCAATAATTTTAGAGAAGTTAATTACTTACAGCCCAAATTTCTTCTAAGCTAATGTTTCTTTTGATGCTCCAAATACTGATGTTTGTAGTATCAACTTTTTTCCCATATCATACAATAATTTCCTGATTGTAAGAAAAGAATACGTTCCACCTAAAAAGGCCACAAGATTAAAATATTTTCTGAGTAGAGAACTTCTGTAGGGTTTATGTGAAATTTCAGCTCCCCCAGGGAGCCTTTCCTTTCCATGTGGATGAGGAAAAATTATGCTTTTCAAAGCCTTTCTCATCTTTAAAATAGAGGGCTTAGAAATAAAAAGTTATGTAGAAAGGTATCACTCAGAAATAAAAAGTTATGTAAAAAGGTATCACTCATACGCTAATGCATTTAAAATGAAATAATCTTCGAGTGATGGTCTTGTGATTTATGAAAACAAGGGATCTTTCCTAGGGATGTTGACTATAGCACCACTAGGCCTTCACCCTGCTCAGTCTACTCCAGTTACCACGGGAAGAAGCTGTCAGTGATAGACACTTCACAGAGGGTTACACCTCAACCTTTCAGTAACAACCTAATGCAGTTCTTCTGTGTCTGGGTCTAAATCTGAACCCTGATAGGATTACTGGTGTATCTTCAGGAGCCTTTGTCAGCTGCATAAATACCCAGTTACTATTAGAGAGCGCTTAAGACACTTCAGAGCACTAGCCTCAAAGACATATGAGACACCTTTTCTTTTTTGAGAAATAAATATAAATACATGCTTCCTAAAGCTAAAACTTACAAAAAAATAAGTATATCAGTCAGAATTTTTAGTGTAGGATAAAAAAAATGTCATGCTGGCTTTGATTTCATTCAAGTGGTCATCTACTGAGATAACTTAGTACTTAATGCTGTCTACCACAAGCTCTGTTCTTTTAAAACTGTATTTGGCAAATACACTGAATACGGAATACATTTCTATGTGAATATTTTAAGATAGGAAATTATATGTTCAGTTGTAATAAACATGATAATCAAGAGTAGTTTATAAAATGTATCAGGAGAAACCACTTAGTAGTTCTGTAATTACTGTAATTGATTCTACAACATTTTATATCTCGAGATCAAAGGTGGCCATTGCCTGCCTCTATTTTAGATCCTACTTGATAATGTGCTACTTATCTTTCTGTCTCTGAGATTTCAGCAGAAGATATGTTTTCAAGTAATTTAATGTCTTAAGTCAGTTTGTAAATAATTTTAAATGGGAAGATTTTGTGTATTACAGCAAATACCATGTAAGCACCAACAGTGATGAGCTCTATGACTGAAAAAAAAAGGAGAATTATACTACATAAATTAAAGCTAATCCAACCGAAAACAGTACTCTAAATACAAACCCAGAGTGTGAGGAAACAAGAAATTTTAAAAACTGTCATTCAAGAACTGTAGAATGACATTCAGGAATAAAATATTCCTGTGACTTTCCCTTGGTCTAAAGAATCAAGACATATGGAGAGGATACTTAAAATGACAACAGTGCTTGTAAAAGACCACCTTGACTGATTCATCAGGGTAGATGGAAAGTGCTAAATAATTAATGCTTACTTAGCTGCTGGAAAGTGAGGAGACATGATAATTGTATACAAATGTTTGAGACATACAGTGAGTGACCAAGGAGAAAAAATAGCTGCATTTAAAGCTTATGGGTAGATTGCCATGGTCAGGGGCTTTGAGATAGTGATGCAGGGTACAGAGTATTTCCTGACAGGTGCTTAACTGACTTAGGTTTTTGAAACCCCATTGATGAAGGCTCCGTGTCCTACCCAATCCACAGTCATTTCCAATGTTTTTGTGTTCATCTTCTTTTGTTTTAGGTGCCCTATCCACATCTTCCTTGTTGTAGCTTAAGCTACTGTCTTTTTTCTACCTTTCAGTTTTGGCAGACAGGTAGTTCCCTCCACTTTGCAACAGCCATTCTTGTTATGAGATGGTCCTCTCTCATTCTGGGCCAGCACTTGAAAACAAATTTCTTTCCCCAGGATTTATGTGATTTCTGATCTCCTAGATATATACTGTATCTCATAATTGTTCTCTCCTATTTTATTCTTGCTTGAAGTTGAATGTAATGTTTAACCTGATATGCCAGGAGTGCTGAATGTAGGAGAAGGAAAATTTTATGTAACTTGCCCTATTTCTGTGCGCCGATCCTGTTTTTTTTCTTTTCTTATTTTTTGGCCACAGTATATTGCTAAAACCACCATAACAACATAGCATGTATGGTGTTAAATCTGTGAAATGTTACATGGCCCAGATCCACTTCTGCAGAGCTGCTGCCAGTCATCCCATCCTGCCTCCTTCAGTCTTTGTGCAGTTGGTTATTCTTATCAAAAATGCTTTGCTTTTGTCTGTTTTGAACTGTTTAAACATTTGAATTCTCATACCATTATCCAGTTCATTTGGACCCTGATGATTTTGTTTGTCTGCAATTATCATACAAAGAAGTTATTGACGAGTGCCCAAAGCATATTTCTGGACAGGTTTGCTCAGGCCATCCTTCCAGCATGATAGTGAATTTTGATAACTACGCTCTAAATATCCTCTTCAAAATGGTATCAGCTGTACCATTTTGTAATTTCTAAAATCTTAAACAACTGTCCCTAATTTTTTTTACTAGAATATGATGAGACCAGGGATTGTACATGTTGCCCTCAGTTTCTCAGATCTAATTTCTTGTGGCTCTGAGACTGTCTAACCTGAGACCAGTGCAATCAGTTCCCTACGTACTGTTTATTAGACTTGTTTAGAAAACCCTGAAATTAAAAGCCCCAATCTATTCTCTCCCTAAGTTCTTATCCCTTTGTCACAGATGCATTGACACCTGGTGGCAATTAATATGAATAGTGAAGAAGAAAAACCTGAACACTTTGCTCTTCTCAGCGCTTATTCTAATAATATACTTATTATTAGATATCCTTCCTGCTTAGTAGGCCAAATTTTTCCTAGTCCCCACTTCTCTGATGCCTGTGCAGAGTGTTTCTGAGCAGAATCTGAAGACCCACATCAGTGCACATCCAGCATCATGGGTTTTTGACTGTGTGGGACTTCAGTAAGAAGGGACTCAGTGCTGGGAGGTGATTTGTGAGTTTTGATGTGATAGTAAAGATGAACAGACACGTAAAGGGATTGTGACGCTTCTGCCTGAGTATGCTCCTCCTCTCAGGGTTTTTTAATGGCCAAGGGTCCATTTCATTTAGCATTTTCATTTAGCAGAATGCTACCTATCTACAGAATGCAGTTTATGTACTTAGGGAAAATAAATCTGTTTACAGTGCAACGTTTCATGTACATAGACTATGACCCTAAATGTGAAACAGCAAGGGGAATATTAAATGATTAACTGATCCAAGAATGTGCAGTGCATAGTACTAGGTTTTGTCTGAACTGGAAAACAAAGCTAACAAAATGAATGTGACAGTGAATGGCTGTCATTTTGAGTTACTAGAGCTTGAACTATAAGCTTATTTTGTCCAAGGTCTTGTAAGAGCAGTCTCAGTCCTTTTAATGTTTTGCTGGGACAAAGTTCTATGTATTTTAGTAAGAAAAAATACAGTGATAGTGACTTCATTTCAATCAACAAAATTACTTTTAAATGCTCATTTCACAGTTAGTGTTTCAGCTAACAGTGGTTCTTGTTAAATGTGTCCCACCTCTTTATTTTTTGTTTCAGAATTTCCCAAACTTTACTGGAGGAAGGGTTTTGGATCAGGATTTCGGCTCAAAAAGGTTTTAGTAATGCTGCATGGAGCTCTCCTTGCTCTGATTTCAGGCTGTGCATTTTCATGGGATTATAATGGTTCATGCGTGGTTGAAATTAATTACTGGAGCTGTTAGCCTTATGTAAGCAAATCATCCTCTATTGTATCCTCTTGCTAAACTTTCATTGCAGCTAGTTGAACTGTTCATGACAGCATTCCTATTATTTTGTTTCATTACCATTTGTTTACTAATATAGCTGCTTTGCTTAATGATTGGTATCTGGAAGCCTCTTGGTATGTCAGCACAGACCAGTTGGTTGTCTGCATTATTGAAACGAGAAATCACCATCAATCAGATGCTGCTGCTATTGAGTTTATAAATTCAATCCAAGGGTGAGAAAAGTTCTCATAAATAAATCTTAGGTTTGTTTTTCAGAAGGGCTGCAATGATGTTTTGCTGTTGGAGATTACTTGGATTTTTGTCTTTGCATTGGAAAAATACTGTGGTTTATAGTCCACTAGGGCTGTACACTTCACTTTCCATGGCTACCTGTATTTGAATGAAAAGACTGATGAGTCTTGGAAGTAAACTGGAAACATTTCTCACTGAATAGGTGATTCTGCCTATTCTAGAGATGAAGGAAGAAATACAAATTGGACTGCCCCACCTTTTACTTGTGTTATTAAAAGCTTGTGTTATTGCTGGAGAGCAGGGTACTGAGGATGTAGATCTAGTCCTTGTGGTTTATCCTGTTCCATTTAAGCGATTAATTAGGTTATTGCATGTGTAATCAAGATTTATGTTGCTGTGGCAACAAAGAGAGACACAACTGTACTGAATTTCCTAGATCTTTGAAGCAGTTCTTCTTACCCAAAATGATATTGAGAATTCCCATCAGCATGGGAAAACAAGTGTATCTAAGAGGGGCCCTCATTGCAGGCTGAAATCTTGCCCTGGATGGAGTGAATCAATGCTGCTCATCAAAGGGTTAGAGAAAATAGGCAGTTGCAAGAGAGAAGATGAGGGAGGCCTGTGGTGCAAATTAATCAAGAGCAATTGATTTCAAGACAAACCGGAGCAATGCAGGAAAATGACAGCGTGGTTCCAAGAGGCCATTGACAAAAGCTTTGTGATGTATTCTGGGTACTGTCCTTGGCCTGGATAGAAAGGCAAGGAGGAGCTGTACAAGAGCCAGGTCAAGGCTTCACAGCATTATACAGTGTTGTGTCATGCTGGCATAGCACATGCTAAAGGAGATGGGGAAGCTGTAATAAATGAAAAGAACGTGGAAGATGAAAATTGTAGGTGACTGGAAGGAGATAACTTTAGGTAGGTGAGGAGGTCTGCAAGTGATTCAGAACTGCCAGTAATTGTGAAGAGCTTTTGGTAGACTGTGGTAGAGGCAGTGGTTTTGGACTGAACACTATCTCCTGTGCTTCAGTTTCAGGACACCCGGGCATCTGGGAGCCAGCAAATATTTTGTCCAATTGAGGATGAAGTATTTAATACCTTTAGTCAACACTGTAAATTAAATGCTTTCAAAACCAGCAACAAAAATTCAAACACACTCGCCATATCCCCCCCAAAAAAACAAAAAATCCACACAATATTTTAAAAAAGTGTTGGAAATGGAGGTTATTAATTTTGGTTGTTTTCATTTCAAGGTCACTTGCTGAAACATATTTCTTACTTCAGCAGCAATAAAAAATATCCAAGCAACATGAATTTTATTAAAGCAGTATCCTTGAAAAATTAATTATCTAAAGGGTTGCAGAATGTTAATGGAATGGGAAGAAATTAGATTACCTTAGAGCCAGAGCACTCTTAGTGAGATATATAGCTGTGAAAATATAGATTGTGTTTGTACAATTCCTTTTACCTTCTTTGAAGGTGTAATATTTTAGGTTTGGGTTTTTTTTTAGTTGGTTGGTTTTGGGTTTTTCTTTAACAAAGAGGGAAAACAGCAGTGTAGGAAAAACTCAATGGACTACAATCTATTTACTTCCAAACAATTTGTTAATGTGCCACAGTTATATGTGATGGACTGGTGTTCCATTTCTCTGCAAATTCAGCAGAATTGAAAATACAGTTTTCATCCAGTTTCCTCATTTAACAGACCAGCTGCAACAAGGGCCTGTTGTAGTCTCATGAATGAACCACCAGGAGGATGCCCAGCAAGCACTGAAGGGGAAGAGAATCCTGTTCTTCAGTTTTTATCCAAGCTGCTTGTTTGCAGTTGGTGGGTGTTTGTTGAGCTGCATTCACATCTTGGGGACTTGGCAGGACTTGCTGCAGAGTGACTGAAGAGCTCAGAGCGACTGAACAGCTCAGTGCCAATTTACTGCACACTCCCATCTCTGCTCCAAGCCTCTGCATAAGCCCTTTAGCAGGGGCATAAGTACAAGAGAAGAGGAATTGAGCATGGGAAAAGTGTCCATAATTACCACCTTCTGCTTCTCCTCACTGGTCTTGTCAGACAGCTTCTGGGAAGCTTAAATGAGAACTGGAGCAGATGCTGGAGCAGTGGGATTTCTGGGCAGATTTTCATTACCTACTTTGCAAAACAGACTTTCCAATTATCTAGGAAGTTAAATCCAGAAGTTGGATGAAATGAACATTTTCTACAATTCATGTCCAACAGAGGCACTGACTATTACTTTCAAAGCAGAGAAGTTGTAATGGTTGGTTTTTTTTTAGAAAGAGAAATAGGGGCATTGAGTTTGGCTGGTAAAGTTACATGGGTCTAAGTTTCTGTGGTTTTTTGGTGACAGTATACTTGTGTGAAAATGGTACAGCTGTGTGTCTGGGCAGACTCCTCAGGTTCCTTGTGCTTTGTAAACATTGAAATGAAGAGGTTAATTGCTGGGACATTTCCTGCCGTGCTGCAAAGTAAAACCTGATAGTATTGTGGATCTTGACTGGAAAGTCAAATTGGCAAGTTTGATTTCATCATGTGCCTTAATTGTTTGCCAAATGTAAACTGTCAGCAGGAGCAGAAATTGTTACAAAATAGTGCAGGAAATAACTTGTCTTTTAGTGTACTACTATTATTCTATTTTAACCAAATTATTTTCTTGACAATATTTATTAAGAATATCTAAAAATAAGCACTTCTAATGGTGTGTTGTAAGACATGGAAGTCTCCAGCCTGTCCTGTGTAGCTGAAGACTCAGTACCAGTCCAGTGAATGAGAAAGTTAAAGGAAGAACTTCATGGTCTTGGATTCATAGGAGACAAAGCCAGATCTCAGTCTGCATTGGAATTCCATGTAGACATTTTAGGAAAATAGAGAAAAAAAGGACAGCGTTTGGAATTCAGTATGAATGGTTGGAAACATTCTGCCTTTCAGTTCTTTTTAAGAACTGCAAAGGTTGAACCAAGAGCTTCAAGTGGAAAGATAAAAGAAAGCACTTGGATACACTGAACCACATAGTAACTAACCATGAAATATAAATTAGAGCAAGGAGCTAATCTGGCAACTAAATAAAAGAAATTATTGTTAGTCTTTGGAATTACTACTTATAAATAGAGGACTCCTAGGCACTTGAACAACGAAACAGAGTATGTTTCGAGGCAGAGAAAAAAGACAGCTGGAGACAAGAAACACCTAATTTATTTTATTTAAGGGTCAAATAAAAACAAAGGATTGGGCTTTTGACTCTAAGGAATACTTACTTGAAATTACTGCAACTAACCCATTCTATGTGACAGCATAACTTGAAATGGATTCTTAGAAAAGTTTGATTGAGTAACTTCTGGCACATGTAATATAATTTCAAGTCTATGTTGCTTCTTTTGTTCAGTCTGTTACAGCTTTTCTTTAATGAAACTGAAAATATGCCTAGTAGCAATGTACTATACTGTTTCAGAATTTAATTTTTTATGCATATGCATATATTCACCTAGTAAAAGGTGAGCTAATGCAGGATAAAATGAAATTGTGGATTGTAGAAAAAAGATAAGGATTGTGAAAATATTGAACATAAATCTTTTGAAGAGAGATATTAATAGATACTACAGTCAGAATAGACTGTGAAAAGTGTTAACAATTTGTCCCCACTTCTTACACAGTACCAGTGAAATGGATCAAGCCTCACACACTATTCTGTAAACATTCACACACACTTGAAATATGTTGGTTTTTTTAAGTCACTGAGATTAACTCCCATTTTTTAAATTAAAAAGATTCTATTTGTAGGACAGGTGTAGGACAGATTGTGTCTGTAAAATAGCTGCGGTTCCAGCTCACATTATTTATTACACATATATTTTTAAAAAATAAAAAAACCCCATTTTTTCTCATAGATATAATAATTTCTCATATATTCTCATCTTTTCTTTCATACTAATGTATTTTAATACTAAAAGTGACAGGAAGAAGAAATTTTTATTATGGTTCCTAAATGTATAATATTTGAAAATCAAGGAAAGTAAAATAAAGTCTTTGCTTCTGACCTTTTCAAATGCAGTCAAAGGAGTCACTTTTATAATTTTATCTTGATAATACATTGCTTAGTCTGTTTGATGTTTGGAAGCAGGCTTTAATCTCTGTGGAGTTCTTGGGCAATTGAATAAGTTTTGTTTTAATAATGGGAAGAAATATTTCCCATATAAACAGGCAGTTTAAATTAGTTTGAAGAATGCCTTAACACTTTGGAATGTAATCTCATCAGCCTTCCCCAGATACTCAAACCTCACCTGGCTGGTCCTTGGATGAGAGGATATGTTAAGGAAGATGTAAGATTCTGTCTGAAGGGATTCAGTGTCTGCATCCAGTTGGTGTCTACATGAGTTCAGGGGTAATACTTAAAGTTTAAGAAGATACCATTTCTTGGATCACTAAACTGAAATACTGTGCTAAGACATGAAGATAGTGGAGTGGGAGTAGGGAAATTGAGATTTTGTTGCTGAAAAATTTTAGCATACTAATCACTTCTAGAGGGCTGATAAACCACAAATCACATATGCATGATTTAGGGGCTTAGGTTTCAGGGACCAAGCTGTATTTCAAGTAACATATTAGTAGTTTGCCTGTTCACATTAGCAACAAGAGGAAGGTTGGTTCTTAAAATCCTGTTCACAGCTGGTTGAACTGATGATTGTAAAGGTCTTTCCAAACTAAATGATTCTATGATTCTGTAACCATTCTGCACTGAATACAGGCTCTCTTTTGCACCAGATAAGTTTTTACTATATTTGTGAATTTGGGAATGGGCCTGTTATTGCATAGGCATGTGCAGTTACATAATGCTTCACAAGGGAGGCGATACATTCACATTTTTTCTTGGCTTTCATGAAATAAAATCAGATCCTTTGAGTAAAGACTATTTTATAAATATGACTGGTAGATGGATGTAATTTATGAATATAAGCATCCAAGGTCCTGAATTATGCATGCCTATAAAATATAAAGTCTATACTGCAACAGTTTGTGTTTTGTGTTTCATTGTGTTTTCAGGATGGAACATGAGGCTACCCAGCTAGAAAAGCAGCATGTGCACAGTGTGTATGAAAATACAGCTGCCTACTTTAGTGATCTGCAGACCAAAGCATGGCCTCGTGTTCGGAACTTTCTGCTGGAACAAAAGCCTGGCAGTCTCGTGGTTGATATAGGTAAGCCACTCTTTGAGGTGGCATAAAGGTTGTTTATAAGCTTTGTTAGTTTACCTGTTAATCATATTTAACCTTCAGATCAATTTGTTTTTTAAGTTGTTTAAATTTGTTCTAAAATTGTTTTTGAGTCCCAATGCTAGATGCCATATACTGCTTCTTTTAATTCTTTGGCAGTGTATCATGTAGAAAGTAAATAAATATTTTCCCTTATTTTTGTCGAGCTAAGTCTTAATCTATCCATTTCTCCACTGGCTTAATTGCCTTTCATTCCCCTGGAGCTCTTTTGAAAAAATTATGTTAATAGCCCAATTATTTAATATTTTGGTTTCTTTAGATCACTTGGTTTATGTAATACCAGTCTGCAATTTATTGGTTTTCATTTGTCCTAAAACTCTTCCTAGCAAGGCTTTTTGTTAAGAGAAATCTTCTGATATGATTGCTGTTAAAAATATAAAAAAAAAATAATCTGAGAATATTCCTGTGATCCTAAATATGGACACCATATTTAGGTGTTTACCTGTTATGGCATTGTCTTCCTTACATGTAGTAATTATAGCTGGATTTTCTGTTGTTCCTGCAGACTTTCCGGGGGCTTCCAGGTGCTGGCATGTTGCCTTTGCTTCATTATGACTTCAGTCCTACACAGCACATTGCAAAACAATTGCACTTTGCACCATTGTGTTTTCCATACTGTTGAAACTAATAAAATACTTTAACACAGCAAGGTTTAACAAATGTGCACAATAAATTATGCATCTGCTTTATCCTATAAGAGAAAAACCTTATTTGAATATGCTGTAGGCCATAATCAGAAGATAATATGGAGTTTTTCTGCTGCTGTTGAGCATTGCACCAAAAATACTTGATAAATGTTATTTTGAGCATGTAGCTATTTTTATATGTCTGCACCATTGTCACTAATCTCAGGAAATATCCAATGGCCTACACTCACTCAACTGAGAGCTAGATTGATACAGCCAAAATCAATTCCACCTCAATAGAAGTCATTTGCATTTTAGCTGAAGTTTTTTGAGCCTCTATCAGCAGTGACAGCTGAAAGCTTAAGGTCACCCTGTTGCAGTCTCATCTGGAGAGAAGATGAGACTTCATCAAAATCAATCCTTACAGTTGCCAATAAGAATACTCCCATTAAGGCACACAAGGGATCTTGTGTATCTTATTAAAATGGGGCCTCTTTTATGAGGCCAAAAGTAAACACAGTAGTCAGATTCCTGTAGATCCTCATAAAAGAGGTTTAAGGAGGAGTTGCACTAAAGTGGCACTAGTGCCAAGTGGCACTAAAATTTTTGAAATGAGGTCTTTAATTGGTAATTTCCAGTTTAATACTGCCTTTTATTAAAATATGATTTTGTCTATTTGCCTTACTATTTTTCATTGACCAAAACACATGAAAATAGCTTGGCCATTGTTAGCTTCAAGGAATTCACCTTCCTGATGACTCATTTAAAAGTGAATCTCTGGCAAATGTAGATTTTTAGAATAATGGGATTATTGACACTATTTACATTAATTCCAGAGAGAACCCTATACTTCCAGAGACTCTCAGTGATTACAAAGCACTTCACCAAAAGCCATATGTTAAGCAACTGGATCTTTCAAATTAATGATGGTTAAATAAATGTTCCTCTGCAAACACAATAATGAATAATAATTTATTAAAATCTTTAAAATTTCTCATTTTCTAACATGCAGAACTTCATGTATTATTGCATATATTCCTTGAACTGCATTAGCAATATTAGTGTTTTCAATTTTTCTCAAGTGTTACTTCAAAGCCTTTCAGCTGAGAAATATGCTCTTTTTCACCACTGAAGTGTTGTTCTGTTCTGCAATAGTTCCTGTGCTGTCTCTCTAGATAATGGTGCACATTAATATCACCAAGAGCAGCAGTGCTGCAAGAAGCAGTGATGTTTCTAAAGATAACTCCAGGCCTTTAAATTGAATTACCAGTACTGAGCTGATTCTCTTTGCCAAGCTGCTGCCCCATTGCTTGGCTGTCAACATTCAGAAATTATTCCTCACTAGTGACCCAGAGCTGCAGTGAAAGGCTCCCAGTATAATTTTGAAAAGTGCTTGTTATGCATAAGGCATTGAGGGATCCTCTGAAAGATTTCAATTCACTACAGCACAGTCCTTGAGAAGGCAAACTTTTAGGTAGAAGACATTCTGGAACACTTAATTACATTTACATGGGTTATAATGCATTGGCACAAAGACAAAAAGAGGATGTGCCTGCAGTATGGAAATAACTTATATGATGTATGGTTATTTTCGAGCCTGTATCTAAAGTAAAAATTTTCCACTCTGACTTGTGTCAGTGGCATTTATGGTTTAGGACTTCTTGGAGAGAAATGAGATGCACTGGAGAAGTACTGCATGTGCTTAAGCAAAGGAAAGAGATCTGTTGCAGATCACTGAAAAGACATAACACACTGGCTTCAGGAAATCCCCTGAACAGAAAGTAGCTGGAAGCTGGAATGGCACTGGGGAAAGGCGATTAGTGCTTACCCTTTTCTTACCCTCTCCTGGGTGCCCATTTATGCTCATTGTTGGTAACAGGACACCAGGCGATATAAAGACTCAGTATGAAGCAGCGTGGTTGGGTTTTTATTCTCAAAGATGTACAATACAGTGGACAATTCTTTCCTCCTCCCACTTGCACTTGTGCTTGTTCCCCACAGAAATACGGATAACCTGCTATTATACAGGGTTATTTTGTCAGTGATGTTGGTACTGTTACAGTCCTAATAGTGTGACCATACAATTTCAACATTCCAAATGAGCCCTGCAGCAGTTAGGCTAGTCAGCACAAACCCTCTTTTTGTTTTTCAGGAAAATTTAGGATTAGGAAAGCCTGCATATTATTTTTGCTGCTTTGGGAGGGAGAGCAAATGTTTGGAATATATATTCTGACCTAGTATCCTTTTCTTTAGGTTGTGGAACTGGAAAGTATCTCAGTGTCAACAGTCAAGTGTATAATCTGGGCTGTGATTACTGTGAAGGACTGGTAGAAATTGCAAGGAAGAAAGGTGATGAAGTTCTGGTGTGTGACAACCTTAACCTTCCCTTTAGGGATCAGTGCTTCAATGCAGTCATTTCGATTGGCGGTAAGACACCACACCTTCATTCTGGCCCCAGCAAATGAGAATTTCTGAGTGTTCTTTTCTTTTCTTTCCATGTGGCTTCCTTTCAGCTAATTGTTTTGAAACAGTTCTTTAGAATTACAGGAGATAGAACTCAAATTAATTTAGTCAACATGAAAAAACAAAACTCCCGTTACTCAAGAGGCACTGTTGGCCAAGGAAATATGCATATCCCTTGTTTGTTTATATGTGGTAGAGAAAAGATTTCCTTCCAGCGTGCATTGTAAACAAGTGAAAACTAATCTAAACATGGCTGCTCAAAGCTTAAACAGATTAGATGTTCAAGACAAACTCTTGGTTTCTCCATAACATCTGTTTTGAACAGCAAATGCATTGAAATGAAAACTTTATAGCAGAACTTGGTATTCATATTAAGTATTATGTATTGTGAATTTGGATTTGTCTTAGTCATAAGCACTCAGATTCATACAAGCACTTCTTGAATAAAATGACCAGAACATCTCTGCATCTTAACTCTTCTGATCTCTCTTTTTGAAAATGCTACTTGTAATTTGAGAAGTATAATTTGCAAAGCATAGGTAAAAAAAGAGTACCCACTTACAGTCTAGGTTTTTAGCTCTAGTCTTGATTGAGCTTCTTTCAGGGTTTTTTAATTCATCAGCAAAGTGCAAAGCATGACAATTATTATTGATAGCAATCAACAAACTACTTGAAATGTGATAGAAATTTATTTTAAAATGTATCTTTCACATAAACAAGTGGAAGGAAAGGGTGACTAATACACAAGCAGTAACCATATTACTTTGTTTCATGTTGGCTAGTTAGCCAGTGAGCCCTACCCACATTTTGGGTCTTGTAGCACCACTTCAGTGCTTATCAGATCAGCTGACTCAGAAGGATAGCATACCTATCTAGTGTTTGTATCAATTATAAGCCTGACAAGTTTAAAAGTTCACATGCTATTTCAGTACATTTAACAATAATGGATTTTAATCTCTCTTGAGTAGAGACATGGTATGCCTCTGTCCATCTAATTCTAAATAAAGTGGTTTTCATCCTATTACAGAGAAAAACAAGTGTTTATGTACTTAGTCAAGGACTCTTCTTGGATTTGTTGGTATAATCATGTTTATAGGATTGATTTTTCTGCAGAACCACCAGAGTGATTCTAACCAGAAGGAATATTTAACCCATTAAAGAATTTGCGCAGATTCTATTGGTTGATTGTTGTTTCTTTCTGGTAAATTAAGCTTGTATGTTTATGCTGTCTCTGTCAGTTTTGATAAAATTTTGCAGGAGGTTCTGTGGTGATATATGGCCTAACTCCAGTATAAGAAAATATCAGTTCCCTTCTCCCTGTCCTGTACCAAAAAAAAAATAAAAATTTCTAGACTTTTAAATTTTTTTTACATTTTGAAAAATGATGCCTTGGAGTCAGGAGTACAAAACAACCCTGGAAACAAACACTGACTACATAGATGGGAAACTCTTCTCAGAGTTGTCTATTTTGTATTCTCAGCAGTTTGTGAGAGCCTTGTCAATATTAAGTGCCAAGAATGCTTTTTTGGCTTGTGATAATAAAGCTACTTTTTTTCCCCCTTGGTAATTTAATCATTGTTTTGAATAAAGACAGGGCTAGTTGGATGCACTTTTCATAACTGCAGTGTTGAACTAATACTGTTTCTACACCTACAATTGGCTACTGTCTAGCAGCACATATAATAAATTTTTTCTGAATTTATAGATAAATCTCTTCAGGTAAGAACATATTCTACTACCTGCTGTTCCATGGGTAGATTGAATGTTTTGCATGTAGAAGTGGCTGGCTTCAAGTCCACTTGAAACAAAATCATGGAATTGGTCCTCTTTACATCACTGAATCAAATCCAGTATTGATGATATATAGAGCAACATGACCAATGTGTCCAAGCTCAGTACAAGTTAATGCCTCTGAGAATTTAGAGAGAAAATAGTTCTCTTAGCTATTCTCTGACTGTTAAAATTGACTCATTTATACTCCAGGTGAATAGGAAGATAGAAATAATGTTGAAATCTTGAAACGTAGTGTCATTTCACATTGGAGTGAAATTTGAAAATTTGGAAATTGTCCTGGAAAGAAAATCAAAATATTGTGATCAAAATTTTTATTTTAAATTTGACTTTATTTTTCACTAGCATAAAATAATGTAAAAAAAATTATAAAATGCTGAAGCATGCAATGTAGATGTTATTTTTTACAAAAATTAAAATTAATTTGACAAAATTAAAGCTGTGGTGAATATTTGTCTAAATTTTCTCATTAGATCCTTTGCAAGTATGCTGATATAAAAGTTCAAAGTATCTTTTTACTGATTTTATATTTTGCTGTATTTGTTACGTGGTGAAAAGATTTTTTATTTTCAGTAAGATAAATTTGAAAATTGTGCCAAAAACTAAAGTCAACTTGATACTATCTAACTCACCTAAAGGCTAGGCATTTAAGGGAAAGCTTGCCATGTTATAATGTGTTATGGGTTATGCAGAGAAACAGAAACCTTCAGCTTATATGCCTGACTTTTCTTGAATCCCTGTTTTACGATGAGATTGATTTCCTTCTTCCAGATTTTCCTATTTTTATCTATTGAACATGATCATAAAAGAGAGCATTCTGAGGTGAATCTCCATTGTGGTACCTATAAATTCAGCACTGTTGCTGACTTGCAGCAAGTGATAATTTGGAATGAGGCAACTGAAATGATTGAACATGTAGAACAGGTTGAAGATGGAAATGCTTTGTCTCTACTAATATTCAGTACATAATACCTTTCTTTTTTCACAGTGATACATCATTTCTCAACTAAACAAAGGAGAATCAAAGCAATAAAGGAAATGGCAAGGATATTGACACCTGGAGGCCAAATAATGATTTATGTTTGGGCTATGGAACAAAAGAATCGTCGCTTTGAGAAACAAGATGTATTTGTCCCATGGAACAAGGCCTTGTGCTCGCGCCATTTTTCAGAATCAAATCAATCTGGAGAGAAGGGTGACTTTGTCCATAGTGCAAAAGGCCAAGACATACACCCTGCACAGCTTGTCATCTCTGAGTGCAGCTACCAAAACAATCTGCAGCCAGAAGCGGATTCAAAACATCCCCGCGATATGGACCACTGCTTACCCAGAGCCTGCTGCATGAAAATTTCTGAGGAAGAAAACAGATTTTACAGTGCTCTAGGAAGATCTTTTCGCTCATGGTTTTTCTCCAGATCCCTTGATGAATCAGCCCTGAGAAAGCAAAGTGACAAAATGAAGCACCTGAAACATGAAGGAGCGTGGGCCAACAGTGCCGTACCCATTCAGCATTCACGGCACTGCAGCTTGGATTTAGGTCACCATGGGGCTCTGTTAAATGAACAGAACTTAGATGATGATGATGATGTGTTTGTGGAAAGCCTGTCTCTCAAAAAGCCACAGTGGTCACCAGCCACAGATGCACTGAAGGATTTAAGTTTAAATGGAGGATGCCAAAGTGTAGCTCAGAGCAAGGGGGACAAAGCTTCATTTATAAATGGCCCAGTGGAAGACAAGGACTGCATCTGTGATTGTAATAAAGATGGTGCTGGTAAGTCTGATGCCAGCAAGTTTTTCAAAAGAACTTCAACAACTGACTCCACTGACTCAGCTTTGGATTCAGCAGTGTCTGTTGGGGACCAGACTGATGCCATGCTGGATACAAAGGCCTTCATGCGTTATTACCATGTTTTTCGGGAAGGAGAGCTGAGTTCTCTGGTAGAAGAGAATGTGCCTGAGCTTCAGATACTTTCTTCCTGCTATGACCATGGAAACTGGTGCATTATTGCAGAGAGAAGAGGAACATAGCTATAAAGAGAACAAAGCAGAATCCAGTGACTGAGGATTTTAAGCTCTTCCTTGTGTTACTGTGATTGTGCAGTGTGACATGGAATTTGAATCTTGTAGTTGTGTGCCATTCATTTTTGAGTTATTATCTCTTAACTATTTAACTAGCTAATGCAAGTTCTGTATATAGGAATGTTAAGTGGTAGACAATATTTATGTTTTGTTAAACTTTTATGAAGTTAAAACTGTAGAGTTTTATATTGCTGTTAGCAAATAATTGTGTTTTAAAATATACTTTTCTATTGAGAAATAAACCTTTTTATAAAACAAGGATCAGGGCATCTTTTATGAGAAATATCCTCTCAGTAGAAAGTCTAGTCTTTGTTCTTCAGATGCCAGAAGTTTGTCACATTGCTCCCTATTCTTGAACTCCTATAAATGAGACATAGACACTTTGTCTAAAATTGCACTTGACTGTACACTGGTAGAGTGCATGCTGCAGAACTGGGAGCAAGCATGGTCCCAGTGCTCCTTAGTTGGGAGTAGAGTTATTAATGGGCAAAAAACTGTGTACCAAACAAGCTCTGCATATTCTGTCATTTGATGTTTGTATTTGGGAGCAAATGACAGCACAGATTGAGGACAGTATTTTTTACTTTTGTTTTAAAAATAATTTAATTTGTTTCTCAGGTGCAGGTGAAGTTTTATGTGTTAGCTCTCACAAATACTATATCTTAATTTCCTTTGCCGTAGTTTTTCATTGGCTATGTGTATATAAAAGTCAGAGGAATTTGTGAGAGTGTGAGTATTATGTAAAGTTCTAAAAAATCAAATCCTTGAAATACATATATCTTTTTGATAAGTCTGGGAAGCTAAGATTAAATTAATAAAAATGCAGTTCATATCTGGTCAGGTCTCGTATTTGGTTTTCTTGTTCACATACATGAGACTATATATTAACAGTGTGTTAAATAATGTAGACAGGAAAAGGATAAGCCCAGTTTGTACATAAGTTACAAATTCTTGTCTTGTGAAGTTTAAATGAACCTTTTGAGACCTAAGTGGTAATAGATGGTTTACACAACTTTCCTGTTCCCTCCAAGACATACCATCACTATCCATCTCTACTAGGTTGTAGCAGTTTATAGTGCTGGGGATAAAAGGCACCTGGCTTCTGGAGATCAGTGGTGGAACTGCCAACCCCAGCAGGGCTAGAAGAGGCTGATTGTCTCATTAGCACAGAGTTACTCCATGCCTGGGCTTAATTCATAGTCAGTGCTTGCAGTGCAGGGCACATCTTCAGCTGGTGTGATTTTGTGACCTTTAATGGAGCTGCACAGATTTCCCCCTTCCCCCCTCCCTCCCCACCAAAAAGCCCAAAATCCCAAACACCTTTTGTTACAGCAGTTTAAAAGAGCTATATAATTGTCTACCCTATTATTGAGCAAGCAGCTTTGAATACAAGGCAATAGGAGTGAAATGCCAAGCTTTTCCAGTCTGTGCTGCGTGAGCAGGTGGATTTGAGATTGTTCAGTAGAAAACCTTGATGGTTCTGAGTACTTTTTGATGTAGCTTCCCAGCTGTTAATTGCCACATGGTAATGTATTATGGATTTATTTACTAGAGCAATGTCCTCAAGTGATCATTTTTGTCTTCCTCATAGCTTGAGATCCTTATACTTTGTCCTTCCTGGGTCTATTCTTGCACTCCCCACAGGCCTTTGAAAATAAAAGTGTGGCTAAAGAGCCATACATTTGAGGCTTCTGCAATACCATTCCACACCAATCTAAATGTTACATTGAATACAGCCTGGGGCTGTGGCTTTCAGTTGCTGTGTATGAGCCATGCTTCAGAAAATGGCCCATATTCCCTGCCTCGCTGGATCCAGCTGCTCCTGGCTGAGGGGGCTGCATCTGCTGCATCCTCAGGCTCCAGATTTGGACACTTAGTGCCAAAGTTCCCATATTTCAGAGCCAGTATGGACTGTGCTGAGCTCCACACCTCATTTGCAACGTGGTTGTGTCAGACAGGGGAGGCCTGCCTCTTTTGTTAGGAATTTCTGGATGAGCTTGAGAATTTTAGAAGAGAAGTCAATTGCGTCCAGATAAAGAATGCCAGTGGATATTCAGCACTCCTGGAATTTGGGCTGCATTTAAGAAAGAGGTAGATTATTATCATGCTATATCCAATTCTGAAACTTCATCCCTAAATACCAGCATGCAGAAACTTTATTACACACATATAAAAATTTATTATGTGTTATTAATCTTAACTGACAGCTGAGTTTAGTTATTTGGGAGAAAGAACATCACAGCTTTGTTATATGAACTTCTACAGTCTGACTCTGGCATGTTCAGTGTGTAGTTAAGTAGACTGATGAAATTTGGGGTAAACTGAGAAAGGAAAGATGTCCATTCTCTTAGAATATAGGCTTGTCATCCTTGCAAGAGACTGAATCTGTGTCAGGCTCCAGTTAATACTTCTTGCTCTGTTTGAATAACAGTTGTCCCCTCAAAGCTGCTGAAGTATTTTGAACCACTTTTGTGTTTGTAGACTTTCCATGCATTATTTGGTTTGAGGTTCTTGCCCAGGGATGCTTTTCACAAATACTTATTTCTGTATTGAATTTTCTCATGTTTTGAGTTGATGCTGTTTTTGGATTGTATTCTTATAAATTCCTGGGAGAAGGCGAGGGAAGGTTTGGTAAGCAGCCTTTTTTTTTTTTTTTCTTCTCCAAATATTCAATTGTCCTCTGAGGATGTATCATCACCATGTAACATAATTTTTATGGAATGGGGTCAGTCAGCTGAGGTTGTGACTGTGAAGTGTGCACAGCAAACCTTTATTCTTGCAGGCAGTCTCCCATCTGTTAATGGAGCCTGCCTGGATCAGTAACAGCTTCATCATCTCATGAGCCAGATTACCTCACTCAAGAGCATGATGAAGGTCTCTCTTGAGTGCTTTTTGTTTTGAGGAGGCACACCTTAAGCAAAAGGTAATTTCCAGCAGAATCCATGTGATCCCAGACTTTAATAGCTTACAGACAAAGTTAATGTGCTCAGAGAAGTGGATATGCCATTAAAAAGTACAGTAAATGAATGAATAAGTAAATAAAACCCAGCTGTCCTTGAATGCTTAAACTTTCAATGTCAAGACTGAAAGATCTGACTGCTATAAGGTAAAAGGCAAATATGTTTATACATTGCTTGTCTGATAATTGGGCAATAATCTTGTCTCAGTTCTGCTGATAAAAAAACTTGCTTCTGGCTTTAGTGGGCTTGGATTGCTCCTAAGGTGCTTATGTATCACTAAGTGGCACATGGAGAAGTTTTGATGACATGAGAAGGATGCCCTGGTTTCTTACAAAATTAATTCAGGTGGAACTTCCACCTGAAGTTGAATCAGTTTCTGCCCATTGCCTCTCATCCTATTGCTTGGCACTACAGCTGCAGTAAAAAATACATTGAACAGACTTATTTTCCCAGGACTAATACAGTTGTAATCATTGATAAATGTTTCTATTAGAATTGAATGTGTAATTTTTTGGTACTAGCAGTGGCTAATTTAGTTTCTTCCAAACTCATTGTGTAGGAATTTTAAAATCACAGTTGAGAAATGAAAGCTAAAAACATTCTAGCAGACTTTTCTGGTACTTATTTTTATACAGGTTGTGTATGGGCACAGTTTAAAATGCTGAGTGAACAGTTGTGTGTGTTCCACCGGCAAAATGTTGCTAGTGAACCCTTGGGTAGATTCTGAGTAGAAATAATAGCTGTGATCCTGCATCCTCTCTGCTGTGTCATGTCTCCATCAGACTGCATCCATAGCATTGTTGGGCTGTATTAGTATGGACAGTGTGTTAAATCTGCTGCACTACCCATTTTCTTGCTCAGCACTTTTACAGGATTTGGGACTGCTTCAGTACTTGAGGCAAATGAAGTGTGTCAGTGTTAAATATATACAAGTGCTTCTCTCTTGTGTGAGTTCAGCATTTCTTACTCTCACAGTATATGAATTCTGGCAGTTAGCCATGATTTTATCTTCCAGTCTGCTGGTGAAAACCATGCTGAGGTACTGCTCTGGAGTAAATTCTATGTCCATACATGGAATCTATTCCCTAGTATTCAACAGAAATAAATCCTACTTGGTTAAAATATAATTTTCTACAAAATCTGTGTGTCTTCACGTTAGCTAATAAATATAATAGCCCCTGAAAATCTGTGTCTTGGAAAACAGATAACAAATGAATGCCAAATTTGAGAAGATTGTGTTAGTGCTGTTTTCTCATTCAGTTGGACCACATGGACACAATGCAGAACAGGAAAGCACAGTGATTTGCTGTGGAGCAGGGAATCTCTGCCTTTGAACCATTTAAGCTATCTCTATATCTTCCTAGAGTTTGGGGTGCTTGAGGACAGCAGATGCCTCTGTTGCTCTTGTGGCAATTCAGTACCGGCACCTGCTTCTTCTCCCAGTGCTCAACAGAGATAAGTTGTCTTAAAAAGAATAAAAATTGTCCTGTGTTTTAAAAAAACAAGCAACCAAGACCCACCAAAACCACCACTAGTAAAAAAACCCTACTAGGGGGTGATTCAGCAATTATGATCATATCTAAACAGAAATAAAAATATGAAAGGAGGGAAAAGAAAAGAAAGATACTACGTGTGACACTCCTAGCTTTGAAATATTTCTGGATATAAATTCTTCATCCCCTTTATCCTTGTTGGCAAGGTGCTGTGCTCTGCTTGGATGAGGGGTTTATGGATGGGACAGTGGACACAAGAACAATGAGATGGTATTAGGTTGCCCTCTTCAGTTGTGACAAAGTAGGGTGACTTCTACAAAATTTTCAGTTTGTTGTTGCTTTTTGTACACCATCTCAAATTCTTTTTTCTGAATGAAGAAAGTATTTCTTGTGACAGTTTCGTTTTGAAAATAGATAAAATATATAGCTGAAGAAACCTCCTCTTACACATGTGATAACAAAGTCTCTGTGTGTGCACAGTGAGATTGAAAGCTGATACACATCTTGCACAGGATAAAAATAAGTCATTTGTGAGAGGCATTTTGGTGAGGCAGCTTCACGTCCTTCTCTGTGTCTCTCTTCTGCATCTTTGCAGAAGACACTATGCTACATGTCAGAATTACTGGGAATAAATTGACCCTTCACATCTCTGCTTCCCTACCACAGAACTGACAGGATAGTCAGGTTTAATTGTCAACAAAGTGTTTCTTGTGAAAGAAGGAATTGGCTATTTGGGCAGAACAAATGCTGTAGTGCAGAGAAAGGACAGATACTCCAGACAAGGGTAAACCTCTCTACTTAAAAAAGGGAAAGTGGAATGTTTTGTGGCTCACTGGCCAAAGCCGTATTCCAGTATGTCCAAGAGAATGCAAGAAATGAGACAATGAAAAATTAAATAGAGAGCAAGTTGCACACAACATTTCCAGGCTGGTTTAAATTTGTGTTTTATTCCATGATGTAGCCTGATGAAGGTCATTGCCTGTTCTGAGCACAAGCAGCAACTATCAACATCAATAACCATCAAGAGTGCTCACTGCTTCTTGGATCTGACCCTCTCCACTTTACAAACACTGGTGTTCTAACATTGACCACTGGACCATTAAGAATATCTGTCTAACTCCTGAGTCATAGGTTGAAATAATGAGCAGATACAAATATATCCCTATCTCTGTATACATATATAATTATTTTTTAATGCAACCTTTTATTTTTTTCCCCCCACATATGTTAAATGCTTTAGTTACATTATAATACAATGGAAATCAGCCCTTGGTGCAATTTCAGAAAGGGAAGCAAACAATTTGACAGTGAGGAAGAAAGGACTAAGCCATGAGTACAACTGAGCTGCCAGCCAGAGCATGTTTGGATGGAGGTAGTAGGAAAGAAAGGAAAGGTGCTAGGAGAATCATATTAAAGAGAATGACAAAAAGTTGCTCAAACTTGTGAAATCTGACCTCACTCAGGCAAAAATTACCTCAAAATCAGATTCAAAGTATTCCACTGACTTTCTTGGTCTTTGTATTGGTTGTTCTCAGAAATGCCTGTTTACCCTGGGATTTTCCTTTCTGTGCTTCTGAGGAGAAACAAAGATCCCTGGGAGGTTTAATTTATGTTTAAATATAAGGTAGAGCAGTCAGTTTAATAATGGAACAAATGTTTGTCCACAGTTTCACAGGAGTGTTTCCATAGTCCCTAGAAATTGAGCCACAGGCACACCCAACTCTTTTTCTCTCTCCTGCCTCTACCTGAGATTCACAAGGAAATAAATGTAAAAACAAAAAAATCTGTCAATGAAGGACAGACTGGGGAGACATGTTCTCACCTGCTCCTTGACCTGGGTATTCAAAGCCCCAAAACTTTGCATGTTTATTTTATTTGCCATGAAAAATACCTAAGGCTTGTCTGGAGAGACCACATTCTGAAGTGAAAGGAAACTTTTAAAACTTATCTGTGAAAAACCAGTGGTTCTGTACCTGAATTTGCTCTGAGTTACAGCCATTGATTTTGCTAGTGTTTGGGTCAACCTCCTAAATGGGAATTTTGCCACACAGCGGGCATGCCTGCTGTACACACCCCAATGTGTCCTCCGGTGCAGCTTTGCCTTTCAGTTCTCACAAAGACCTTACAGGAGATATAAGTGATGTAGTGCTGTGCAAAGCAGCCTGTAGACTGTGAACTCAATTTGGAATCGACATGTCTATGAAATAAACAAACCATTAGTGTCTGTGAGCAGGTTAACCCAGGAGCCCTTCAATCTGCACTGGATCGTGTCTCTGTGGTAACGTATTAGGCTCTGGCTTATTGAGAGTAGAGAAGCCTAAAGGAGAACTAACTGGAGACAGAGTATCAAAAAACGCATGCCTAAGTGAATAAATACAAGAAACAGATTTAATACAGCAACTGCATAAACAGTTTCAACATTTTTAAATTGAACTTCGAAATAAACAAAAAGATGTGCAGTGATGGCCATTTGGTGATAATAAATATGGAGATTTCAGGAATGGTGACATGAAAATGGAATGCTAGCAATGAAAGTGAAGTAAGGAAAAATTGTGTTTTCATGTACATGGGTCAAAAGGGTTGTTCCCTATGCGTAGCAGGCTATAAGATGCCTATGTGAAACCATGGAATGGAAGGAGGATCAAGAAAAGGGAGAGATGAGTGCACATTCCCAAAATTCTACACTTAACTCACTTTACATCACTGTGGAAATGTCACTCTTGGGTGACACTTCCAGTCCCTTCCTCACATCCTGAGGAGGACTTTGAATGACAGTGGTGTTCCTACACCATATCTGAGCTGCATCTTTGTCAGGGGATATTTGGCAGGGTGGCTTCTCTGAGATGTCAATTCATTGAGGGCCATCTTGGTTGCATGGAGCTGACAGTGTGAAAATTGTCACTGCAGTCTATAATACATACACACTCGTGCTCTTTCTTAAACACGAGGGGAGTGACATAATCAAGGAGATACCAGGGCATGATCTGGGGCTACTTTTCATCTGGTTTGATCCCTACAGTCTGTGTGTGCCAAAGCTGGATTGCTCCTGGATTGGCTGGGTGCGTGCAGAGAATAATGTGAAATGACATTTTCTGCCAAGGCTGAGATCATTGCTGTCAGTGTCATAGTGGTCTCCTGCGTTTGTGTGCTGGCTTACCCTCAGAACAAGTGCAAATGTTTGAACAAATAAGTCAGAAGGATTCAGAAATGGAAGAAGGAGAGAGACAATAGGTAGGAATATTCATAACAATGCTGGAGAATACCACAGTTAACAATGAAATGATAAATGGAGAAGTTAAAAAAATTCCTAAAGGAAAGGAAGAAAAAATGTGAACAGGAAATATAAGGCAGTGTTTTCTCGTGTAAACCAGCCAAGAGTCTATTCAAAGGACCATAGGAAGTTTCTCAACATATTTTTTTAATCGAGAAATAGAAACATTTAGAAGTAAGACCTGATCACCATATGGTTGGACTGCAGAAGCTTTTATGGGATCATTAGTGTGGGATCTATGCAGGAAAATTAGCTTTTGGGTAACGGTGCCTTAAACAGAGTCAACTTATAAATAACTTCTCAGGACCTAGATGTATATTAAGGTCACTTCAGATCAAGTTGTGTAATCATTATCAAACCTAAAACTCAGATCTGTGGGATTTGGGTGTGAATGGCATTGCTAGTAGTACCAAATTTTATTCTAAGCTACTTATTATATAACTTATTATTAAAAAAACCCAAACATGTCAGAATATCTTTCAGGACCCACATGCCTCTCATTTGAGATAGAGGAGCAAGGTAGATCCATGGAATATGGATCTGACTGTTCAGATAGCATACTTTGGAAAAGTTCAGAGAGAGGCACTGGGAGAACGGAAGTGCTGTCCTAAGGAAGTGAATGCAAAAGCCTCCTGCAAGCAGGAAACTATATTTAGAGATTTTTGCCTGTAAGAAAACCCCCTCTGTTTAATTCTTCACCAGCTGGACCTTGTGATTTCTCAGCAGGGCTGGCAAAGCACAGCATTGCACCAATCCCATCCATCAGTCACAGCAGGTGTGGGACAGTACCTGCCTTGGTCTGTGGGAGCTCTGCAGTCAGTTCAGATGGGTTTGGCATTTGTCTGGTGTTGCAAAATCCCTTCACAGATGCTGAACATTAGGTGACCACTGAGACAAGAGCCTAAAACATCTATGAATCCTAATGAGAAAACAAAATTGTCTTCATATTTTTGTTGTTAGTCAGATTTATGGTAACACACAGCGAACTTTTCTAAGACCATTAGAAATAAAAATGTACTTTTCACTTTCTAAATATTTACACATAAATTATTAATAAGGGAATCGATTATTCTGTTTTGGTAGAAACAACAACTCCAGAAGACTGTTAGTTTTGAGAATAAGTTTATGTTTATTTATTAGGACTTTATGGGCTTACAGAGCTATGTGTTATTGATATTCTCAGTGTTAGGAAGGGATGTACTTGGCCAGGGTCTTTCATTAACCAAAGAATGTGAATATATTTAAAATTAATTCCTGTTGATTGTCCTCTCTGTGCTTCTCTTGAATATTTGAATACACTAATGAAATAGCGATAAAATACAGGTGATCCAGTAATAATATTGTTTTCTACAGCAATGGTAATACGTATAAGGCAAATTGAATACTGTCTGAACTGTTTCACTTAACTAAATAAGATGAAGAAAATCTTCCATTTTCCACTAGGTGTCAGTCAATCTATTTCTTTGGTTAAATAGACTTTGCAGAAGAAATTTGAGAGCAAAAGCTGATGCCAAGCTGCTATAAAAATAGTCACATTTTTTGTGAATTCCAAACAGAGGTATTTTGAAAGAATGAGACCAAATGGATGACTTTTTAATTTTAATTGTGCCTCTATTTTTTTCATGTGCTTTACATTTTCCATTCAACAGCAGTCAAGAAAGCTCCTACAAACTCCAACCCTGATACTGCTCCGGGGAAACAGAGGAGAAGGAAGGAAGAGAAGGAGCAGTCTGGCCTTCACTATGGAGACTCTGCTTGGTTATTTCATGTTGGTCCTGAGCCAGCAGCAGCAGGATTTGAACCTTTCAAGGGGAGGGTGCCCAAGACAGCAGAATCCAAAAACTTTCAAGAAAGCTCCAAAGCTTCAAGCATTTGAACTGTCATTGCACTAAAAGGAAATGGCACCTTTCCCAGCGCAAGGCCTGAAAAGGCCCTTGGGAAGGGTCTTAAGAGTGCAGGAAGACTGCAGAAACATCTGTGCAGGAAAAGAGAAGACAAGATAGACACTGAGAGGAGTGTGCCCATATGGATTTGAAAAGGGAAAACAGACATAGCTCTGCTAATGGTAGCCTTGGCCCCACGTTGCTGGTTCTAATGGCAATTGAAGGTTACCAACCTCTTCTTTTGCCAGACCTGGCCAGACTGGAGCTGCTGTGGGAAGGCAGCACCCAAAGAACATCCAGGAAAGGAAAGGTCAGAAAAGTGATGGTGCAGAGCAGGATATTTCCCAAGCAGACAAAGCGAGCCAGATGCTGCTACTTAAAGAAAAGAAGGCAAGAGTCTTCAATCCAGCTTCATAAAAACAAAGAACCCACCTCTTGTGTGTACCTGTGTCCCAGCTACAGCTTTCAGTGCTTCACACACACAGCTGCTCTGAGGAGGCTGCACCCACATGGGCTATGGCTCCCGCGGCTGTCTGCTGTGTCCAGGTAGTTGTGTAAAGCAGGAGTGTTAATCCCTGAGGCTCTGTAAAATCATTACTCTGAGAGTTGCAGGGGTCCTTCTCTACCCCAGCTGCATAAAAACTGGCAGGATACCTTTGGAAACAGTGATCTGAGTGGCCAATACAAATGTCTGAGGTATCTGTTAAAAGAGAGCAACAGTTTTCTGACACCAATTCAATTTATTTCTTCTGTCCACCAGGGAAA
>NW_005054297.1:14560880-14587786 GCF_000277835.1 Geospiza fortis
AAAGAGTTAAAGCCTAATTGTGCTCATGTGAGATGAAGCCTTCTCTGGAGGAATTGGTAAGCAATGTCCACAGGGACAGCAGGGGAGCAGCGCTGTCTCTCCAGTCTGCCCAGAGAGCCAGTTGGTTTTGCTTTGGGTCTGTGGCTGCTGGGTTGTGTGATCTGGGAGTTCAGAAACCCCCAGTGTGGAATTCTATTGTCCATCCTGCACACCAGTGTCCTGTCATCTGTGTGATATTTGGCAAGTTACTGCTCTCGTGTGCTGGACTGCCTCATTTCACTGCAGTGCAGTTATCCCATTCACCCAGCCATCAAGCCATTAATGTCATGGGAATCTTACTGAAATAATCTGGTAGAGGAATTATGATGTTTTTTAACACTGTTACACCCCAAAATCTAACACCTAGTTTATTGTGTTTATTATTGCATTGCTCTTCTTTGTGGCTTAAGTATTGGTTATGGTACAACAGAGAGAGAACTAATATTTTTGTGGGTCTGTTTGTGCAATTTTACAAGACACACAGAATGGGCAGATTCAATGGCAGCTGCAAAAATCCTTCAGGCTTCCTGGTTTGCTCCTCTTCCCTCTGAAATACCCAGAGCTGCATCTTACTTTACATAACAAAAGGTGGAGTGAATACACTGTGCCTGAGGTGGTTAGAAGAAAACCAGCGCCAGTCCATGTTCCTCCTGCCTGTGTTGGAGCTGGCAGAGCAGCCAGAATCAGCATGGCCTGGGAGCCAGGAGGTACCTGGGTCACTACCTGGAAGAAGCAGCAGCAAGGCTTTGTAGGATGAACTGGGAACCAGCTGTCCAGTGTCTCTGTGCTGTCCTTCAGCAACCCTCTTCAGCTCAGCTTCCTCATTCAGCTCAGCTTCCCTGCTTGGAGGATGAAAATAAAATCAGTGCTTTCAAACTCCAACACCAGCGGCCTCATAGAGTAACTTAGGGACTTGAAAAAGAATGTTTACATTTTCTCATATTGCCTATGGTATTGAAGTAAAGGGTAAGTTTCTACATTGGATCAGACATGGAAAGACTTTTTCTAGAAACACATGACTTGGAAGGTGTGTATCAGTGTTTGCCAAGAAACATATTCAAGAACTCTTTTTAATAGCAGACCTATGCTAACAATTTTTAAAGTCATATAGCCAACATAGGCTATGCTTTTGAGATCTCTGGAATTGCCTTCTGCCATCCTTCTACTAAGCTGTGAGCCTCTGAATAGCTTGGCTGCAAGCCAAAAGGAGGTAATTTTTCCTGGCATGGTAAATTTGGGAGTTTTAGGACCTGAATGTCACCTGTGTCTTAGGGAAGGCACTTCCAGATGAGCCTGAGGCTGTAGCTTAACCTCACCTTTCCCTCCACCCCCAGATATTTAACTAAGTTGTTTAGCTTTTGCATATTTCTAATTCAAGTCTCATACTTTTCTCCCATTAGTCTGATGGGTTTCAAATCAAGCTCATACAAATCCTCCAGCCAAAAGGTTCTTAGAAATTATGTATGCAGGGGTGTTGGTTTGTGACAGTGCAGGGCTGGGGGAAGGAGCCAGTGGTCTCAGGATGAGCCAGGAGTGCCCATGGGAGATTTCACAATTGCCTAGCCCTATGTGTCTTGGCCTATAACAAACCTACAAGAACCAAAACACAACAACATTAGCTGATTCTGTTAAAATTGCATGTCTACTCAAGAGTGATGTCTTTGGTGCTGGAATCAGTGCTGCTATTACACTGCGTTCTCTTCCTGCTATTCACAAACATCCATGATTTCTAGCTCAGCTGTGTTTTCCTCCCAGCTGGCAGAAACCTTGGCTGTGAAGTGTGGGAATAAAACTTAGGATCTGCTGCAGCCAATTTTTATTTTGCTGTTGAAATTCTCACCTCTGTGAAATCACTACAGAAAAATGTTTTTATTTATGATGTTTTATTTATTTTCTATTTCTATGACACGTACTTCAGAAATGTAAGAACCCTCCTTTGTTTTTCTGTGTGTTTCCAGCTGGTTCCCAAGAAACGAGTGTGGCTGTGGATTTGTTTGAGGTGGAGGCGTGAGGGAAGTGTTGGCTCCCAGTGCCTGCCCTCAGTTAGACACGTGGGAGCTCTGGCTTTCCATGTGTGGCTGTGCAGATACCCAAGTTAAACTGTTTCCTGTGGAGGTCTTCAGGACAGTGCTTTCTCCTGCTGAGATGCTGGAATGGAAATGCTTGCTGGCTGCTTTCCTTTGAGGCTGGTGCTCTGTCCTTGTACAGCACAGCTTTCTAATAGCTGACTTCCAGTGAAACTCTGAAATGTTGAGCAGCTGAAAACCCATCATGTGCCTCTCACTGTAGGGACTATTGGCCACTGGACAGAATTACTGATCCTTAATTACAGTGTCTGTACAGATAATGATCAGCCTGGAGCCATAATCAGATATAAAAAGTCTCTGAAAGAAATCTGTAGACCAAGTTCTATATTTACGTAAAGCCCCAACAATTGGGAAGGCATGCCAACACAAGTCGTTAATGCCACCAAATTTTTATCATGTAAATGTGGCTGTGTAGTTAGTGATCATCAGGGTTTCTGGATATGGCACTGTAGCCACACACAGAAGTTATTTCAGCCAGTTAGTGGCATTTGAGAGTGAATTTCATACTGACAGTTCTGTAGTGAAAGGAACTTACTATACTTGAGGAGACCAAGAAAGAAGCAGCTTTTCTCAGATTCTTTTTTTTGGAACAACTGCACTGACTTGGAGACTGTAACTCCCTGAGGAAGCTATGTTCAGCTATAAATATCCCCTGAGCTAGCTCAGTGGGTTTATCTGGACTAGGGCTAATTTATAGGTATTGCATTGGACTCTCAGAGGGGACATATTTCTTATACTCTGTAGAGCAGTGATGGGTAATAATGACCAAGGGAAAGTCTGAGGTACCTCTTAACAAAAAGCTTTGTCCCTCACTATTCTGAAAGTGAACCTCCCGGCAGTCCCTGAGCAAGCAGCTAGGGGACAGTTGGTGTTTAGAGACAGAGTTTGTCTGCAGGGAAAGCAGAAGATGAAACAAGAGCTGTGCTTCTTTGCCATTGTACGTGTCTGGTGCTAAATGATGAATCTTTTCAGAAGTTAAATCTAAGTAAAGCTGCCCACAATAGCCACCCCCACTGCCTGTGGAGCCAGGCATCTGCCCCACCTGCAGATAGGTTTCCCACGTCAGAAGGGAGCAGGGCAGTGAAGAAAATTGTAGAATTGGGGCATGTCTGAATAAAGAAAGTTAAAAATATTGCAGTGAGTGAGGTTTTGGAAGGAAACAATTTAAATGTACTTGATGTTGACCCTTGGAGGGTGTTTGCCCAGAGGAAATCTGTTAGCATGGAATGTTTTCTCCCATGTTTCTTCCTTCATTTTAAAGGCAATAGGAGAAGAATGTTACATGCAACTGTTTATAAAGCCTGATGAGGAGATCAGTGTGGTCACTGTTGTTCTGAGGTCACCGCATGACCTTGAGGAAATGCACAGGTGACTACCCAAAGCAGAGATGAGGCAATTTGGAAAGAGTTGCCACAATGGAGTGTGCCATCCATGGAGCAGTAGGCCTAGGCTTATTCATGTTTAACAAGAAAGTTGCTACTTTTCCACCCATCATAGGTGCATCACAGGAAATATGATAGCCAGAGAGATGAATGAAAGCCAAATTAATTTTTACTATGCCTAGAGATACCATGTTGAATAGTGGCTGGTTCCTCCTTGGGAAGTGTCTGTGTATGAATCTCAAACACTTGGACAAATGCTCTCTGTAGGCAGCAGCTCCAGACAGAGGCTGTGCTCTCGCAGTTTCATCTTCTGATGAAAAGTGACTGGGTGCAATACTTACCACCAGAAACAATGCAGAGTGAGGCAGCTGACCTCCCTGAAGACACCAGCCTTAGCCATAATTTGTAATGGCTGTTTTTCCAGGCTGGCAGAAGAGTATATTCAGCCAGATCAACGCCAGAGTGGGTCTCGGTTCACCAGGAGCAGGTAGGTTGTGGTATAGGACATGTGAGAAGCTACAGATTTCTTACTCTTGGACAAAAATAGTCAAGTATCTTGAAACAGATCAAAGTCTGATCAAATTCTCCTCTTATCCCAGTCAGGGAATCTTACAAACAGTCCCTGCTCTTATGTAAATGCATGTAGTTTAGGGGAAAGGCTGATTGTTCAGAACTTGAGCTCACCAAGAGGGTGGTGACAGGCCCCTTACCTCGGAGCACTGCTGAGCGTGATGCAATCTAAGCACCTAGGCTGAGCTGTGCATATGTCTGTGAGAGGTTTTGTATCAGATCAGGGTGGGCAAAGGGAGAAGGAAATGAGATACCAGGATCTGAGTCTGACCTGACTGCAGTGCTGGATCTGGCATGATGGAGAGAATGTCACAGGCAGACAAAACACACAAGGAGTGTAGAAGTGATTGTAAAAGAAAGCTTGCAGGGTTTAACAGGAGGTTTGCAGAACAGAAAGTGTCCATAGAGAAAAGAGGAGGACTGCAACAGCAGTGAATGATCTCACAAGCTGTTGTTGCCTCGACTTCTCCTGCAGTGTTCAACAGAGAGCAACCAGAATATTTTCTCTGTGATTTGGAAGCATTTGGGGGTTGTTGGTGCTTTTGTGAAGTATGATCTTTAAACCACATACAATATGCTTGATTAATAATCAAGGTAGAGAAAGAAATCAGTATTTTTCAGCATCTCCCTAGAAAATATATCCTTACAAAGGGCATCTCCTTGGCTATTCTCTGTTTCATGGCTTGAAACAACTGCAAACTATATGTACATATTCTTATCCCAGTTTATGATCCCCTGGAGCATGATAATGGGTACACAACGTTAATCGGATTTGTTTAAAAATATTAATCCAATTTTTTGTTTAATGGTACAAATCTGGGCACAACTGACAACAAAACTGTACAGTATTTTATCTCTTTAAGGAGCTGGCTACATGCAATGCCATTCATCACGGTGATAAGTGGTTCCTCAGGCACAAATGCACACATATCGCAGTCGGTGCATGATGCCGACCAGATACAGCTCTGTTTTCTGTCTGCCCTGCGTGGCGCTATCGACAAAGAGCTGTGAGCAAGGGCAAAGCAATACTCTCGGCAAATCCTTCACAAGGGCTGGGGTTTGCTGTCCTATGAATTTCTCTGGCAAATTTTAAACAGAATCTAGGAGTCTGATTTAGCAGGAGAGTAGACTGCAAATAAGGCTTCAATCTTGCAATTAGCCCGGCATTTTGTTTGAAAATGGATTTTTTGCCTTTCACTCAGGCTAAAGCTGATGTTTGAGCAAAAGCAGCCCCAAGGTTTGCTGTGTTGAGAAGAGCCCTGCAGAGCAGAGATCACCTGCAGCAGTCCAGGGGGTGTGGGGTGATGCAGTGTTTGTGCTGTGTCATGATCCTGCAGCAAGACTTGTCTTTGTTATCCAGTGCTGGCTTCAAATTCTGTAACCACTTTAAGGTTACTGCTATGAAGGTATGTTACCAGGGAAATGTGGCAATACTTAAAAATCATACTTGTAACCTTTTAAATGACAGTATTTACTTTTTTTCTTTTACCCTCGAGTTTATCTAAGCAATCTTTTAATGAAGTTTATCAGCTCTGATATGTCAAAACTTGTTCCTGTGATTAGCATGCAACACATTAAGGTTCAAATATTCTATTTGCATCTCTAGTTCAAAATTCTTTATACTCTAGCTTCCCATCTCAAAATGTAGTTGATAGCACATCTGTTTCATCTTTTGTCTACCAAAAGTAATTTGATTTAGAAATCCTCTGGAGCTGTGTATAGACAAGAAGCTCAAAGGAAACTTTGTTCTTAGCTTGCCCTTTAGATATTTTTGTTTCAGTTTTTTGCAAAACTTGCACTTTTAATTTATGATGACTAAAGCAAAATAATCATATTTTTTCCCCTCTTGGTGTTCTGGGGAAATCTAACTAGGGAAGGCAAGGCACAGAGGGCATGAAGATCATGTAGGAAAGCCAACTGAGGGACAGGCTTAAGTCATTCAAAGAGCCTGGGCTGAGTTCCTATTTATACCAAAGGTTTTTGGATTATTCATTTGTCTCTGAGGCTGGGACAAAACCTGGCAGGACAGTGGAGCATGGCGAGTGGGTAAAACAAGTCCTACACAATATGGAAAATGCTCATGCCCTAAATACTACTTGAGGGACTAGTTTCTGGAAGAATTAGGCAGAAGAGAAGGGCAGCAGAGTGAGCTTGTTTGTTTAGACACACAATGTTTGCCTTTATTTCTCTCTATCTTTTCTAAGGGCTGTGACGGCACTTCCTTCCTAGCTCATTTGTGTGGCTGCCTGAAAGGGATATGTCTAAATAGGGGTCAGAGCGACTTTGCTTGTTTGTTAAACAATATGGGAAGAAAACAGAGGCTATGAAGAATACCTCCCTCCCCTCTGTGCCCCAGGGAACATTCTTTATAAAATTTGGCAGCAGCTCTGTGATCGCAAACCAGCAAACCACTGCATGAAGCGGCTGGCTCTGGAAACTGTTTTAGCTATTTAACAGGGTAGGAAGAGGAGGCAAAGGAAAGAAGCTTTAAAAAAGAAAAATTGTATAAAGCCTCAGAGAAAATCTCCACATCAGTAAGACAGAATGTTTAAACAGTAAAAAGTCTGTGGTGGTTTTCAAGGAATTAAAATCAAACAGTATGACAAGCTTGACTTTTTACATGATGCATTATAAAAAAAGAGCATAGTAAATATCATGCTATGTCCCAGATTGTGCTGCTGATCAATTTAAACAAATGCTCTCTCTGATAGTGACCATTGCAAGGCTGCTTGCACACCAGTACAAGAAACCTTCTGTAGGCTCTTGTGAAAAATACATCCAGAAATAAGTCCAAGTGCCTAGCACAGAAATTAAAAATAACAGGAAATTTGATACTTATATTTTTCTCAAAGCTCTGCAAAAAACTGATAGTGAATTGCAAATGTAGATTTTCAAATTATGAAATTCCAAATTATGAAAATAATTACTTTTATAATAGGGTGGATGGTGCCAGAAAACCGCTTGTCTTGCCTTCTTTCCTCAGACCACTTGGTGAGATTTTGAATCAGTGTCTCTAGCCTCTTTTCTAGCAGTAAACTGGGGATATGATTCTATGCAAGCCTCGAACTTCCCGGGGTCTACTAATTGCTTAGGTTTTTATCAAATACATGCCTCAAGTCTGTTAGTGTGTTAGCCATGACTGGGCTGCTAAAACCTCTGTGCTCCTCAGCAGCAGAGCCTCTGAACTCTATCACTGCTCTTGACGTGTCATTCATTCCCTCAACAATTTTGCCAATAGGATGCTTGGGACATAGCTTGCCCTCCTTCCCCATATGTCCCATATGTCTGCTGAATTGAACCTTCAGTAGCTACTCTGCTTGATCTTGTTTACAGCTAACATGACAAGGCCAGCGCTTTACCTAGAAAGTTATGTGATAATTTTATACACAATCATTTATTCTTATCTTAGGTTGAAAGAGTGGAGACAGCAAATGTGAATATGATTTCTTTTGGACTGTGGTTCAGGTGCTAGCTAGAAAATGTTGGCTCTTCTACTTGCTCAAGGTCATTCTTAAAAGGTCTCAAATGCAAATTAGTTTGTTTTCAGAGGTCTCCAAACCCAAATAATGGAACTTGTAGACCAAGCACTGTGCAGTGTTAGTGCTGCTGTGGGTACCATTACAGTTCTGGAATTCATGAGCACTTGTGACCCCATTTAAATGTTTCCACTTTATTGAATACTTGCCCTGCATTATGAGGAGTATGTGTTTCTATGGCACACACCCCTGTACTTGGCACTGGCAAAGCTGCACCTCAAATCCTGTTTTCAGTTTTCGGCTTGTCACTGCAGGAAAGTCATTGAGCTGCTGGAGTGTGTCCAGAGAAGGGCAACAGAGATGGTGAAGAGTCTGGAGCACAGGTCTTCTGAGGAGTGGTGAGGGAGCTGTGGCGCTGAACCTGGACAAAAGGAGGCTCAGAAGGGACCTTATTGCTCTCTGCAACTGCCTGAAAGGAGGCTGTAGTGAGGTGAGAGTCAGTCTTTTCTCCTAGGGAAAAAGTGACAGGATGAAAGGAAATGCCCTCAAGTTGCTCCAGGGGAGGGTTGGATTGGATATTAGGAAAAAACTTTTTGTGGAAAAGGTTGTCAAGCATTGGCTTCCCTGGCTGGCCAGGGGAGTGGTGGAGTCACCATCCCCAGAGTTACTTAAAAGATGTGTAGATGGGGCACTTGGGGCACACTGTTTAATGGAGGGCTTGGCAGTGCTGAATTAATGGTTGGACTCAACCATCTCAGAGGTCTTTTCTGCCCAAATGGATTCTGTGGTTCTCTGCATACTTTGAATTGATGAGTAGCACAGGGATGCCCTTAGGGGAAGAGAATTACCATCAGTTTTACCCGTGGAAGACATGAATCATCCTCATCTGCTTTTCCCCTCACTGGGAGGTAGGTGCTTCACTGTTGCTGAGGATGACAGGGGGCACCACCAGAGATTTTCAGTTTCAGTAATTTGTATGTACAACATTACCCAGTCTTAGGTAATGGAGTAAAAGCACCTAAGTAGAGGGAGGGCAGGTGCCATTCTCCAGACACATTACCTTAATGAATGTCCCTCTCTTTTTAAGAAGGTCTAGAAGACTTTCAAAGCTGCTTTTCTATGTATCTTAAATAAGTTTTCATTGTTAGCTGCTGAATTAAATTGTTTGTAGCAGCAAAGTTTTACCATTTTCTTCCTTTTACTTAAGTACTGACTTTAATGTTGTTCTAGCTTTGTAGGCTATAGGTGAGGTGAGCTATCAGTGAGGTGTGATATTCAAATTCAGTTTGGATTATTGCTTGTATTATTGTATGATTTATTACTTATTTTATGCTTTGGAAGCTCTTGTTGATAAATTATGTAGGTGACAAAGGCTTCAATAAGAAGCAAAAAAGCCCATGTGTGTTCTTCAGATATTCTATAGAAAGAGAGAAATGAAAAGAGTACAGACTGCTAGAGATTATATGATTGAGTTAAAACAAATACTTTAGTATCTTTGCATTCCTTTTCATAAGTTTAAATGGACTACTTAGAAAACACTCTATTGTACAACTTTCCCCAGAGAAAGTAGCCTATTGAAAACTTCACTAACCGTACTGTCAGTGTTTCTATGAACTTAAATTATAGCCTAGCTGAAGATGACAAGTTGAACCGGCTCATAACAGTGCCTTGACTAAAATTTATTTTCTTTTAGTTGTTTTTGAAAGAAAAGGCAAATACTTACCAGATGACCTGCTTGTTTTGAATAGACCTGTCAGGCTGCTGTCACTAAGCATGTTGGAAGTGTTAGGCCAAAACCTTAGAAGAACCATTCCTCTCTTACGCACACCTTGCACACCATCTTAGTCTGGGCTGTTTTATGAATATAATCTTCTTCTGCTGCTAGCTGGCTTTTTTTAAAAAATGACAGTTCTCTCAAGTGACACTCAAGTGTTCTATTGATTCCACCCTTTCCTGCAATTCCCTTTTCATTTTCATTTGCTAACCATCTTCCTATGTCTCTAATAAATGAAGGTATCAGCTCCCTCAAATCAGAGCCATCTTGGCTACTAGCACTGTGTCTACCAGCTTATAACATGCTTATGTCATCATATTATGGAAAAAGCTGTTCAATTTCCTTCCCTGGAAATCATACATAACTGTACCAGTCCTTTTAACACTCTACCTTTTGAATATTTTATTTCTGAATAGTAGTATTCTTTCATTCACTGAGAATTCTGTTCCTAAGGGGCTTTTCCATTTTTAGTGTTATAAAGCCTTAAGAAATTTCTGTGTGGGTTAGGAGCAACTGTGATATTCAGACCCACCACATCGCCCTTTTATTACTTGAGCTAATGAAGTGACTAGTAGAACACTGGTACCTGGAAAAACATGCCCAACACACCTGCTGTAGGTCTTTTTCTTCCTGTAGTAAGGAAAATCTCCTGAGCCTACAGAAGAATGGATTTGATTCTCTCTGTGCTGGGGAAATCATGCTAATCAGTTATGGATCTTTCTGGACTTTGAGTAAAACTTAGGAAATCAAAGAGGTCTCCCAGTTGTGTCGTAACCTCCCCATGCTGGTCTTCATGCTCTTGGCCCACGGTGGGAAGGCACAGCATCTTCTAATTTAACTGAAAGTCCACTTCAATAAAATCTAAGCAAATTGCACTCCTAAACCTCAAATGTAATTCTTAGAGAAAGAACTATTATTAGATACTTCCAAAATAATTGAGATGTTTTATTTTTGACACCAGATTTTTTCTTGCTCAGCAAGGCAGTGCTATCTGACAGTGCTTAAAGGTCAAAAATGGTAGCCTGTAAGTCCTGTAATCATGGCAAATAATGAAGACAGGACCTTTGTTATGTCTTTGTGATACTTTATGGAAGTTAGGAAGCAATGATTCCAGGGTTTGAGCATGCACAGTTTTAAATTGCTTATGGTCTTGCTGCTTCTCAGGGAGAGATTGTCCCACAGTCTCAAAGACTTCTTGCTGTGTGGAAAATGCCTTTTCCTTCCCTTCTGCCTCACATTTTCCATTAACAAATTTTTATCCCATCTTGTACACCCACTCAGCTAGTTTGAACTCTTCTTCTGGGTTTTTATGACCTTCTAGTGCTAGTAGACATTTACTACATCCCTCTTGTCTAGTGGCCAGACTGTGTCTTGAATCTCTCTTTATAAATGTGCCCCTTCAGTGCCATCTCTTTTTGATGGAATTTTTGCTTCTTTGAATTCTTTCCTATACTTCACTCCATTTTACTGTCTCTGGATTCAGCTTGCAAGTTCATTTCTTGCAAGTAATCTGGACACTTCAGAATATACAGGAAAATACAGTAGGATGGTGCAGAGGAGAGGAGAAATTTAGCAAGTCTCGGGAGCTTAGGAGAGTGCTCAATGCAAAAGGCACATGGGTGCAAGCTTTGCACGCTAGCATCAGATCTTCACCCTAATCTCTGGTGCTATAAAATAATGGTTTAGAATTTGATACCTTTCCTTGCAAGAGATATAAAATAATTCTGGGTTGACAGATGAGAAATAGATACAAGTAACTTTTCAGAGATGCAGTGAAGGGTTGTATTGAGAAGTTATGGTATAACAGTGATGAAGGAATTAGTATTTCTTTATGCATTGTTAAAACAGTATCATATTTTCATTCCTTATGATTGTAGGGCACTGCTTCCAGCACTTAGCAGATTTGTGTATAACAGTTAATTTTCATATACCTTAAGTGAAAATACCCACCTTTTATAATGTAGCCCAAGTCACGGATACTGTTTTCATACTAACTTTCTCCTGGCACAGCCTACTGTGGATACCAGGTCCTGCTCTTTTCAAGGTCTTGTACCAGACTGCAGAGGTACTGCTTTGCATAATTTCAGTCTCTGTTTCCCAGACTGCCCATGTGTGTTAGTGACATCTCTGGCCTTTAAGGTGAAGCCTAATGATTACTTACAGCTTCATAAATATCTAATTGTGGAGTACATTACTTGAGGAATGACAGTGAGATATAACTTTTTCTGTTTGAATTTGTCAGAAAGTACTGAAAGTCAGCATGACCCAAGCCCAGGGCAGACTGGACCTGTGTCACACCAGGGATGTGATGTACACAGTTATTCATAGCAGCATCTGGACAGAATGGAACAGGGGTCCAGCCTGCCCTTCCTCTGTGGCCACTCCTGCTTAAAGCAGGAGAACGTCCCAAGAGGAGCCAGGGCTGCCCTGAGTGACAGCTGACAAAAACACCACAGACATGGAAGATTGAATTCTGTTGTTCTGCAACAACATGGACATCTGCAAATGAAGGTGCCAAAAACACATTCAGGAGGCTGAGACTACTTAGAAAACTCAAAATTAACTCATATTGTAGAAATGTTTAGGAAAATGATAATTTGGAGGTAAACTAAATGCATTTTAAACAAATGCATTTTACACAAAATGCAGTGTAAATCCAGAGAAGTGTCATGCGTTAGTGTGCTTAATGATCCAAAAAACCCCATCATTACAGAAAAAAAATTAGCTCTAACTCTGCTTGTTCCAAGGGCCCAAAACTGTGAACAAATCTGTTTGGTATTTTTTTTAATGTTCAGCTGTTTAAGTATTGACTTGGGGGGAAAAACGGTTCTGTAACAGCCAAACTATGACAGTCCTTTATCAGAAAGGTTCTCTAAAACACTTTGGTGTGTGAAAACTAATACCATGGCAACAAGAGGTTTGCTTTTGGCAGACTCTGAAGCAGCATCCCTCAGTGCTCCCTGGGGAATGGAGTGGGAAGTGATAACCATCAGGACTTTGGGATGCTCAGGCAGAGAAACAATAGGATGATGTTGGTAACTGAAAGGCAGCAGGCCTTCTCACAGCTGCTGTGTCAGACAAGCCTCACAAATCAAAACCCTCCTTCAGATGCCCAAATTATATTTCTGTTGGCTAAGACTTTAAAAACTTTGAAAAGTTGCTTGAATTAACAGCTGTCTTTGGCTGGGTTTTTCACCTTAGTCAGTTGTTTGTATATCTTCTTGGCCTCCCCTCTGGTTTCATTTTATTGCTGTGTGTGCTTTAACTTTCTCCAATTACTTGTACACTTGCATTTTTTGAAGCAAACCTATGATTCCACAACTCATCATGCCCTCATTCTCTCTTTAGAGAATAGGAAAGCAATGAATTATTTTCCAGCATTGCATACTGCTGCTTTCCACCCTGTTAAATTCAAGCATACCTTTCTATAAGACCACAGCAAACCAGAGGTTTCTTCTTGCTATTATAAAAGTATGAAGCAATTGACTAGGGAATGTTTCTGTCCAGCTATCTGTCATTGTGATGTTGTGTCTTCCAAAAACTTTGAAGAAAGAGAGAAAACTTTGGTACCTGCCTTTAACAATACTGTAAATACCAGCACGGGAGAGGGCAGGGGTGGCTCAGCTGTTGGCTGTAGTAGGTAAAGAACCAGAAGTAAGAAAAACACCTCCTCCTCTTGGTATGCGAGTGGAAGGAAAATGCAAAATAAAATAAAACTCATTACGAATATCCAATTTTAAACATTTAATAGTGCACTTATTGAGTATATTCTGTACAGACTTCTATAGCAAGTTAAACATTTTCCTTTCTCTCGCGTAGATCATACTCATGTAAAGCACATTTACAATAGAAAACATACTTGAGGTACAAAAACCCAAAAAGAATATCTGAGGTATAAATACAGGTATATTTTAAATAATCTTTATCATGCTTTATCTATGTTTGACAGTACGCTGTGGGCAAGTATACATGTTTACAATAGAATGGTATGTACAACATACAATTTTACAAATTCAAAAGTGTTTGATGTAGAAGAATATACAAGATTTTCCTACTCATGAGGAACATTGTTACAGGAAGTACTACATATTTGCAATTTATAAAAAAAATCTTCTTCAAAAAAGCTTAAAATAATACTGACAATGGTAAAAAAGTCTCAGTCAAGATTCCATCTTGCAACTCATTCATACCCTAGCCACAAAATACATTTATCACTTAATACTGCACCTTGAAAACAAACCTTTACCTTTACAGTAAAACCTATAGAAAGACATCTTTCCAGAGGACCTCAGGACTTCCTACAGTTCATGTACGTTGATTCTCAAGAAGGGGAGAATAACCCAAAGGGTTTAAACACAACAAAACTGAAGACAAAAGTGCACCCTCCTTTCTGCCTCCAAATATAACCCTCCAAACTGCACACATGCAGGTTCTGTTCATGTTAACATGCAGCTTTTAGGAAAACAGGCAAAGGGGGGCGAGTAGAGAAAGAGTTTGTGTGACTCTCTCTACCAAAGTCACCCCAGCTGCTACTGCAGGAGTCCTGCCACCTCCTGGCACCACAACTCCAGTGTTGACTTTTTTCCTCTTGAGCCATTGGAATACAATAAAATATATAAAAGCTCATTAAAACACCTATAGATAATGCAGGTAGAAGTAAAAGTAATGGGCATTTTTGTTTTTTAACAACTGATGTTATTGGGTCTCCTCACCATTGCAGACATTTCATTTCTAAGCTGCTACGTTGCTCAAAAGTGTATTTACTTAAATTTGCTGTAGAATTGCTCATCACTCCTAAAAGATCATCTGAATAAGGAGTGGACAGTAGCTGAAGCAAGCCTATTGTAACATCTGCTTAGGGTTTTCAATAAGTTTAGAGCTGAGCTAAAGGCAGAACTAGCACATTCGAAGGATGGCTACTCCTGGTCCACAGGGGAGTCCCATTCTAGGTTGAACTGCATCCAGCATACTAAAATCCATTCTGGTTGCCTATCAGTGTACCAGACACATTTCAAATTCAACTTCTTCTATCCTTTCAACCATCAACACACTCATTCACACTTTAATCTCTGTGCAAACCTTTCTCTGCTTATCTCAGTGAGAACACATTGAAGAGTACCAACTATTCCAGTGGATACACCAGTCCCTCAATGCACTACAAATAAAATGACATGAGTATGTACATAAAGCTAAGTATTTCACATGGGAATGATGAGCCTTCACCATATTTCATAATATATTTTGCATTTAAAGAAATTTGCTTCCCAGAAGCAATTCAAACCATCTAATAGTAATTTTTTTTTTTTTAGATTTTTATTTTTTGCACAGTTCTCCTATGTTTTCCAGTCAAGGCCTACACTATAGACCTTACACAGACAGGAAGCAGCTTTAAAGTGTACGGTATGGCCACAGTCCTATAGTAATGCTCACAGTCAAGCTCTCACGCTGCCATCCCTCCATGACACGACTTGCAGGTGGAACACAGGTCTGGTCTGCAGCGTGCAAGTCTCAGTTTTGGATAATGTCTATGTTGCTGAGGTGGGGGGTGCATGGCTGTTCCTCTTCAGTAGTCACCTGGATTTTACTTCCTTGCTCTCAGGACTCTGCTGACTGAAAGAGTCTCGTATCTTAACAACTTCTGATGCACACAAGTGTCCGAAAGACTTGGTGTACCAGTCTGGCATGTGGCCCCTGTTGGATGGAGGAAAAAGGAATGATGAGGAAGGTACCAGTGACTTTGTATATATTTTATTAGTCACAATCAAATCTGTAACTACCTGGTTAAATGCCTGACTAGGAAATCTCCTTCGCACTGCTTACTGCACAGCTCAACCCTACTAGTATATAGATTTGCTCAAAAACAAGTTTGCCACAGTAAGGAAAAGTTATGGGAAGTTTTGTGACAGCCTGGTCTTCTTTACTAGCTTAGTATTAAAATTAACATGTCCTTGCATCCAATATGACTGTTAGAGGAAAGGGTGGGGTTGCATACCAATAGTGGTAGTGGAACACATACTGGAGGCTTCTAATGCAACAAACTACTGCTGCCAGATGTGCACTGAAGCCAACTTTCTGTGACATCTCAGAGATCTGTTTGCTTGCCTTTGGAAAGGGTGTACTACTGGCCAAGCTAATGTCTTTGAACCGTCCAAGTTTTCCACTGACCACACTGAAACTATACAAGAGAAGTTACCACCTCCAAAGGACAAAATGAAATTTCCTACCTTAAATCAATTCTGCACATGTAGGTAAGTTTGGATTTTCCTGACCCGCAGGGCTCAATCAGATACCTCGACAGGAGCACATTGACTCTAACACCTGCCACAGGAGCCCGGTCGTGGTCCACTGAGGTTGCTAGAAGCACACAGGCTCCTTTGGGGAAATTTGTCCTCCATGTCCTAAGAAAAAAGAAAAAAACCAAAAATCTTTTATTTGACAAACAGTAATTCAAGCATCTAATAAGAATTCAAATTAGGCACAAATGGATGTTTTCCAATATAGCTGATATGATAAAGAAATAAGCAAGGCTGCCATATGTGTAGGTTATAAACATCATTGCATATAAATGTCTTACCTTAAGACTACGAAGTCCCTGGCTGGCTGAGGTGCCATGCTGTTCTGGACATACTGGTATATATCTGTCTGGCTATCCAAAGGCTCAATTACTTTGGACTCTATAAGATCTTCATCCCAAAGATGCTGCTCTTTAAGTAAACGATTTAAAACATCCTCTGGTGTAGCTGAGATTTCAATGGTAGTTTTCCATAATCGGAGTGGGGGACCTTCACACACCTGGGGAAAAGTAGCAGAGTTCTTAATTTTACTCTTCCTTACACTTTCTTTTTCAAGTTTATTTTTAAGAATCTTATTGAAACACTTCTCCATCTGATAGCTCTGAGCTGTACAAGATCAGGGATGAGAAATTTCTTTCTTACTGTCTGCATAGTGACTCAGCTTGTTAAGGCTTTGCATGTGTGAGTGAAGGTGTGTAAATTCAATACAGTGAACATTCCTGGGCTCGATAAACAGAAGAACACAAATCAGTGTACGTTGGGAAACTACTGCTGAAAGACATGGTGTTTCTATATGGTGTGCAACTGCATCACAAGATCAAGACTTTTCTTCTAGTATCTATCTACAAAGTAAAGATGTGTACTGAACCTTCTGTAATATCCTGTGTCACAAGTGAGCTAAAACCCAGAGCTGTGGCGTGAGTGGCAGGGTGCATACCTTCTTGTATGCCAGCTCTGCTTGCTCTGATGTGGAGCAGCTGACCCAGCCTTTAAACTTCTCCTTCATCTCCTTGAGCAAGTCATCCACGCAGTCCTGGAGGTAGCAGTGGTAGTCAGAGGGCTCCGTGTTGCTGCTGCTGCCCCGGAGCTCCTCCAAGCTGAGGGGACGCAGGTCCTGCTCCGTGTACGAATTCCGACCCCTGCTCATTTCTTCCGGTATCTGAGGGGTGACAAGGGTGAAATCATCCTCTTGCAGCTCTCTCCCCAGATCACTGCATTAGTCTAGCAGCTCAGGGATGTGTGTATGTTAGTTTTGTAAGTGATGGGATGTGTATGTGTCAGGTTAAGCACTCAATATGAAGAAATGCCAAAATTAAGTTTGTGACTTTGATTTAACTCAAATTAGTCTCTCTTTTATGGGGTGTCTTATTTTATTCTGGAGTATCCCCCTTTACTACACAACTAGATTCATTCCCACAGCACAGTTTATCCTGTAAACTGAAGGAAGAAGGGAACACTGTCAGCTGCAAGAAAAGAGACAGGCACGTCTTCAGCTGAGGGCTCTGAAAAGATTTGATGACAGTGAGGAAAACCAGGACTCTACTTGTCTGGTTCTCCATCACAGGCCCTAGAGGGAGCATGCTTTAGTTTCTACAGATCCTTCAACCTATGGTTTGACAGTGTTACATTCCAGGATGCTTTTGTGGCCTGTCTTGCTGACTCTCGGGAATTTAAGTACAAAATGAACACTGAAATTCCTGGAAATAGCTTCTTGCTTTGTAATTAGAGCTGAGGTCCACAGACCCTCATGGCTGCACAATAAAAAATTGAAAATGTATTCCAAATGCAGCTTAGATGCAGCAAAAATGTGCCAAACCCCACAACTGCCTCCTGACTTGAGAGCACCAGTGCCAACAAAACAACTCTCTTCCCTTCTGGCACCACTTGTAATTCATGTATGCACAGAGATCAGGAAGCAAAGGTTTTTAAAAAGCTATTTATCATGTGTTGAACGTCATTAAAATAAAGAGACATTCCTAGCTTTTCATTATACAGCAGATCTAAGACATCTTAATCAATATTCTAGCCATCAATTTTGTAAACAGGTGTTTTACCTGAAAGAGTTTCTTGCATTCAGCAATCATATGAGCTAGCCCTTGTGTTGCAGCCAGATTCTCATTTAGATCCTTTTGGTCGGGTTTGCCCAGGCTTGGTTTCCTTTGCATCACCCTTCATAGGGAAAACGAGCACACACATACATAAATCCAGTTATTTGTTGCAGAGTAAGAGACATGTTTTGGAAGAAAACAGTATGATTCCCACATCTGCTGGTGATTTAGAGCAGTGCTGCCTGCTACCAAATATTGGCATGGCGTTGCCAACTTCTCTTGCAACTCTTTCTAAGCCTTTTCTTTGGAAACCCCTCCCCCCACCCACATTTTTTTTTCCTTCTTATGAGCTTGTTTATAATTTAACAAATCTCCAACAAAAGGTAAGATTCCATAATCGTTCTACAGCCGGTGCTCTCTGAGGTGATCACAGCTGGCAGGATCAATCCCAGACTGTGCCTGCTGCACATCACTGCCAGCAGTGCTATGGGACCAGCAGCAGTGAGCCCTGCTCCCAAAAACATACCTTGGAGAAGAATTCTCTCTTTTGAGAGTGTTCAAGTGGAAGAGGGAAGGTGCTAAGCAGACAGCCAGGTTTGTTGGTGTCATCTGGTTTTCCTTCACTGCAGCTGTGACATCACTCAGGAAATAGAGAAGAATCTGGAGCACCTCCCTGTTCTCGTCAGGTAAAAGCATAATGGCAGCCTTGATAGCCTGGAGACGCTGATCCTTTGGCACATCTGCATAATATTAGCAATTCTCTCATCAGCCCATTGATTTTCCACACACACAGCATGAATACATCCCAAAGCAAACTCCAGCTTCAAATATTTGACTCGAGTTTGAAGTGATTTCCTTCAGGATGCATACCATTTGTAGGAAACATGAAGGAATGTTTTTTAACCCACTGGTTTAACTACCCTCAGCTATTTCCTGCCTCACAAGAAATGCAAGCAAGAAGCTGTGCCTAGGCCAGAGTTAATTTTAGATTTAGCTTCAGCAGCTACATGCTCCCACAGACGCACTAAAAGGACAGAAGCCTGGATTCAGGCAGGGAATGAGCAAACACAGTCCAGCCAATTTAGAAGTTCTTTGGCTTGCAAAGAAATTTAGAACATGAATGCATTTTAGAATAGGCAAATTAAATAAATTAGCTAGCAAACCTTTTCAAGAGTGATGTCATAAAACATCCAGAAAGTGCTTTACAGAACAGAGGGTTACTTTATTGAGCAGATCATTCAAAGTCATGTGGTGGAAAAAGCAAGTCCACGCTGTGAAGCCCCATACCATTGAACAGCTCCTTGGTTACGAACAACAAACAGCCATTGGAAAGGTTTGATGTCTCTTTATATAAAGCTTTCTCCTCCAAACTTGAAAAGAAAAATGAAATAACCCAGACCAGATCTGCTTCTTATAAAGGGATTTCCAATAAGCCACCTCTGAAGACAACATCAGAGTCTGAGTCCTGGAGCATTTATGTCATCATTAGCAGCCTACCACCCTCACTGCATCTCTCATAATACACATGGTGCTACCCAGATACTTAATTGGTATTTGCTTTGGGCTTCAGCAACTTTTTAAGGCTAGCAGTGAGTTTAGAAAGCAGTTTTAAACCAAAACCCACTGTTTTCCATGCTCTCCTCTCAATCAGCTCAAAGCGCATTCAAGCCACATGCATTCCAGTGTGCAGCCTGGTGCATAGCACCAAAGCAAAGGGAAATTTTTCCCTTTGCAGGGAAGCAAAATTTACAGCTGTTTTAAGGCTCATTGCTTTACACAGAGATAATACTTCCCGACCACCTCTGGGAATTCCTCAGACCTACCACCTGCAAAAGGAAAGGAAGAGAAACTCTGCAATGCTCTGTCAAACATTTTTTTGGCTCTAAACCCACAGAGCTGCTGTTTAATATGCATGGAAGTGGAGAGTCTGATTAATTTTCTCCATAAACATGTTTGGGAATCCAAACACACACACAAAAATGCTTGCACTGAAAAAATGGTCTGTATGATATTTTAAAACATCATCTCCACCTATGGAGCTCTGACAGAAATTCCTGTAACCTTTTTGTATTTATTTCTTTTCACAAGCATTGATAAACTCCATTTGTTATGTGATTTACTCTGAAAACGTTATGATACTTATCTTCAAAGTAGCTACAAGTCAGTAACAGAAAAGCTTACCACTTAGAGGTTGTTTTTAAACAGCTGAGGGGAAGGATAGCAGAAAATGAACTATAAGAAAGTAAAGATTTTTCGTAGCTTTGCCAATCCCCTCAAAAGCCTCAAACTCTGCTCATATAGTGTTTGTTCTGCACGTCTACTTAGCCACATTAGATGTGGCTTATTTTCAAACCATAATATCAAGTATGCTCAAAGAAGAGAAGAAAATTGAGAGCAGGTGATGAAGGATTTATATTTGTTCCTGAACTAGAGAGAAAGGTGAAATTAAAAGAACTTATACTATAAATTCTTATAAAACTACAATACAAAAAATCCATTGATTAGAGGTGGCCTGAACTGTAACAGTTACTGAAGGGCAAAGACCAACATAAGAAACACGTGTAGCGCCAGGACAGCAGCGTTACAGAGTTCCACCCTTGCTACACAAATGACCACTTGTTATCTGCTGCAGAATCTCACTACTTACACTGGTATATCTGTAAGAAGGTCTCGGAGAGTTTGTTGGTCATGAGAGGCTCAGGGAGATCACGGAAGAATTGCTTTAACATGTCTGCTACATCATAGGCAGACTGGCCTTCGTAGTTGACACTGTCTGCGGAACTCTCATTCATCTGACGCAAAGCCTGAATTCTTGACTTCACTCCAGATTTCCTGAACAGTCCAACCTAAATACACATACAAAAGTAAATACATTTATAAGGAATCTAGAAAATCTGGAATGTAAGCATGCTCTTTAGCTTCTTACACATGGGCTCTAATTTTGTGGAAAGTTTTCCACGCATTAATTATCTATTTTGTCCTGTTTTGAGTCTACTTTTTTCAGTCTGACACAGGAACCATAAAAACGAACGGAAAGCTGGGCTTTGGGTGGTGCATGCACTTGGAACAAGAGAGCAACAAAACCCACCTGATCCAGACAGTGGTTGCGGAGGTACCGCATGGCTTGCTGAATGCTCTGGGGCAGAGGTTGCCCCGTGCGCTGCACGTTCACTTGCAGGGGTACTCCAAACACATTTCGGTCTTTATAATCTGGCACCTTTATTCTCTTCATAAACTTTGGTACTGCCCTATTTAACAAAGGGAATGACACATTAAATAAAACCTCTGTTGATTATTTATCTTCTCATTTCCAGTAATTTGAAAGCTAAGTGAAAATAAGTGAAACACTTTTAGTAACATGAACAATAGTGACAGTATAAATTAGTTAATCCACTCAGGGCTGGAAAGGGTGAGAGGAAAGAAAACAAGAGTTTCTCTAAGAGAAATGCTTGACATTTGGGGCACTATGCTGCCTCTAAGTATTAATGTGGTGCTACTCCATCAATATTAAGAGGCCGAAAGCTACAGGGTAAAACTGCAGGGGCCAGATTGAATTGCAAAAGAGTCAAAATAAATCTTGCGGTCAGTGACCCCTTATAACACTGCTTCTTTAGGTTTCAGGAAAGATGGGCATTTGAACAATGAGCTTTTGTATGTCAACTACTTGTTCTGCAAAGTCCTCAAACTGGGTCCACCACCCACCAGTGTGCAGAACAGCAGGAAACTGATGTAATACATTTGAGTTTGTCAGCTAAAAACTTCAGCTCTATAAACAACCCCTTTGAGGGACCCCCCTCCTTGTCAGCCAGTGACTTTTGTTACCCCCACCTCCCACTCCAGTTTCATTGAGAGGCCTTTCCATCTGCTTATGACTCCAAGGAAAAAGTTACTAAACACAAAGGAATGATTTACCCCAGTGTCCCCCAGAGTATTGGTTTTATAAAGGGGAAAATAAAAGGCACTAAAATGTGAAAATATTGAGGTCATTTTCCTAAACAGGGAGGAAAGCTAATGTCCACTGTAACAACTAACAGGACACAGTAGCACTGAAAACAGGGAGACATTTAACATTTCAACATACAGTACAGCTATAAAAACAGCGCATTGGATTTACAGCTGACTAATCTGTTACGCAGTAAAACAGCCAAATTTGTATTGCCATATAGTTAAGTTTAGGGCATTATTGATACATGTATGAATAATACTTGCTTTGTCAAAAAACATGCCAATGGAATGTGAAAAAACACATTGCGATCTCCACTGAGAATCTGAAGCATGCAGGGATAACTGGTCAATACTTATTTCTGTCTTTCAGAACAAACAACTTCTGTATTTAGAAAGACTGACATAATAACAGCCTTTGAACAGGAGGTACTTTGATGCTGAAGCTAAATACTCTCTATGACTCCTGGGGAAGGGAGGAGGCTGGCCTGTGGTAGGGACAAGAAAAATTTTATTTGCGTCCCTTGCATCCTGAAGGTTACACAGGCTGTACTGCAGATATAATAATAAAAGAGCTTTCTGTTTCATTCTTCTGACAAAAAAATATTCAACTGGGTTACAAACACCTCGCCACACCAGAAATTGCTGTCTACAAAAAACTCCATGGTTCTCCCAACCTTTCTTCTTCTCTCCATCTCTTTTGTGAATTGATTTATAGTGCCTTAAAAAGGGAAAGCAAAATTTTGGCTATTACCACTAGATACTAGAATTAAGAGAAATGTACGCTATTTAATTACATAATTATGTAAAGGAAATAACGCAAATATTTAAGAATAACTGAAGAAAAGTGAGCCTATTAAGATTGGTTGCAATTTGTGCCACTGCTTGCTAACTGCCTCAATAAACAAGTGGTCCTTCTTTTGCTATAGATACTGAACATCCTCCTCTTCTGAAAGCTGGTCTGTACTTCATTGCTTTGGTTCTCTCCCATGTCCCCATAAACACATCTCTGAAGCCTAATACAATTACACTTACGTAAAGGGTTAGTGATTTTAGCCCCATCTTAGGAAACCATAAATCACTGTCAGCACAGGCTGGAGGAAGAAGTGCAAATATGGAAAAAGAGGGATTGGATGGATTGCATTACATCTTTCCAAATGTTGCCTGGGACAGGCACAACTGTCATGCTGGCATAGTCGGGCTCTCTGTACACAGCACTGTGTCCTTACCAGCTGAAACCATGCTTGTTGGAAGGTGTGTACTTCTCCAGGAGAGCCGTCAGCTTCAGGAGAGAGTACTTCTGCAGCAGGTTCATCTGTGCCACGGACTGGCAGTTGATCTGCAGTGATGCCGAGCTGAGGCTGGGCCGGTGGGAACTCTGGAAGCTGTGCCACCTTAGCTTGTGCCTGTGGAGAAGATGGGAGCAGAGAAAGGGCAGGTTACTGAAATGTCTCTGCAAGACACGTGCAGGAATTAACGCAAATGCGCTGCTGAGATCCCTGCCCTTGGCGGCTGCATTCTTCTGAGATTTCACAGGCGTCAGCCAGCGGCATCTCTGCCTCACCTGGCGTGAGGCAGCACGGGCAGGTGCTTCACATGGGAATGTGCACTCTGAGCTGACCCACAGCTCAGTGCTAGTTACACAACCTTGTCCTAGCAGATATCCTCCAAGGGCTCCAACACCCTTCTCCCAAAGTCCTTTCAGTATTGGGGCAGTGGGAATCAAAAACCTCCATTAAGAAAAAATTGCATGAATTTTTAAGACATATCAAATAGTAACTCTGTGCTTCTATAAGTCCCATTAAGTTTATACAAACAGCTGCAGGTGACTAAATGATTTGCATTACTTTTAAAAGAAAGCTGGAAACAAAGCTAGAAAGAATTAAAATCCTTGCTCTACTCACAATACAAAATACAGTCATGGTAAAACTCCCAGCAGAATCTGGAGGCCACTAGAACTCCCCCAGTCTCCCACTGTGCTATAGTGATCAAGAGAAAGTAATCAAGCCTCATTTTCCCCATAGATTTAGTGCCCTAGCATGCTATTAGAAACAGCCTGCTACTGAAAAATGCAATTGTTTGAAACAGTCTAAAAATCAAGGCTTTTACTATATACTGACACAAACCAGAACATACTTACTCTTGGTTCTTCTAGCCAGCTTAAACAGTGTTTAATCCTACTTGATGGCCCTCCCCTCCCATGCATCATTTCAGTTTGAAGAATTATTGTGCCCCAAAACTGTGCTAACATTGTTTTTTCAATGACAGCTCAGGCTGAACCTACAAACATACAGCTATGAGTTGTAGGAGCCACAAAGTCTTGCCCAAACATTTCTCTTGCCCATAATGGTTTTGGGAAACAATGGAACAGCACGTGCATGCTTGAACAGCCACAGCTTCTACTGCACCTTAAGTAAGCGTGGTGCAGCTACTATAGAGCTGCTTGGGTTTGAGGGGACATCCCCAGGACACCCCAAGCCCTAATGCTTGGTAATCTCACCTGCTGGAACGTGTCAGTGATGCACCAACCCCAGAGTCCCTCCGGTCCTGTATCCCTGTGGGCTCTTCCGTTTCATTCAGTGAATTCCCTGTACTGTCGAGGTCGCTTGGTGTTCTTCGATCATTATCTACATCAAGGTGAATCTGCTTTGGGGAGGAAGGACATGGGGAGATGGAGTCGAGTGCCGAGTCAGAATCCCCTTCATCTGAGAACTTCTCTGACCACTGGTTCACTATTCTCTGCATCCCTTTGACATGGTATAGGATGTCATCTAGTTCTGGGAATATATCTTCATTTTCGAGGTCGGCCAGGTCACTTGTACTGGAATACAGGATTGAACCTGGCACATTGTCGTAAATACTCAGGCGGCTGCTCATTGAGCTGGAGGAGTTGCGCCTTTTTCCCATGCCCAGCTCTTTGGAGCTGTCGCCGCTGTTCTCCCTCTGGAGGGTGAGGTGGCCGTGTCCGTGGAAACTCCCTGTCCTCCAGTTCACAGAGGTGTTGTTTTCTGTAGGGGAGAAGTTGCCATTGGAGAGCGCTTTGGGAAAAGTGCCAGGCTTATGATCCTCAGGGATAAAAAACACGGTGTCTTCTGCAAAACTGCTCCGGTTCTTGAAGTTCTGCTCCATCACATCGCTGAACGTTGACTGATTGAAGGGGTCAAAGCCTTCCAGGTACATGCCCACCCTTTTATTGTAGGCACTGAGGCTGCGTGTTCGTGTGACAGGACTGGGCGTGCTGACGGCACTGCTCGTCTCAGACTGACTACTGCTGCTGCTGGTCTGGGTGGAATTGGAGACGCTCCTCTTTCGTACCATAGGGAAGTTGATGTGATTGCCGTTGAGGGTGGAAATCTCCACGCAGTTAAGTTGTTTCAGTTTATCTTCATCCATGCCCTCCTGCAGGATTGGCCCACTAATAATCAGGCCAAGCTTTGAAGGAGCTTTGCTCTTGCCATGGTGAGAACTCTTGATTTTAAGACTCTCCATTCTCTTCAGCAGGCTCTTTGTTTTGGACTTGGCATTCTTCTCACTGGCTTTTGTGTTGAAGCTGAAGCTATTCAGTTCCCTGGGTGAGGGCAGGCTGCTGAATGAGTCATCGTTGGCTACAAAATTGCTGGATGAGCAGATGCTCACCACCGAGTTTGTCCTGGTGGTAGATGTGTCGCTCTGCAGGGTTGGCTGGTGGCTGCTGGTGCTGCTGATGCTCAGAATAGAGGCCACCTCCTGGCGTTCGCTGAGGTCTGTGAGCACACTCTCCCGGCTTGCTGCGTTCGTCAGGTGAGGAGCTTCTGGGGACGGGATATCCAAGTCTGGTTTTGGAGGGAAGACATCAAACTCTTCAAGCCTCGACCACCTCTTGCTGTCCCTCTGAAAAGTCCACTTGCCACTTATTGCACAAGGTTCATCTTCATCTGAATCTTCGCTCTGCAAAGAACCATGAAAGTATTGCTTGCAAACTGCTCAAATGGCAAAGTTCATTTAAATACAATGTCCACTAAACTGATTTAAGCATGACCTTGCTCTCACTGAATTTAAAGTGAACAGTCTTTTACTTCAGGGAGAGGAAGATTAGGCCATAAAGCCTGTCACGGGAAAAGATAACATGGTACAGGCAATATATTTTAACTGTTTTTAAATGCAAAAGATATACTGCTCATAAAAAGAAACAAACAATACAATCTACTTTAAATTGTTCTATTTTAAAAAACCCTAGTATCCATAGACTTAATTAATTGGTCACAGTGGATAGCCCTCACATCAATGGAAATTCCTGGCATGCATAACATTTTACACTGGAGTCAGTCAGGGGTTGGGGTCCCTCTGGACTCTCTCCAAAGCTACACTTTGTTGATAGTGGCTATATGTTTATACTCCTCTTCGCAATTACGAGATGTTTCTCATACATTCTGCATTTTAGTGGCTTAATTCCTTACCCACTTGGGAACTCTGAACAGCCTCCTCACTGTGACTAATGAGACAGCAAAAGAAGCCCCTGCACTGCTTGAGTGTGATGGCTCCAGGCTCTTACCTGGTCCACTCTTCCTCCCACAGGCTAGCAGCTAACATTTTAAGAATGTTCTGTGAATTCTCTACTTCAGTCTAGCTTCAGGCAAACTTTAACACTCGTAGATAGTGAGCAGCAAGAGCTCACTGACAGTGTAGCACGTAAGTAAATTGTAAATAACATGTTTGATGTATGAGTAATGCTTAGAGTACAATTACACATACATCAATTACGCCTACAATCTTTTCATCTAAATACTGAAAGGGAATGATCCTGACCTATTTGGTCTTCCAAATATATGGAAAGTTTCACATTGGAGGAATAAAGCCAATGAAGATATTTTAATATGACACCATGAAACCACAAAATAATCTTTGGTGTTTAGAGTAAGAAACACTAATTGCAACCCAGCTCTATGAATTTCACTTCATTTATTTAACTTGCTTTTATTTAAAAACAAACACATATGCATGCTCCAAAATGTAACTATTTGTGTGCCAAGACTACGAACATTCATTTTTTGAAAAACAAATAAATTATTCATATTTCAAGTAGTTTATGTATGCATACTTCAGATCCTGATTATCTCCTACTTTTACTTTTTTTATTTTTATAGGACATTTCATCAGCTCAAGGAAAAAAGTGAAATACTGTATTTATTTCTTATGACCAAATACACATGAGACACAGAGCAAGCATCATTTTCTTTGCCTCCCAACTACTGAAAACTACTTTTGTCCACGACTCAGATGAAAACCCAAGAATTCAGAATTACTTATTAAAGTTTT
>NW_005054297.1:14587799-14594284 GCF_000277835.1 Geospiza fortis
AAAAAGTAATCTGAAACTCCCAGTGGATAATAATGATAGTTTGTGGGTGAATGAGATTGATTGGAAGAAAAAAAGAAGTAATTTTAATTTGCAAAGAAGTCAGTAGAAACATAAAGAAACATGTTTCTGTCAGCAGAATTATTCCCTAGTGTTAAAAAGCTTTAGTATTGATTTTATTGATATCAATAAAGAAAGGGAATAGGCCCCAAGTCTATCTGCCAGAACATGGGTTGTGAATGAAATTCAGGAAGGACTGAAACAAAAGCTAAAATCCAGACTGCAAGATCTGAGGTTCGGACCTGAAGTCAGTTCTGGTCTGACCTCTAATATCAACACTGATCATTCCACTGTTAACAAGGTCCAGGAAAAAGGATGAGAAATCTTCTGGTGGTCATAAATGGCAATCCAGTTGTCTACCCCTACTTTTAAGGAGTTCCTACATATGCTGCCTCAGAGTGTTATCTTCTAGAGCTTGGATGCTCTTTCCAACATACCTCAAACAGATAGGGCAAGAGGGGATTAATTCCTGTAAACAACCTCAGACCATTTGTATGCATTCTTGTTAGGGGTAGGGCAGCATTGTATTGCCTTAACTCAGTCATCTTTATCTGCAGTTGTCATATCCCAGGGGACAGTATCAATTACTGATCCCTCCTAGGACACACACATAGTTTTAAGACAGCTATTTAGTGGTACCTTATTAGCAAGTCAGTACTACCTTACTGAAATTACAGTAGATGCTCTCTTACTTCTCACCCTGCTCCACAGGAATCCTGAAGATTCAGGAAACACTTTTAATTCCTGCAGAGTCCCCTGGAAACATGTAAATGTTCTGAAAAGGTAGCTGTTGTATTCTGAAAATATACTGGAAAGGAACCAGTGTGCCTAATCCTTTCCTTTGCAGGCCAAATACAGTCTAACTGATCCTGTCTACATCATAATAAAATAATACAACTCCAACGTGACAGCAGAGAACCAAAACTGAAGATGACATCCAAGATGATGGTCTAACATTAAGGTCAGTTCACTGTGGCCATCAAGCCTACTCTATAAAATCCTGCCTGAGTGCAGGCAATAGGCATCAACACCAACAGTATCACTGGCAGAGAAGTCCAGTGCCTTTCACACTGGAAGCAGCATCCCAAGGAAAAGTTTGCCAGACAACCTTTACCCACTGCCAAGCCTTGCACTTTTCACTCAGTGAGAACACAAAAAGAGATGTAAGCAGATTTTTTACTTTTTTGCTGTGTCCTTGCCAAGTTCTACTCAGGTGTAATCCTAAACCTAAGCTAAACAATCTGCTAGATGTTTTTTTTCTCAGTTTTATTAACACATAATGCTGTAACAGAAGAATTAAATGAACTTACCCTTTTCCTGTGGGGACTAATTTCTAGCTTCATCACTGCACATTTGTTTAAAGTATTTAAGCGCCTGCAAAGAGCAAAGGAAACCATATTAAGAGAATACTCCAGTGTTTTGACATAGGCTATTCCAGTTCAAAGCTTTTGTGAAGGCTGTCCCCAAACTGCTCTGCATACAAATAGCCACAAGCAGAGTGTCAATTAGAGCCCTAATTTACTTAACTATTAACCCATTACATTTGGCTGTACTCTAACTTCAGAGGGAGAGAAGGATGGCTATTTGTCACAATTACCTGAAACAAAGTAAAGAGAAGTTAATGGAAACTTGGACTAAATTGAGAAGTACATCACATCCTACAAATTGTAATCATTACACATGTTCTACATAGCAGACATCTGAACCCTGAAACACTCAACCTTGACAGACTAAAAATAACAGAAAAGGCTTCCAGTTTGACACTGTAAACATGTGACTATATTAAAAAAAGCATGCTGCTTCAAAATTGTACGTTATAAGCTGAAACTTCCCAGATGAAAACTTATTTTCCACTTACTAGATGCCTATTTTGCTTTTGAACAATGGTTATTTTCAATACAGTCCTGAGACAAGACCACTTGTCAGCTTAAAAAAAAACTCAACCAGAACACAGACCAAATTTCTGCTTCCTAAACTGAAAGTTTCTTTCATATATAAAAATATTTTTCAGAAGGACTAAAATTTAAACAAAAATAAGTTGCTGTAGCAGCAATAGCTAACCAGCCTCTCTGTACAATCTGACAGCAGTCTGATACATATCTTGAAGTATTGTATGAATACATATGAGCATTCCTCTATTCCTCAGTGAGCTAATCTGGTCATCTGGTAGGTATCCCTAAAACAACCAAAAAATTATCTTTCTTCTCCTTTCTTCCCCAGTCACTCAGAGTGCAGGACTGAGCACAAGCAAATTAAAGCACAGCAAAAGCTGGTGCTATTTGTGACACAGGTCCAAGGCAGGTTAGGCTCAGCTAGGTGCAGTCTGCCATGGTCTCCTGCCCTTCTCCACCTTCCCAAGAACTGTTCCAAGGACATGGTCCAACTAAAATCTGTGCTGGTAAAGTGTGGTTAGAGAACTGCCACTTCTATGGCAAGGCAAAGGAAGAAACAGGCTGGGCACAATGCAGAAGGCAGAAAAACTGAAGCAGCAGCTTCATGGAAATGATAGTTTAGCTCTGTGTCAATACTGATTATGAGGCTGTACTGTGGGTTGGATGAGGAGACTAACTGAGCTGAAAACCAATCTTTCAATATTTCTTGGAGTTGAATTTCCCCTGGGCCAGTACCCTGAGCTGCATGAAGAGTAGTGTGTGCAGGGAAGGAGGCACAGGAGTAGGGCTGCCCCTTTCATTAAACTGGACCACAGCCCAAATTCAACAGAAGCACAGCTGAGCTTTAAAAAGCCTAATTCACTCCAAAGGAAGTTGTGTAATTTTCACATACAAATTCATTTGAGCGAAGTGCAAAGAAGAGCCTGTATCTGCAGTTTTGAAAAACTAAAAAAGAAAAGAAATGCTGACATGCCCTATTGCTTCAAATTAATTTCCTTAGATTCATGAAACTTGTACTTGGATGTAGAAAATGTGTGCACATGGAGAATTACTAGTTTCTTCTCTTTTCTCTTGCTTTTTATGCACCGGATTGGCTGCAGATGGTATTTACACAGGGCTTGATCCTGAAGCCATCAAAGAAAATGGGAAAGCTGCTACTGATGCTTTCGCTGCAGGTCATGAAGCAAAAAAGAAAAGGCAGTTTGATCTATAATTAGACCCAGCCACAACACAGCAGAGAAGAAGAGAAACAGGAAGAATTGCCATGGGTCAAATAGCAGGGCAGTGGCAGGTTAGAAAAGTTATCCAGATCTCACTTTTTTATCCAGATTTCATCTTTGCTCTGAATCTGGAAGGCAAAAGGCTCAGTCCTGCAGGCTGCAGCTGGTGGGTACATGCACAAGTCCAGTGATTTCAGAGGAATTGTATTTATGGTGCGGGTGAAGGGTGAACGTCCCATCTACATGCTAGACACAAAACTGTTTGGTTTTTTTCAAGAGGCCACACAAGAATCAGAAAGCTGCCTCCCTCTCTGCTATAAACACATTCTCCTCTCAAAGTCCTGGACCTCAAGACCAGGAAATATTAAACTGGTTTCAGTTCTGTGTTGTGTAATAATTTGCAAATTTCACAGTGCTGCAACCTTTGCCTTATGCAGAGAGAAGTTACCACTGAATCCCTGGATCAGGCTTTATCTAGCTCCAGCCTGCCTGACCGCTAATAAAGACAATCTCTGATTTCACAAAGATTACATCCCCAGACTTCTCTCCTACCCAACTAAAACCCCTGAAATAGGTGGGAAAGGGTAGAGCAAAGACCTTTATTTTCACAGAGGGTATTTTAAAAAAATTTCCTGGCACACACCTCACAAAAATTAGTACAAAGGCAAGATAAAGTAACCTCCAATGAGTGAGGTTAAATTCAATAGCAGTGAGGCAAATAAAGTCTCTGTTACATATTTGACACGGATGCATCTCAAAACCAGTTTCCCTTTTAAACTTTAAATGCTTTGCAGCAATTGCATCAGGTCTGCAACTTCCATTACATACATCACACATCCTGCTTCAACTTCTGCTCAAATTCAGGAGTGCCAAGGTCCTTGAACTACACACCACTGAAAATAAAGTACAATATGCAAAATTGCCTTCCAAACACAATAGTGTGTCTTAAAATCTAAGCTTATAGTTTGGTTTGTCAGGATGAGATTTACCTATGCAACTGTCATTAACCTTCACATACGTTTGCAATACTTTTTAAGCCTATAAGCACATATCCATTTTCTACAGATCTTCTCATCAAATTGATGCTAGTTAATAAACCACAGCTTCCTCTTCCGGGTCTGGATCTTCTCCTTTGTTAATTCCACTCCCAAGTATAAGTTCACTTATCATTTCCTTCCTGACAGTCAACAGACCTGCCTCATTCTTTAGGTCCATCTTACTCTGCCCAAACCTGTCTCAGTGACACTTTCCTGAAGAGCAGATGGGAGATAGAGGGATGGGGCAGGATTGCTGCAGACAGCAGTCACAGCCACTTCACTGCCTGGCTGGCTCAGCCTCTATTCCAGCTATGCCTCCTACTCTGGCCACGCACTAGATACCTGTCTGGATGGCAAGATAATATTCTTTCCCATCATTTAGAGAAATGAACTCTGTGTTCTAGCTTTAAAGTTTAAAATATTTTCTTGATGGACTTAAATTCATAATTCCACTGATAAAGTCCAGCTCCATTATACATGTAACAAACTGTCATACAATGGCCTTTTTGTCTCAGTGGACAGCCTCTACTTTGGCTCCTGGGCTTTGTCTGCATGTTCTGCAAAGGAGGTCAGCTCTTCACAGACCAAATGATAGCAACAGTGAATGCATTACAACAAATTTCTTGGATGAGAAGTCCTGATGATAAAAGATTTAAGAAAACTCTTGCATATATAGTGAAACAGATTCCTAGACATGCATAAGGAGATTTAAAAGGATTCCCATCATGGCTTGCTATGTATTTTGTACTTAGCAACAACCTCTAGGATAAGCATGTTTCAGTACTTAGTTTCATCAGCACATGATGCATCCAGTAATCCACTGGAGATAAATTCCCAGTCATTAATCTACATAAAGTTTTATGAAACAAAGGCCAGCACTGGTTTGCACAGTCACTAAAGAACACATCCAAGAAAATTAAAATACAGTCATCACTCTTACATTTTTAACCATACATTTAATGGTAAGATCACTAAATGACATTTCTTAACCATCTCTTACTGAGTGCCATATACTATCTCTGTAGTTCAAGTCTCAACCCATTTTTTGCTTGAAATTTTTTCTTAAAAAACATAATGAGGCGGGTTAAAGTTAACTTAGTTTTCCTGCTTACATTAATAAGATTATTAAATAATAATTAACAATACTGTTCAGATGTAAGCTATAATTTAAAATGCTTCAAACTTAAAAAGGAAATCCCTGCCACTGTGGTTTCTACAGTCTTTTTAAAACAATGGCTTCACATACAGTTATCAGAACAAGGTAATTAGAACTTCTGGGAAACACTGGCTGTTACACAGAATAGCAGAATCTCAGCACAGACCTCTTACTATTTTGTTACCATCCACTGTGTACAATGTTCACTTAGCTCTGTGCTGAAAGTGCAAATAACTCCCAAAGTATTCTGATTTTCAGTCAAGAAACAGCAATAGACTTACAGTTGTGAAACTGCTCAAAGCCTTTACTGAGTAAACCCCCTTACTGTTTACACACTGACTGTGGCATGAGTCAAAATAAACCCAGACTGCAGGCAGAAAGGCAGCATTCCAAACTATGTGTTCTCCACAGTTTTTAATGAGCTTTGCAAAATTAAACATGAAGGTGTGGAAAAAAAAATCGAAAGGTGGAAATGTTGTGATAATGCACTGCTTTTGGCTAACAGACATGGTAAAAGGCCAAATTCAGACATCTGAGATGGTTAATTGAATGACTTCCATTTTATTTTGAGGCGCGATCTGAATGATTCTGGGTATACTTCAGCGTCAGTTTTAAAGTTATTTTGTAAAAGATAATTCTGATGTATAAGCCACAGGCTTCAGAATGATACAGTTCAACCTTTAAAATCTTTGTCTCACAGATACAGAGTGCATGTTGCTATTTTCATCAGTGAGAAACAATCCAATACATTTGTCCCCTGTATAATTAATTAATCCCAGGTTAAAAAGTATTCTTGGAGGAGAGCACCAAAAGCAAAATATGCTGGCCTGACTGTATTTTGTTCTCCTGGCAAGGTAAGACCATGCTTCTGGGAATCAGCATTTATTTGCATTGCTGTGCTTTCTGTTCAATGACTTCACAAGTTCCAGAGCACACAAATAAGTAGACCAATGCATCATATTTAAAAACCCATGGAATAGGTGTACCACATTTGAGTAAGGCACATCTTGCATAAATTTAACATTAATGAGATTTTTCCCCTTCTAATGACTGGACAACAAATCTCTTTTCTTAGTTTGAAAATCCTGTAAATATTTCTGAAGAACTTTAAATTTCATTCCCT
>NW_005054297.1:14594407-14607417 GCF_000277835.1 Geospiza fortis
CTTTCCCTTCCAAGTATGGCAGTGATGGCATGAGAACACTATAAACTTAAAGCTGTTCTTAAAAGGGTTTTGTAATTCATTAGAATTACTGACATTTAGAGTTGCACACACCATGTATGCAGTATCCAAAAGCATTCACTTTGCAGGCAGTTTGGAAAGCTGCCATACTGAAGGACAGAGCCATAAAACTGCACTTATTTCTAGGTAAGAGGAGATATGAGAAGTTCAAGCTTTTTTTCTTTTGCCATTTAAGATTGTGGACTCGCACTAGAGGAGGTAACTGATGGATGGATTAATGTTAGATGATGTCAGATGGGGCCATTGTGGTTGCTTTTATGACCAAACTGGTAATGCTGAGGCTGTAGTTCTGTAAAAAACACCCTGCCACACACCAGCAAGTCTTGCTCCCTCTTTTTCTACCTATCCTTTCTCCTTCTGCAGCTGGCTGTGGGGTCCTGCCCCATTCTTCACACCTACTGTGAACTTCATTATTCACTGATTTAATTTACTAACACAAAAAAGGACTATCAAGACCCTTTCTGTGGGGTTAGCCAGTTGAACTGATTTGTGGAAGGAGCCCACAAACAACAAAGATGAGTTAAAGCGAGCATGTGGCTGAGGTCAGAGCTGTCTTTGGAGTAGTGATAAACGAACAGATTCCATTACATTATCCCTTTCAGCCATATCCACATTACAGGGCAATGCACTGAGGCCAGCATGAGGGTTTGTATATAGAGCTCTTTGTTTATACACACAGCATTTTGTTTGTATGCACAGCTGTCCACCAAGGTAAGAAAGGAGAGTGATGGAGTGCAAAGCATTGCTTTGCTGATACTGCTTCCCAAACCCAGTTCCTGCTGGGAATTGGTGCTGCAGTTGTACATGCTGATGGCTATAGCCAGCACAGTTCTGCTTTCCCATGCTTAACTTGGGAATTAGGAAAGAAAGCAAACAAAGGGGAATAATAAAAAAATATGCCTATGAAATCCCTTTCACAAAGATTCCTGCCACTTTCCTCCCAACTTTCTTTTAAATAAGATCCCCAAACATTAACCCAATAAAGTATTTTAATGAAAACGACATACTTTTGTGTGCTTTTTTTGGTTGTGCTTTTGCCAGGTACTTTCTATTACACAGGAAGGGTTTTGTTTCAAAATGCAGTGTGATTTTTATTCACCTACCTGCATAACGCCTCAATAGCATCTCTGTCCAGAAAGTCATGCTCTCGCTTGACTAGAGCAATGTCAATTGGAAAAAGGAGATCTGCAAGAAGAGAAACAGATCAAAAACCAAAGTGAGGCTTACTCCCAGTGACTCGTTATTTCAAACAACTGCTCAGCTGCCTGCAGCTGAGCTCATCAAGATTGGTGCTTAGGTAAACACAAGCTATCACCTCAAATGCCAGAGGTGCTTCCTTTTCATCTACAAATTTTTGACATGCAGCCTTGATAACTGAGAGTTTATATACAGAATAGAGGAAAAATTATTAAAGCAGGGATGAAACAATGGGAGATGGAAAAAGGCAAATGCAAGCTTCCCTATCAGACATAAGAAGTGTAAACTAATTCAGGCTAGATTTATTTAAAAAAAATATGCAATCTCCATCAAAATAATAATATCTCACATTAAAGAAAAAAGGCCAGTAAATGCCAAAACTCTGTGAAAGAATGAAAAAAAAAAAGCCTTGAATCTCCTCAGCTGTTAATCAAGCTATTTAAGTTTGACACTGTTTCATTAATGAGATATGGCTTGAAATAAAAGCAAGCCAAGCTGCCTGGACACCATAGTGCCTCCCTTCCTTAGGAGATTATTTAGGTAAACAACTGGGAGAGTGAGGGGGAGGAAACAATGTTGGCAGAGAGCTGAAAATTTACTACAGCTCTGAAGCAGCAAACACATATATATCATTTACTGTACTCCACAGATTCCTGACTGTCATACAGGTCCTGATCTGGCATTCCTTGCACAGCTAAAACTCCCACCCAAAGCTGCTGGTTCTTCAGGGTGCACAGAAATACAAGGTCAATCTATGAGCAGACTGCTGCAGTTGCGCACAATTTTCCTGATCCAAGTAATTGTCTATGAATTTTTAAATTTCTATAGACTAGGAAGAATGAACTGAAATGAGGAAAATAATTAAGACTGATATTAATTTCTAGAAAGGTACTTTCTAACAGAAAATGAACTCTATGAATTTTATGAAATTAATTCATTTTCTATAGCAACAGAAATGAATTCTATGTCCTTATTTTCATAGCATCATACAATGGTTTGGGTTGGAAGGACCTTAAAGTACGTCTAGTTCCAAGCCCCCTGCTATGGAGAGGGACACCTTCCACTAGACCAGGTTTCTTTCTCTAAGACCTACTCAACCCTGCCTTGAACACTTTCAGGGACAGGCTATCCACAGCTTCCACAACTGCCTCAGGAATACAAATTATAACATATTCTGCAAAATGCTAGGAATTCTGTATTTTGTACCAAAAAATCATGGTTTTAGCAAAGCAAATGGCAAAGGTTCACTGTTTAATCTCGCATATGAAATGTACACTGCGTGGGAATAGGCAACTTCTGAGAACTCTTGTACTATACCCAATTGGTATAGTACAAGGCCTTCTTCACAGGGCTCCCCTTCACTGTTTTAAGTAGAAAATGCAAGTAAAGAGAGTGAGCACATTCAGCCTGTATTTTTCAGCAATGCTGATGTAAGTTTTTCCACTGGCAAAGTCATATCTTAAAATGTCCACAAGAGAACGTGTGAGAACTTAAGTGAGAGAGGTGACTTGAAAGAAGCTGATAGTCTGCATAAGACCCTTTTTCTAATGCTTAATCTGTGCTACTGCTGGCTTTGTTGTTGCTGCTGCCAGGGGAGCTTGCAAAGGACAATGGTATATTGTTTTTCAGTAAGGACAGTTGTCCTTTCAAAGGGTATGACTGGCCTTGCTGTCACTGCTTCTCTCTCACCTCTGTGGTCCTTTTGATGTTAGGCAGGACGTGCTGTTACAACAGAAACTTCATGTAATTTAGAATCTCTAGGTAGGGCAATGGTCCTACACAGGTAGGACATGTTTTCTGAATGCAAGTAATTTCTTAGGGGATTTATGTCTCAGCATTATAAGAAACTCACAAGCCCACCTATTCAGCTGAGAGTTTTGTCTCAGTTGTAACAAAAACTGGAAATACAGTTCCAGCTCCATATCCCAAGAAAATCTTGGCCATCTCCATTAGCATAGAAAAAAAAGAAGGAAAGAAAAAAGAAAAAATAAAAGGAAATTTAATTTCTGAACAGGCAAGGAAAAGTTTTGCCAAGTGCAGCTTTTGAAAGTGCTATTATCATCTCATATTGCAAATGCAGCTGCAAATCAAAGCTAAACAAGATCATTTTTCAAGAAGATCAGCTCAGCATTTGCTGTAATTTTCAGCAGTTATTCACTGTAATAATGAACTTTCTATGCTCGTTCTTACAAGCAGCAGCTGGAGTTTGCTTCATAAAAATGAAGAGGCAGTAAAGAGTGCATAATAATTTCACTGCAATGAAAGTAATTTTAAGCAGTGTGGGGGCAAATGCTGAACAAGAATATAGATTATTAAAAGCATATCACACTTTCAAACAAACTTCTATATGCTACTCTGCATCAGAGTGTAAGAACTGTATGCCAAACCTGCATGTTTCTTGTAGGCTGGAGAGGCAATGAAGAAAACAGTTCTCATTGAGCAAAACCTTGTAAAAGCAGACACAAAATGAATGCATCCCAGAGAAGGACAAGTGACTGCAGGAGGCAGCCACTTCTCTGAAGAGCATCTGCACAACCACAGCTTGTATGTTCTTTTTCCCTTCATAGTAAGCCTGCATCTAATTCCAACCCAAACCATTCTGAAGAAACGTACAGGACTTGGGAATCATGAGGCATACAGATGTAACCACGCATACGCAGAATTTCCTACTACTGTTCCATTAGGAGAGCTGGCCAGTGGAGCTTTTGTATTTCTCCAAGACTGGGCTTGTAGCAGTGGCTGACTATGTTCCTTTCTGTTTTAACCAGAGGGAACATACCACAGTGGTAACCTTTACACTTGTTCTATGACGATGTTTGGAAGATTCAGACTAAAACAGAAACCTGAAACAAATTCAAAACTCCTGTGTGCTTCAGAGTCTCATTGAGTTTGGTACATCTGTGTGTGTGGTGGGTGGCAGGGAGCAGCCCAGTCCCTGAAAGTCATCTCAAGTACTGGAACTTCAGTGGTGCCCCTGAATCTCATTCATTGGTGAATATTCCATCTTATTGTCCAAAAGCTGCTGGGGGAGGATTGAGTTCAGGTGCCTACCTTCATAAAGCTGCGCATACTGTGGGAACCCAGCAGCCCGCAGCCAGTCACAAGCTTCCTTGGCCTCGATTTCTGAAAGAGGACAGAAACAAATCCCACTCTGGTTAGTGATCTGCAGAGAAAAAACCTCCTCTCCACAACTTCTACTATCCCCAGTGCAAAATAAGCACGAAGGTTTCCCGAAACTTTGAACTGAGACGCATGTTTGCTTCTCCCAGTTTGCTTTTCTTCTCACTATCAAACATATCTTAGATTCTGGAAAGTCACTAACACTCAGCTGCTATTTGTCAACAGCTCATCATTTTAATGGTAAGAGAAATAGGCACTAATGAAAACTGTAGCAGTTATGGATTATCCTGTACAGTATTTGTTAACACTAGAAAAAACAATCTGCAATCAACATGGGTAGTGCTTGTTCAGCAAATCTTTTGGTCCTCTTGGCACAACTTCTTTGTCTTGACAGAAATTCCTTGCAGAGCTCGCATTACTGTGCACTTTAACACCTTGTAGATAGTACTGACAGACTCAAGTCCAAGAACAACTGACACACTGTACTGCAGCTTATTCAAGCACTTATTTACTACCCAACAAGAACCTAGTTTCATTGGAAGTCTACAAGGAATTTATGAGTTACTTGGTGTATTACAGGAAGGTTTCCCTCACACTTCCCAAAACAGCATGCCACAGAATGAAATTATTCACACACATATATGTTACATAGAAAATAGTACTAGTCTGTGAATAAATCACATACAAATTCATCTGCTACTTAATATACATAGAGATAAAGAATATGTTATCCTATTAGCTCAAACTAGGAAAATATCAAAGGTACCTAGGGTATTCTCCAAGTGTTGAAGAAATGGATTGGGCTAATTATGTTCTTCGAAAAATTCAATAAAGTGCTACTGGGAATTTAGTTCCCTGCTTAGAACTGATCAAACAAACAATGAGAAATCAGAAAGTATTAAAGTTTTTCTGGCTTTCATTATATTCACTGTTCCTGATGGACCAGGAAACAAAAGCTTCATTATGCACAACTCAGTACACAGTTTTGCCACCTACTTGGAGAGGATACTATGGCTACCTGCTGCAGAAACCATGCACAAAGAGGCCTGCTCAGAATTGCTCCAAATACAGGTTACTGAATACAGGGTATTGAAAAGCCTAACACAGTGTAAGTAAAATAACACAAAATTTTCTCATGCTAAGAAATATTCCCAGTGAGATATAGGTACACAAATTGGATTAAATGGCAGGCACATTTTAGCGTCTCGAAAATGATGGCAACCCCACTCTCATTTTCCAAATTGCTACAATTGTGTTAAAATATTTGTGCTTTGCCAGACTACTTTGCTAAGACACATATCCAAACCAAGGAGTTAAGGTGAGCCAAAACACAACATTCCAGATAAATAAACATCTAAAAATCCACTCCTGTTGAAGTCAGGACAAGTAGGCATTTGTGCAACTTGTGTTTGCTTCACCTTTGGGTTATGGCACCACATGAGAACAAGCACGTACAGACATATTGACTTAGCTACTGATTAGGAAAAGGCATTCTTCAATTCCAATTGCAAACCATCACAAAGTTTTGCTTAAAGTAGTATATCAATTTCAGTATGCTAAGGAAATATGTGGGAAATTCAATAAAGAAAAAAAATACTTGAAACTTGTATGGCTAAAGCAAGAACAAACAAGACGATAGATTAATACTTCAGAAGAAATTAAAGTAGCAAAGCAAAAAATCTGCAACAAATTTTTAAGACTACTTAAAATAAAACACAGTATCTTATAGGTCACATTCTGCAGAAGTGCTTGGATTGAATGAGAATTTTGCTTGATTTAAAACCAGGAAAAAAAATTATCCTAGATAACAAGCTTTTGGCAAAAAATGCAGGGAGATGCTTGCAGTGCAATTGAAAAAAGTGTCAGATTCCTTACTACTACAGGCACTCTTCAATATGTTTAAATATTTGTTCACAGCTCCTTTACTGAGCACCCCAGGTGTATGGCCTGTAAATTATTTCTAGAGCTAGAAAATTATGAATATGCATTCACTGGACTTTTTTCACCATTCTCTACAGAGGCTTTGTGTATCTTTTCGCAAATGTGCCAGGGACATTGAAGTTACATTTTATGGACACCCACCTGCCATGGGCCTGTGGGATTTTCAGAGCATATTTGCTTTCAAAATACCTTTGAGAAACTCCCAAGAAGTTTAGGCAATGAAACACCTGATTTTTTCCTATCTGTCCACAAGAATTGCAGAGCACAATAAAACACAAGTGCACCTGTCCATCGATTAGGGTATGTAAATGCCTAGGGTTGGGTACGAGACAGTGCTAAGTGTTTAAAAGCCATATTTGCCCCATTTTCATAGGGCAAGTTGCAAGTCCTGGAAGGGCAAAGGGTTGCAAGTCCTGTTGCAAAACCTTGATAGGGTGAAGGGTTTGGAGTACTCTCCTGAACAAGGGGTCAGGGAGTGCCCTGAGGCCAGGGCTCTCTCCATCCCATCTCCACCCACACACAGCATGGTTAAGAGAGGGACATGATGGGTACTGGTGACAGAGTGGAGGTGGGACCTAAAAGAGTGGCTCCTTTTGTTCAACTCAGGTTGGCCAAACTCAGGATTCCTCCTAGACTGTACTCCTATGTGGTGTGACCAAACAAAGGGAAGGGTAATTTTTTAACCCAGCTTTCCTATCTCAACCTTGTTGGCTACTGATGAGCCAGCATATGAACAAAACTGTGTATGTGTGTGAAATTCAGGCAGATCAAAATATAGTCAGAGGGAGAATCCAACCCAAGGTACACTGAATAAGCTGCACAGAAAGCAGAGTACACTGAACACGCTTCCTCACAATATGAGATACAAATTTAAACAGCTGAGAGCTTGTCTAGGTAAAAAGTTCATTACTGCAGCTTAACTGGAATCTGTGCTTGAGAATAATACACATGGTTAAACCTGAGGATCTGGCCAAATCATTTAAACTACCCTAGAGGAAGAAGCTCATTCCCACAGTTTCCAAATTCCAGCTTCCAGCTCAGCAGCATTAGCCCTGGGACTCTTGGTTTGCTAGCTGCCAGTTTCATATCCAGGTGGACATGATAATATTTATGTGCAAGTCCTTGTCATCCTGATCAATGGCAATCAAGATAATATGAGCCAAAAGAAAGAAGAACAGGTCTTCCAAAATCAGACTTTCCAACTACTTCTAAAAACATTTAGAAGGGACAGAGCATTGAATAGCCTTTGTTCAGTATCCCAGGGGACATCGGTTACAGATAATTATCTAAGCTAGGAACTCACTGCATTTGCTTGGCTGGGGACAGCTAATAGCCACAGGGAGGAGAGGAAACTTGCAGAGGAACTCTGCACTGCTTTCCAACCTATTTTAGGAAAGTCCTACTTCAGCCACAATTTGCAAAGCAATTTCTGATGAAGACCTGGCAGCTGAACTGATAAGCTGCTGCAGGCAAAGGACTGGTCTCGCTCCCTCCTTCCCACTCCATCCCTGCAGTGCCACTTCCTTTCTGAATCAAACATCCTTGCCAGTTAAAACCTTTACAATAAACTACCACTCAGTATACATTCCAAGCAAGAAATGTATGTGCAGCTTTTCAGACGTGCATCCTGTGCCCTCCCCCAGCAGCAGGAGGTTCTTGTACAAAAAACCGCTGGCAAGAAAGAAATTGTGCTATTATTTCTAAATGCCCTGATAGAAAAAAAAAAATCAAAAAAAACCCCAAAAAACCTCTTAGAAAGTAAAACAAAACAAATTAAAAAAACCCCACCCAAATCCCCAAAAACTCCAAAAGCTACAATGAAGTCTTTATTCTTGGTGTCGTGTAAGCAAACAACAGGCAAATGTGTTAAAGAGGAAACAGGAAATTTTTATTGGAACCAGCTTTATTTGTTAGTCTGTTTTACAAAGCAGTCCTCCATGCTCAAATCAAGGGTAGGAGTTCCTTTTGTGTATGGTTGGGAGCCATTAGTCCTTATTTACCCACTTCCAGAAGGATTAGGAGAACTCAATTCTTCCCCAGAGTAGTAAATGAAAATGGGAAAGTCTAACTTCCCTTTTTGTTAAACTTTGGTTAATCTTGGTTCTTGGCCTTGTAAGTTTGCAAGTTTAGACCTTCAGAGTAAAAATATCTCAATTAACACCTCGTTTGAAACTGCAGTTGCAGAAGGGAGAACTGTAAGATGTCTATAGTCTTTTGTTTAATGATACCTTCTCTCCCATAGAAAAGAAAAACCGGACAGTGATGCTGCAGTAACATTCAGAAAAAGATTATCATAGCAGTCCAGTTAAGACAGCAACAACATTTACTTTCATTCTTCTTTTTCACTTCCATGAAATAACATGCAATTTAAACACTAGCTCTTTCAGAGTCTTCAGGACAAGGTGCAAAGCAGATGTATCTTTGTACAGTGCATTGACTCAATTTTCACCTAAGTGCTAAACATCTTATGAACAGTTTTTCCAAGCAGATGGTTTCCTCTTGCCTCAACTCAGCCACCTTTACAATCATATTAGCACCTCCACACATCAGTTCTACCCATCTCACCTTTTGGCTCTGTTAAGAGAGCAGCTCGTAAAAATCTGTAGCGAGACTGGTAAAATCAGCACTGTCAAAATCAAATTTAAGAAAAAAATGGGCTTCAATTCTGAAGGTCCTTCATAACAACTGGTTTTTTTGAGCTTCTTAATTGCATCTTGGTCTTAATTTTTAAGTAATTTATTCTAGCTGAAATTCACTATTCGACTTTTCTTTCAGAAGAGAAAAAAACCCCAAACTTGTAGCAATTGAATACAAAATCATCTTCCTGAATTAGCTTGCGAGAGAGGCTCTCCCATACAGTGCAGAGAATTATTCCAGATTTTCATGAAAGCTGGAGATGAACACACTCTCTCCTTACTTTAATGTCTAAAACTCAAACTATCTGCATGTTTGCTGAGGTACAGAGGAGCACATGGACCACAGAGAGCACAAAGGATTCTTCCCATCCAGGTCTGACGGTCCAGTTTAATGGCTGCAAATGGCTGGCATGCTCTTTTTCTGTCTATATCAGAAATTACCTCTCCCTACACATCATGTCCCTCTGAAACTTCTGGTGCTTTGCAAAATTTTTGTTCAACTCAAAAGCACTGTCCTGAGCTATTAAAAAACTTGACATCATGCAGGATCATTTATTTTAAGACCATCTGTGGTATATGTGAGAAATACTCTTCTTTGGATAGAATTCCACTGCCCAAGTACAAGCAATCATTTTTCCTAGTGCTTGAATTGCATCCCTGACATATGAATTGTGGTCCCAACATTAGACCTGATCAGACTACCCAACCACTCAGTCTGCAGATACATGAACACAGATGTGAAATCTGAGACAAACCGGGGAAATGACTGCACTGTGGCAGCTGTCTACAAATGAGCAGTGTAGGCATTGAAAATGATAAATCAGCTCTGTGTAATGTCATATGCCTGCAGCCCTTTAAAGTTGGGACAGTATGACTGACTTCCTAAGAGTAAGCCTGTTATGTGTCCAGGGCCTCAGATGGTTTTCACTTTGAAGATATGCGACTGTTACTTGAAAATAATTAAATTCCTTCTCATAAGCCTGTTTTTTCTCAAACTTAAATCGTTTAATATTCCTTAGGCAGTATCATTAACTTAGCGCTCCACACCCTTCAAGAAAGCAGCACACAGCAAGGACAAAAGAAAGCAAAAATATAATTAGTGAAGAATGGCATTTTATAAGGATAATGCACTCAAACCCAAACTTGGGAAGTTTGTCAATAAATGTTCAGCCACTAAAAACGACAGCATTCTGCAAATGCCATTAAAAGCTCTTGCCAAATTTCTAACACACTTGGAATTTCTTCTACTTCTAGGAGAAGAACCTAACCATATACAACTGTTCTAGAGTAACAGTCTGACACAATCAGCCCATGAAGGATGCATTTCTAGAAGAACCAGTGAGATCAAGAGAATATAAAGCACAGCTTTTGAACTCATTATGAGCTTGCTAGTTTTGAAGTGAAAGCTAACGACCTCCCCAAGAGAGTAACTTTTCTCCTTTCACCTTTAAAGTGCAAGTTACATTTTGCATTTGCAGCTGCCTTTTTTGATGTGCTCCTCTATTTCACTGCGCTTCAACTTACCTTCTACAGTCAAATGATACATGCTGCGACCTCCACTTACTGCTGTCTGCCTCTGCAATCAATTTGAGTATGGATGCATGTGCAATTTTGAGAAAATACCTCTTATTAAAAACTTCTAGATGGGGAGAGGGGGAATCACAAATTCTTAAGGCAAACCGTATATGACACCAAATACATATACTGCTTCCTAGTCATGAAACCCCTAGAAACAGTGATGAATGTTACTCAGATATTCCACAACTATATGATGATGACTAAAAAAATACTCTCTTTGTGTTGTCTCCTGCTGGCTTTGGGTTAAACATGGGACTGACTGGCTTTTTCAAGTTACAGAGCCTTGAAGTAAGACAGCAACTATGCAGTTGATGTTATGTATAAACCACAGGACACTGGGAGAAGAAACAGAGTATGTTTGGAATTTGTGTGGGAACAGATGAAGAAGTAAGGAAACAGATGTTTAAGATCATATATTGATGTTTTCTCTGAAAAAAAAAAGCAGGAAGCTTGAACACCCCCCCCCCCCCCTTTTTTTTTTGGTCAGCAGAACTTTTGAAAAAAGCAAATGGCTTACTTCCACTGATAGTGGAAGTTTATTTCCTTATTGATGAAAGCTAAATAAAAATAAAAATTTAAAAAAAGGAATGTGACTGTTTTCCAAAATATCTACAGAGGTGCATGTTGGCTGTATGTACCTCCCCTCCTTCCCAACTATACCAAATTACAGAATATGGTACTTTTAATTGCTCACCAATACTCTTGCTAGCACAGCAAGCACAATAGTGCTTTCGTGGACCAAAATTTAATTATTAAACTTGAACCTCTTTTTCATTGTCTTCAGCATATCAAAATCACTTCTGAACTTTTTCAGCTCACAACATAAAAAGAGAAACAACATTTGTTGAAAATATTTCAAACGTTTAGAGATTGAGACTATACTTGTTAAAATCAATGGGAGCCTCCATAAATTTCAGAGGACTTAACTAGGACTTTCCCAGTAAGGATCCACAGATCTCTAGACCCACAGGTCTCTAAAACCCAACAAAACTTTTGCAGGAATAAACGGGGTCAGTTTCACTATGGGGAGAAACCCAGGTTTTCATCAGAGCACAAGAAAGGACAGTGTCTGATGGCAGGAGGTCAGAGAGGACACAACCGCCACCTCCAGAGCATGCCCTGGCTGGCAAGAGGTCCTTTCCTCTGTCAAGAGGACCAAGCACAACTGATTAGCTCTGAAAAGCACCAAATCAACATCATTTCAGGATCTAATAAGGGGCACTGAAATAAAGGATATTCCCTATGTGTGTGTCAAGCCCTTTCCCTATACAGACTGTAACAGATTGCAATTACTGCTCATTTTCACACCATTAAAGATGCTTCTAGCTGCCCAAGGTTAGCTGCATTACTTCCTAACTTGTTGAAGACTTTGGGAAAGCATGTTCTAGGACACAAAAGAATCATCACAACTCCTGGTTTACACTGTAAGTTAACATTTTATTCCTAAATAGGGTTTTGTTTTATTTTGTTGATGTTTTGGTTTTTTTTGTTGGTTTGGTTTTTTTACATTTTGAGCATATACAGGAGAATTTGGAAAGAAATTTAAAAACCAATGTGATCTGAAGATAAAACACTAACTTTGTTTAATCAGAAAACTATAGCTTGATGTGGCAGTTTTCCTGTCATGTAACAACTCTTTTTATAGGTTAAAGATGGTCTTCTCCCATCTTGTTTTCAAGAAGATTCACAGATGAAGAGGAACAAGATGTCAAATGACTTAAAAAAACCTCAAGAAATAATTGGGCACGTGGGTTATTTATCTGGCCTGCTTAACACAGGGTGGTCTAGGAGGAGGATTATTTGGGGCAGAGAAAGCAGTTAGTCAAATCCTCTGATGGAGGTCATGTTGACAGATTCCAGAGTGAGAACCAAATCCTCCTCCAAAGAGTGGGAAATAGAATATGACTTTAACCTTCTCTCAGAAATTCCTTGGTCAGCATGACCTTTGAGAACACACTGAAGGGCAAACATTAACTGTTGCTAGTCCCAAGCCCAGCACTAAAATGCCCCAATTGGCCCCTGTCTGCAAGCTTGTGGTGTGCAAAGCTCAGCTCAAAGGCTCATTCAGCTCCAGAGGGAGGCAAAGGTGAGCAGGCCCAGCATGACAGGTACTTCATCTAAAAAAGGCACAAAATGTGGGCTACTTGTTCAGATCTAGGAGATAACAATGCTGTAAGAACTGATCTGAACTGGCTCAATGGTTCCTACAAAAGTAAATACATTTTCTAGAGAGTTACTTTGAGCTTGTTAAGCCTCAACCTCAAAAACTATCCATGCATGTAGGAAGAACTGTATGGAAGAATGACTACATCATAACCATTTACAGTCAACTTCATTGATGATCCAGTCCCAAACTATATTGTATCACCCTGTGGGGATGATACAACACTAGATACAAAATACCAGTGACACTGAACAGCCCAGCATAAAGCTAATTGCAGCACAGACAAATGCCTCTTT
>NW_005054297.1:14607427-14610980 GCF_000277835.1 Geospiza fortis
TCTTTCCCTGATGCAGAATTAAAGATGTAAACATGGATTTTTCCAAAGCAAATATTACTATGAATGTCCTGTTTTTAGATGTTAGAGACAGTTGCAGTATTGTCTGTGTTACTGCATACTTGTACAAGACCTAATGGTCACATTTTGCATGGATGGAAGGAAAGTTAAAACAGATCATGAAGCTTTACACTGGAAATGTTTCTAGTGTCTTATGTGCACAGGAAATCTGTTCTAACAACTCATGGAGAACAGAGGGAAGGGTGGCCAGCAGAACATCCAATTCTATGGGTCCACATGGTCAGAGAGATCATCCCCAAAATGCAAAAATGCAGTGGGGGAGGAGGGCAGTGGGGTATGTATTAGTGATAATCCTGAAACTTCAGTAAATTATAAGAACAGGTCTGGGAAGGTCAAACTGTGCCCACCACTGGCTTCAGCAAATGTCTTTCAAGCATCTCCTTGGGAATCATTCTTAGTACAGACTACTGCATTTGAATAGAAAAATTTAGACAACTATAAAATAAATATATTTAAACCCAGATCTATGGAACTCTGTACCCTTTAGACTCTAAAAAAATGCCCCATAAGAAATAAGTGAGCCATCCTATTGTGTCTTTATAAGGAGAGACCAGACAACATTTTTTCCTGATCCTGTCTCACCTACCACAGTCCTTCCCAAGGGAAACAAATACTAGACAATATTTGAATGAATATTCATCCTAAGAAATAAAAATGCTTGTCATAATCAAGTAGTTCAGAATGGTCTGTAGTATTTATTACCTGTAACTTTCAGATAATGAAACTCAGTGAATTACAGCTAGCTGGCTAAGTCATTCTCAACTCTCTTTTGGTTCTGCCAGTTTTGCCAAGGATATACTTTACTAGCAGATCTACTGATTTCAAAGATGTGCTGAGTGGGATAGGGTAGCACTGTCAGCAAGAATGGCCAAGCAAGTGTTCAGTAAAAAGAACCAGAAAGTTCCAGTCACAGCCCAGTCCTGTGCCCCTTTCATTAAAATTGCTCATCATTGAAGACAGAATTTGTTTTTTCCTTTGAACAGGAGGAGGGAAAGTAGATGAGAAAATTAAAAAAAAAGAAAACAACAACAAAAAAACTTCGCAAAAAACTTTGGAAATCAAAAAACATGCAAGCCTCTGATACCCTGCACCATGGAGAATTACTGATTACTTAGATACAAGCAAGAAATATGCCTGGAATTGCTGAAATTACCAAAATTACAGTATATCTACACTTACTACATTACTGTAGAGACTATAGAATTTTGTAATTAATTCACCTTGAAACACCAAGATTCAGACTGTAAGCAGAACAATATGGTATGCAAAGAATATAAATTACACAGGACATCATCTCTTTATTTAGTGGAGATCAAACCAGCAAATTTTCTGTGAACTGCATATCATTTGATTGCTGTATTTCTATAACATGCACAGGAAGGAAGGGGAAACATCTGAAGTTATTTTTATTTCCCCAAGTCTTGTGGCTATACTGTATGAATGCTAGGGTGGGTCTGGCATTGTCTGAAATGTGTCAGGGTCCTTTTGCATAGCCTCATTTCCTTCTTCCTGTCGCTAGGAAGGATAGTTAAGCATGAAAAGTGCTTGTTTACTGTACAGGACCATCCTGTTAAGCACATGAGTTCTCTTCCTCTGTCTCCTTTTAAACAGCCGAGGGTGCATTGTGTTTATGCTCAAGCCAGTAGCAAAACTCCCATCAGAGGAGAATTGGAAGAGAAGTCTGAATCTCTCAAGAAGCCCAAACATAACATACTGTGGTATTCTGCCTAGAAAAAGAAAATTTATAGTGCAAACTGCATCTCTAAATATTTGCGGAACTCATAAATTCTCATGCCTCAAACAAACCACTGCCTAGAATGTAATGAATCAGAAGAACCAGAAAAGTAAAACCAAGCCACCTCATCTCCTTTTTCTAGGAATCTTAATATAAACATTCAACATCAGTGAATGAGTACAACTACAGTACCTTTTTCCTACACCCCACCAGAGGCAAAATACACTGGGCATTTGTAAGTTTCCATGAGTAGCATCAGTATTCCTCTCTGGCCCAGCAAGGGCAGCAGCAGAAGTAGCTGGGAAGACCCTGACTCAAGAATTAAAATTCCTAGACTGAATCTACACTAGTGAAAAATAAAACCAAATAAACCCACCAGATATGTTCTTGCTGTTCACTACCACTTAGAAATAATATTTTACGACATGTAGGAAGTTAAAGCCTTATGGTGTTTAAAACAATGTATTAGCACTTCCTTTTGATTAAAAAAAGTGTCAGTTAACAACCCAAGTTATTTTAAAAGAAGATGGGATCAAGAATTCCTAGAGGTCACATAGCTCCAAATGCTCTCATTTCTATGAACTTGTAGATGAAAAGAATCTTGTCAAAACAATATCTACATCTTTTCTTACATATACTGTATTCCATAATCAAAGAATCTCAGTCCTAATTATGATCCCATCAGCAAACTGAAGTAGTAACCCAAACGCATTAATTTGAGAGACATCCATCCCACTTCCTGGCCATCTCAGCCTTTTTATTTTTGTTTCTTCTACTGGAGGTGCAGAGCAGGATGCCTAGGGGACAGCAGTAATAATACCTGATAGATACACTATAGTAGGCTACAGCTGTGGAATCAACAGACACACCTAATACCAACTCCATGTGCCATCAGCCAGCAATGGCCTGCTTGCCAGACAGATGCTGAATCAGTCTGGCACTGAGCTGTTGACAGATTCATACTCAGAGGCTTATAAGAAATCTGCCTATTATCTTCCTTAAGTTCACTACAAATAGCCTTAAAACATAACCTGACTCAGAGAATTGTTATTGAACTGCTGTCAGGAATTTCTTGATCAGGGCGGGGCAATTCAAACAGATCACACTTACTCCTGTAAAAAAAATGAAATAATTGATGGCTAAGATAAAAGTGCATTCCTCAGTCTTTCAAATCAGGTGTGTTAAGTACTATGACACATCAGCAGAACTTTCTGACTTAGCTAAATACATTGTTTAGATGTAGTTATTTCTTCAAATTTTCCCAAAGAGAATATGAGGGGACAAAAAAACCAGAATACCAATAGTACCAATAGTAAGTGCCTTGACTGGCAACAGAGCTCATTAGGTTAATGGCAACATATCGCTCAACAACTTCACGGTTTCGGTGGAAAGAAGTCATTGCTGTGGTTTGCAGAGAAAGGGAGGGTGACACGGAACGTAAAACTGACCGACTGGAAAACGGCATCGGCTTTCTGTTTTCCTCGAGAAGGGAAAAAGGAAGAGGGGGGTAGGGGTGAGCCCGTCTGGCAGGAGGTGCTGCTCCTCCACCGGGATCAAAGCCGCCGGGGGTGACATCAGGGCTGGCCACCGCCGCACGGGGGGAGCCACCGGGCTCCTGGAGGCCATCGGGCTAATTACGGAAAACTTCAAAAGGAACTCGACGGTTCCCGTCTCGCAAGGGCTCCCAAAAAAAGAAAAAAAGCTACCCAAAACAGAGAAAGACTAAAGTTTGGCGGGGGG
>NW_005054297.1:14611628-14615766 GCF_000277835.1 Geospiza fortis
CAGAGACCCCCGAGCGCGGGCACGCGGCAGCAGAGAGGATGGTGACACGCGCGGACACACCGCACACGCCGCACACACCGCACACGCACCCCTGCACACACACGCACACGCACACCAACACGGACACACACACGCACCCCTCTCCCCTGTCCCTCCACTGCACGTCTGAGGAGGCCAGGGAAATGACACAAACCAAAGGTAACGCGCTCAAAAACGGCGTAAAGGCTCCTGTGCCTTTTGTTCCTTTGGTTTCTAATGGCTGTCACCTCTTGGGGTGGACAGGTTAGCAGCAGTCAGCAAAGCTCTCAATAATTTTTCCAGGAAACACAGAGAGGAGAGTTGACTGAAAAGGCATCATGGCTTGTTGGTGTTACAGATTGGAGAGGTTTGGAATGGCCTGAGCAGCCCAAGGCATGGAGGATGCTGAGCCTTCAGCCAGAAGCAAGCCATGCAGGGTGACCAGGGCATGCCAATCCTTCCCTCTTGAACAGCATGCTGAAGAGCGCTGTGAAATTTTAGAATTCTTGAGCACCATCAAAGTCTCAGTCTGAACCTGGATGGAAAACAAGCATGTTTCCTATGGAGACCATAGAACAGTGATAGGCGAATCTTGGAGATAGTGAAGTAAGCCTGGCTTCATAGCTGTGTGTCTGAAGTTGCTGCCTACACCACTTATTCCCCCTTTGTATTTTGCAAAGTTTTTTGAATGCTTGTTGCTTGGTTGACACATTCAGGACTGTAAAACAGCACAAACCAGCTACTTTTAAGCAGCTGCCAAACTAAAAGCATGGAAAAAAGTATTGTGAAAATTTGAAAATATCTGGACCCTGTCAAAGATTGTGATTGGTTCATTTTCTTCCAAGCCAACATCATATTTTGTATTCACTGGTGTTATTCTAATGTTCAGCTGTCATTTCTGCACTATGAATACAGATATAAAGTATACATAGTGGGATGCTTGAGCTGGCAATTTCCTGAAGAATAAACATCTCCCCCTTCTAGGAGGAGGAGGCTGCAAACTGTGGCCAACTGGCCATTATAGTGTTGTTTCTGGAAACCCCTACACAGCTCTAGACCATTAATTTACTTTAATAGCCCAGAAAAGGATGGAAATGCACTATATCTTCAAGCTTAACTTTACATATGTTACCTGCTTAATCAATTACCTCTTCGTATCTAGCCTGGCTTATGCACATTTTGGCATAGCCACATTTACCTTCATTTTTGAATGTTTCTTGTAAGGTCAAGATATATGTTTATTAGATAGGTCAGGCATGTAAAATGTTAATTCCTAACTCTAGCATGGGGAAAACAGACATATGCTATGCCCCACTGTTGAACAGCCAAAGTAATCCCAATCTAATTGGCTTTCTGTATGTATTGTCTTTCATTTTATGCAGTTGGTGGACTAGTAAGTGTCAGAGTAGTCCTGATGAGATGAAATATACTGGTTGCATATTGTGTGTGATTTTCAGTCTCAATTCCAGGGAAAAAAAAAAAAAGAAGAAATTTCTCCAATAAATATCCTCAAAAGGAATGGGGTGGGGGTGAGGGAAACATGCTGGCCCAAAGGCATTTCTATCACAATAATAATGCTGGAACCAGGAGACCACCAAGCGTCAAGTTAATACCCTCTGTAAAAATCAGGGTTTGCTCCTGTAAACACACACTGCCTAGGCTGCTTCCTGGACCAAGCCTTCATTTTGTATAGGAAGCTTTTGTATAGGACCCACAGGAAGCTTTTGAAGGAGGAGAGAATGGACTTCACAGAAAAAAATGGGAAAGGTTGGGGCAACTCGGCATTGTGAAAGGGAACTCAAAAAAAATCTAAAAATGAGATGAGACACGTACAATAGTGAAGTAAAATCCAAATTGAGAGGGTTGTGTGACAGTAGCAAATCAAGAATTTGAAGTCAGAGATTCATTTGGGGATTCTGAGAGGGGTGAGTGATAAGATCAGTGAATACTTGACAAATGTGTCCCAGACACAGAAGATGGGAAACTCTCAGTAATTAAATCAAGGGTTATCATTCTCCCCTCTACCACTCTGTTAAATAGCAAATGAATGCTATTTAATGATGATGCTAACAATGAAACACTATGCTTGTGCTTTAGTTCAGCACTCCTGTCTACTTGCAAATCTAATTAGCTTCCACAGTAAAGGAGGAATCTCCATCCTCATTCAGTCTCTGCAGCCATGTCAGAAACAGTGAGTTTTGTGATGGAGCAGTCTGTCTGTTGGGATCATTGCTAAAGAGATGCTGGAGGATTATCACTGACCTGGATTAGATTCTTGCTGGTAATCTAAAAGAGAAAGGCTTTGATTGTAGTTTGTTATCAACTGCTGAAGACACACAGTCACTCGGGCTTGCATTTTAACTTGGAATTCTATAGGGCTCCTTAAGCAGGCGTATTTTTGGAGCTGAAGCAAGGCACCAGTCTCATTTGCTGTAAAACGTGCTCAGAGGAACATTCCACCTGAGGCATGGGTGTTTAACAGGCTACAAACACCCTAATCACTCATCTGGCTTTAAAGAGTGTTGTGAAATCAGACGAGCTTTGGCCTTTAATATTTTTATTTCTTTATCTCTCTGGCTATTCAAAGAGCAGGCAGCTGCCTGACAGAGACACAGGATTTTGGAAGTAGCCTGCCTAAGAGGATTGTTTCTGTGGAGTACTGTTATCCTTAATGCAATCAATGAGCTCTTGCTGGATGGTAAAGTAATTGTAAAGGGTTGCCCGACAGGCACAATTACTCAGTTTAAAAGGTGAATTCTCCTTCTGTTTTAACTGCATAAGGGAGTGATTTGCAGGAAGGCATCTAATAATAAGGACTTGATTGTCCTCTGCTTTCCCTCCCAGGCCCAAATGCCTTAATGGTTAACTGTACCCCTGTCATCCTTTTTCTTCTAAATAGTGCAGTACACAGAGAAGTTCCAATTCACAATTTGTCAACTGACCTGCTGGTACAAACACAGGATTGTCAGACACATGACTGCAATTCTAAATGCTAGTATTAATATCCTCTTAGCAACAGCATGATAGATTATGGAGCACTTTCAAACTGAGTTTCCAGGCCTCTGGTTCTGGGCTGGGATTCCTTCTCGACTGGGGTATATCTGTATGCAGCATTTCCACAGTCCAAAGCACTTTCATGTTCCAACCATTGTCGGTGAAATAATTAAGTCTGAATTTTCTAGCACTTTACTGAAAGTAATTACTTTAAGAAGTCTGTAATTGTTCAGGCCTCTTAACAAAGAGTGCACTATCACTTTGCAGAGATAAGTGACATTAACAGTGCCTCGCTTCCAGAGAAGGAAAGACATGGTTTCACCTACTTGAGAATTGCAAAATGAAAGCAAGCATCTACCCAAAATGCTTTTTCACAAAATACATAGTAAATTCACTATATTGCACAAACAGAGGTACTGCTCTACAGCATGTAATTTATGAGCTCTCTGCTCTAGAAATCTTCCTGTAAAAATGAACACTATTAGAAATGTTACCAGCTTGTCATGTATATTAGACCCTTGTTGCTGATACCAGGCAACATTCAGTTGGGTGTTCCCCCCTTTTTTTGAACAGCAACACCCAATAAAGATAATTAACCTTGGCTTATTCTTTATGGTCCATATAAGCAGCTATTTTAAAACAAGAGGTAAGAGCTCTGTTTTTGTGCCTACTTTTGAATGCCATCAAACACTGTGAGTTCAACAGTTCAGGCTGGAAATGAAATAACCAAGTTCACACTGTATTTAAGAAAGACTCTATTTCTAAAGGCACAAGAGAATAAGAAACAAAAATATAATCAATTGACAAAGATACAATATGATAAAATATAAATGTGGAAAAATAAAATAGGAGAGAAAATCGGTATTTTCATTCTATTTTAAGCAGAGAGGATAAGCTCTTTAGCTTACATGGAATACCATTGGTTTATAGAAATTGACTGAGATGTAGGGTATCTCTCCCATATTGTGGTTAAGATGCTGTCACAGGTGAAGGTTTATTTGTGAAGACTGCAGAATTTTCTGCTGTTAATGGGTCAGCCTTCCCTTCAATTAAAAGCTATATTTTTACCTAAAAAAGGTGATTCATCTTTGCAAAAAAAACCAACTGAATTTATTTTTCAAGAAAG
>NW_005054297.1:14615800-14632572 GCF_000277835.1 Geospiza fortis
GAAGCATAGTTAGAATTTCCAACGTGTGATGAGAGCTCAGAGATGATCCAGAGTAAATGTATGGCTTGCGACACATAGAAGTCCTTCTTCCTTATATTTAGAAAAATTCAGAATAACTATTACTGATAAAGACAGCATCAATAATTGATCGCTTCTTCACAAAAAGGAATCTTAACCTGAAATTATCAGGATTAAAACCTCTGCATGTATGTGGTCAAAATGGTTGTGAAAGTGAGACCTAATGGATATGTAGGTTAAGGGGGACTGACTGTTACACTGCATTAGAGAAAGCTGTAATGAAGGTTTGTCTTGGCAAGGCACCATCCCTAGGTGTAGTGGTGGTAATTGCCTTGGTGGCTGTGTGGCAGCAGAGTGACACCAGGAGTCATCTCCAAACCCTCTCCTTTCTTTGTGGGTCATTTGAAAGGAGACATCAGTGCCCAAGTCTCACCCGTTCTCTTCCTGTGTGCTTACAAATCACAGTGTGCAATCAAGTGTGAGAGGAAGATGGCACAAAGGATGCTTTACTCAAAATATGTACTACAAAATGATCAAAAGATGAGCAACTTGATGATGGTGTAAAATGGTGGCAGGAAATAAAGCTCAACTTTGTGTTGCCTGGCAAATTATTATTTTTTTTCAGAACAATGCTCTTGTTTTCACTTTGTGTTCTTGTGACAACAGCTGTAGCATTATTGAATCAACCTGCTCTTCACTCTTCATTCTTAAAGCAAGTAGATTTTACCTTCCACCTTTAAAACCACCAGTTTCCAAGGCATTCCAATGTTAAGATGCATTTCTGTAAACCTCATTCTCTGTTCACACATGACCTTCAGTCTGATGAAGAAAAAAGGTCAGCTTTTACAGAGAGACAACTCTAACCTTTCATTAAACAAGATGTAAGATGTAAGTTGCCCATTAAAGTAGATGAAAACTGAAAGGCTGATGCCTTGAACATGTCAAAACAGTGATCAAAAATTGGTTTATGAAGCAGCTCTGTTGTTATGTTACACATGAGATGCTAGACTTTTCAGCATAAGACCCCAGGACTGTGTCAGCCATGCAGCACCCAGCTGGAGTTAAAAGGAGTAAGGGGAAAGGAAATAATGGTTTTGGGGTGGTGGTGGTTTTTTTTGTTTTTTGGCCAATTGGGGGTATTTTTAATTATATTGAATAAAAAAAACTATGAACAATGAAAATTTTCTTTTCAAAAGTAAGCTTTTTTCTTACTTCCATCTTCCATCTTGTGAGATCCAAGGCATTTTACCTAAATTAACTCTATATTCATTAAACTTACTTCCTGTGGAGGAAATAAGCACATGCACCCACCTGAACTGTTTGACCCTTGATGTGAGAGACTGTTGCTGTTTTAGCCTTGGGGAAATCTCCAGGATTCAGGAAATAATTTTAAACCCATGACTTTGTAAAGCATGATAACTATGGCAACTGGAACACATACATTGTGATGTCTAATTTCACCTCAGCATTCATCAGGGGAGGTACTAAGCTTGGTACTACAGCATGGAGAGTAGCTATTATTAACATCATGTGAAGCTACAGGGACAGGGAAGAAGGAAAACACATGTTAGCAAGGCCAGTGGTCAAAGTGAGGTCTGGTGTAAGTCATAATAGATTCATAATCCTTGGTCCTGTTCTTGACAGCACAGTAGACTGAGACCCAAAATACCTATCTGCAGTCTTGTTTTAAATTATCAGATAGCCTTGGTCTATCTACTCCCCTTCTCATATTTCATTTTTCTTTAGATAAATTAGGGAGACTAGTACATGCCTTTTTTGCAAAGTGTTTGAGAAGTACTGTGAAAAGTACTGTGTGAATTTTTTTATTTGTCTAATAAAAGTCGTCTTGTAGATTGCTAATTTGGCTGCTTCTTTTGTTGTTCATGTCCATGATCTTGCTTATTGTAACTAAAACCTGGCTCATAGCAGCAATTACCTTGCCTTTTACTGGGAGATGTGTACATGCAGACAGTTATTTAAGAGCACCTTAAGTAACTTGCTGGAGTGTCAACACCCATAATGATGTCTGAGGAAAGACAAGAGAAGTGGAGGGGGAATCTAGCTGTCGTGCCAGCAAGAACAAACTGAGTTGGAGAAGATTTATTAGGTGTATATTGCTCAGATAAATGTGATCCTGACTTGAATGAGAGCCAGCAATAGCAAGGGGAGGGGATCAGGCAGAAAGAAGTGGCTGTTTGGACTTTGTCAACAGATTCAAGACCTGACGAGGATTAGGAGGAGTAACAGAATTGTTGGGGTGCTCATTCATCACCTTAAAATTTAGGGTTATGAATTCTAAACGGATGGTCAGTTTAGCTGAAAAATGCTTCCTCGTCCTTCTTGCTACATTTCTCTTTTTAGGCCAGTAGGTTTGAGAGTGAAAGTATTGCATGATGTTATTTGTGAACATGATACAATGCATAGAAGTGACTGACATGTTAATAGGAGCTTTCGTGTTTTAAAAACAGTCTCATATTCTGTTACACGACCACAAGAAAAAGAAACATGGAAAGTGGTTAGTATGCTTTCATATTTCAACACTGTCACATTATGAAGAGCTACCTTTTTTACTCTCCTTGTTTTTGAGGTTTTACTTTTGTCTTCATATCAATTTACAAAGACATATGGTAAATTAGTTAATTCTTGAGAGAGGTAAGTCTCTTCTATCTAATCTTAGCCCAGAGCAGTTTTTGAATACCTACTTTCTGAATTAAAAAAACCCAAACTCCTATTTCTTATGACTGGGAATATATGAAAAAGCATTATTTTTGTTAAAGTAAAAAAAATTCAGGATCATGTCATATTCTGAAATGTCCTTTTTTTTGCATTCAACTTCAAAATGTAAATACAGATAGCAGTGATTGGAGAATGCTTTAACCTATATCTCTTTGCCCAGTACACCTGATAAACTGAGATTACCATGCTGTTATATTAAATTTTACAACAGTTCTGTCACTAGACAAACAAAGTAATCCCTATACTTGTTTTCCATTATTTTAAAGAAAACATGCCATGAAGCAGATTCTTTCCTGTGGTAGCTGGTCTTTTTTAAAGCCTGTGGTTGCTCAGTAATTTGCAAGAGCTATGCATCTACTGGAATTACTGTTAGACACGAGAAATTGATAACAGGCAAAGTTTCTCTTATTCCATTCTATATCAAATGTTTCACACTTCTGTATGACACCTCTAGTATAGCAAATGTGTTCTGAAGAACCCCTTTCATTTTCCATGACCACCAAGTGGCCAGCTGCACCAGGGATATGATGCCCTCTGTGGGCATCTGAAAAGTTACATATGTGGAACAAATACTCTGGTGTTTTAAAAATGCTTTTGCCATTGGATTTTCTGGATCTTTGGTTTTCATTGATTTTACTGAAGATTCATTACATATGATGGGTGGTAGAAAAGAATAAGCTGGAAGTAGATATAGAACCTGATTATTTCTTCATGGAAAATGAAGTTAAAACTATGAACAACATTATTTATAGGATGTGGTAACAAGGGTTTGGATCATTTCTGTTCTAGTACTTGAAAATGATAAGGATCTATTTTGAGAAAAGTAATACAGGGAAAAAATTCATTGAGCTTAGCTGCTTTTTGTTTGATCACAGTTTCAGAGAGTTCAAGGCAGCCACAGACATACCTGTGCTAGCATCAATGGTGCAAGTGATTAACAGTGATAGAACATCCTGAACCTTTCATGCTCAAACCAGAACTTTCTCTCCTTTGAAACAAGAGCCTTTACATCACTCAGTAGAATTGTATTTCTCATGAGCAGCACTGGAGTACAGAAATATTCTCAATTTTCTTTGCTGAGGAATCTTTATTTTTCCAACCACAGATCTCAAGATTAACCCTGCTCCCGGCCTTTGATTTTTAGTCAGGAAGTATAGACAATGACTCAAAAGGTGTATAGGCAGAACTTTCCATCTGATTTACCAGTATATTTTTATAATCTGTCATGCATGTCATGTTGATCTCACAAACTTAATAACCTAAGATCTAAGAAACTAAGATTGCCTCTTTCCTCCTTAATGTAAACCAGTGTTACCACTAAGAAAAATCATGAAAAAAAATATCCTGAAAATTTAGTTGCTAAGAGGTTAGAATATAGAACATCTGAGCTGATTAAGTGAACTGAAGTATTTGGGAAATATTTGGAAATAATAGCCACGTGTCACCTGGCCTAGCATGCAAGAATCCCACTCGTCAAAAAATTATGAGCCTTATATGAACCTGATATCCCAAAATCATATACTGTTTTGAATGTGGTTTTATATCAAAGAGGAGAAGATTGTGTGATTGCAAATATGTAAGAAATGAACCAAGTCCCCAAACTGGTGTTCACCTTTATGTTACATAGGTATCTGAAATGCTCAGTAGCTTATCTCCTTTGCTATTTCTGTTGCACTTCACAAGTTAGCTGACTTCATGATGAGATTTAAGCCATGAGGGAAACTTCCTGGCTGGCATACAGAATGAGAACAGGGGCAGTTCATCCTTAGATTTGCTTCTGAGGTGGTGAGTTACTGCCCACAAAGGTAACCTTTTAGCTAACCTGGGATCCTTGGGTGCTCCATCTGTTTATAAAGGGCAAAGTAACTTCCTGCATTGCCTTATGATAACACCCTTTCCCCCACTAAGCCATATAAAAAGCTTTGTACCTTGAATAAGAATTTCTCATCTTCATGTCTGTAACACCTGTGCTGGATATTTAGTTCACCTACTGAAAGCTTCTCCACCTCTTTGTTTCCATTTCCTATTGGAAACTAAATTCCTTTCCATTTCCTTCTTTTCATTTCCTTTCCATTTCTGTGTTTGTCTTCTTTTCCCTTTTATAGATAGCTTCTACTAACACCAGTTGCAAGGGGCAGAAGTGCCTTCCTTAGATCTTTTCCTTGTCTTCTATTTTTTTGGCTGACCCATGTAATGAGCAGGGAGAACATTATATCCAGAGCTGTTGGATTATTATCCCCAATGAAGGAAAAGCATACAGACCAAAAGGAGGAATTGACAAATGAGTTTCTAGATTCCCTAGAAAGAAGTGAGAATCTAGGATTCAAAATGTAAATATTGGAAGACTGAGAGACGAGATCACTGCCACACAGAGTGAATTGTGACCAAGTAAAGTGTATCCGCAATTGTAGTAACACAAATCTAGCAATTAATTTAATGCTTCCATGGAGCCAGTTAATATCAAGTGCTCAGAAGCCTTGGATATGAACAAATGTACTAAATGAAGGAGGAAGGAGAATGGCCTTCAAGTATCATGATGAATTTCTTCTAGAATTGCTTTATATAGCAATTAGTTATGTTAGGACAAACATTATCAGAGTAGACTGAGTATAACCTAAACCAAGATGAGACCTACCTAACACCTTATAGCTACTCCATAATGTATTGCAGAGCATTATGGAAAGCCCAGACAATTGTGATGGGTTGCTCTGTTTGACACGCAATAGTATTTGCCAGCTTACAAAAACTCCTTCCTTGGTTAGAAAGGACTTTGTTTATTTCAGGATGGAAAGGAATTTAAATGTCATTTTTACAAATTCATGTATGCAATTCTATTTGATTTGAAGGGTATATTGAAGTTGGAGTGCATAAATGCTTGCACAATCATGTGCTTAGTTTTTTTGGTGATGGATTTCCAGGATCTTTAACACTCTATTTCTGTGTTCTCAGCCACACTTCATCTGAAACTCTTAAACTCATTCCATTAAGCGTATCTCCTCAAGAATGAAAAGCTGATGCTTTATCCTCTGGCCACTTGTACCCACTATTTCTGATCTGTCTGATAATGCCAGAAATCGAAGTACAGATTATCAGAACAGCAAGGCTTTTCATAATGGTCTCTCTGCATGAAAAGTCCATGTGTCAGCTAAGAAAATGAATTTTTAATAATACTTGGCACTGAATGAGTGGTTTGTCTCAACGGAGTGCATCAAGCACTGCTTATCTGATCTTTGTAATTCTGAAATAGAGTTCACCTATTTGAATGATCTTTTTCTTAGCCATCTTTATATCAAGAAGCTTATTCAGGATATGATATCCTCAATTTCAACACATGGATTTGTTTTTTTAATAAGGAAATAAAAGCACAGTAGGGATATTTACATTGGTGTGCTCAATAACATTTATCTGTTGCACAGGGAACAAAATTTTCTGTGCCTGTTAAAAATTTTGGATAAATTTATGCTAACTTTTTAAGCCAGGCAAATTTTACGAAGTTTATGCATGAGTTTAATATATCTTTTGAAGATGCTATCGATGACCATGATGTCCCTTTCATTCTGTACTTAATTACTAAGTATCATTTTGTGTACATGGTACTATGCAAACTCCATGTGATGCCACAGAATGCAGCTCTGCAATTTGCACTGTTGTCAAATATAGGCTCTTAGTTTTCTTTGTAGCAGTTTGACATAGACTGTTGTCCTGGGTTTGCTTTAATTGAATTTTTGGTGAGGAGGAAAAAGGGCCAGTGGTCAACCTGTTACAACTCTGTATGTATATACTGTAAAGAAATAAATATACTCTTTATGACTAATTTAGAGACAAATGCCTCTTCTTTGCGATAGATTTGAAATAATAATCTGAAAAAATAAATATATACCTTAAAAAAGCAAACTAGTTATTCTTGGTTCACACAGCAGCACCTCTAAAAAACAAGCATTCCTTCACAGACTAAAGATGAATCAAAGTTCTCTGATTCCTGTAAAAATGTGTGTATCTACAGTCAGAGTTTGTTCTGGATCAATTCCAGTGCATTGTGAAAATAGGAACTAGAAAGGAAAACTCAAAAGGGCATTTTTAATCACTTTTACCTCTATTAACAATGTGATGCTATTTCCATCGTTCCTGTTATAAAAATAAGTAGCTGACATGTTCCCCAGAATTGATTATTGTGTTTTAATCAACAGAACAGCCATCAAGATATTTCAACCTATCAGGAAAGGGAGTGGAAAGGAGCTGACAGAGAAACCTCAAAGGAAGGACAAGACACTGTGTCTTTTGTCCTTTGTTCCAAGATGGAAATAAACTGTCTCCACTTCTGATAAGCTTTTCTTTTGATCTTTGTTTGCAATAATTAGGGTTAGACACTAAGTTATTTTATGAACCCTTTCAGGTTTAGCCCCCTCTTCTCTATGAATATGAATATGAATTATTTGACCTAAGCAAACAACTCAATTTAATAAGTTTTTATTATTTACTTTAATTTATGGAGATTTTGCCTAATATGCAAGGGAACTAGATAGGCATAGATTTGGGGAAGATGAAAAGTATTTTTTTCTTCAGATTTAATTTTATGTCATATTTTATAAATGTGAGAATATAAAATACATAAAAAGATAAAAAAATCTGTCTTCTGTCTGTCTGTCTCTATTGTATAAATACGTATATAGTTATATAAATATATAATTTCTAACAATTTAGGAATGTTCATCACACTGTGCTTGCCTCTAGTTTAGATGTTTTGGAAAATCTGCACTTTGCAATAAGGGTATAGATTAGTGCTCTCATTTATGAATATCAGTAAATATGTCAGGCTGTGGAGAGATGCAGCCTTTTACTCTAATTCATGCTGAAAGGCAAATTAGATCCAGGCACCAAAGGAAATACTGGGAAATAAGAATTTGGGATTCAGCTAGACTGAGTTAGAAGCATAATTGAATTGTTATCTGCTTGTGGTGCAAGCATAACAAGAAATTCAGGTGTTAGTTCAAGAACAAATGTGTTTTGCTTTGTTTGCAAAGCTAGACTTTGTCCTAGGTAAAAAAAACCCCAACAATCCAAACTCAAAGCAACACAAACAAACAAACAAAACCAATGAACTCCAAACCCATCAAAGCAAAAACCATCTCCACAAAAAACTGAAACAAATTAATAAGAATACTTAAATACATTGTAAATCTAGGCAGTTTTCACATACATACCAGAATTCAGGATACTACAGAGTAAAACAAACATAATAGTCAAAGAATGTAGGCAGAATAATTTCAGAAAACAGTCCAGAATTAAAGTGTGTATGTATTTTTACATCACTGATCATAGATTTTAAAGATCATTGTAACAACCTGAACCACAAGTCTTGCTTAGGTTTCCTGCTTCAAGCTGAATCTCCAGCATTTTAAACTGCCTCCCTTAGGAATGCACCTTGATTTTAAGATTTCAAATGACAACTTCAAGGTTTAAAACATGACAAATTACTTCAGAATTTATAATGTGTGTCTTAATAAAAATTTTTATCCCCTTGGATTCTAGTTTTTCACCAGTGTTCTTTTGTACCATCCTGGCAATCATAATCAAGCTGTGGGATTGCAATGAGAACTAAGTGATGCAAAGCTGTAACATCCCTCTAATGTCAAGGACAAAAAATATTATGTGTGCTTTGTTAAGACACATCATTGCATTAGTACACAGTTTCATGTCTGCAGATTTAAAAAATGCTATAATTTTCAGTAGCTTCCTGAAACATGTAATATAGTAATTTACTGTAAAATACAGAATGCTCATTAAGGGATCTAAATTGCTGAATCTCTGTCTCTCCAGTGGAATAGTCTACTCTTATCAGCTGAGTAAGTGATACAGTCTAAACAAAGGGTAATAATGTTCAACTGGAATTCCAGGAAAGGAAGCTTAATGCGAACTTCCTGATTTAATCTTACAAAAATAGAAAGGTTGATAGGATAAATGAATCACTCAGAAGAGCAGATTTTGCCTCATTTAATTAAAACAGACCATAAAAATGTCAAAGTACTCCTTTGTAACATTAACTGCAAAACTCATATACAAAGCTATTTAGAGTATCATTGTCATGCATGAGACTGAGAAGAAACTCTTCAGAGAAACAACTCAGGTTTCTCAAAATTTCTTCTCATTTTCCAGCCTGGAAAACATGGTGACAGATACATGGACATTTCTTATACAATTTCCTGTATCTTCTGCTTTTGGTGGGTCAGGAAAAGTCCTAGAAATAAATTTGGAACTTCTGCTTTTGGGATATAATCAACAAGTCAGAGATGCCTGAATACTGAAGAAAAACAAAAGAACTATTTTGAGTCTCAAGAAGAGGTTTTGTTAAGTCCAGTTTGTGTTCACTTTAACTTCCTGACAATGTTAGCCACTCAGCTATGGAATTCCACAAAGAAATTGGAATAAACAGTTTTTTGAACAAGATACCAGGTAAGTTGCTGGGAAACGAGCAAGAGAGATGGTCCTGCATTTCAGGTGGAATGTAAATGACAATGTAGTAGGCCCTCTCAATCTTTAAATTGCGCAAATTTGTAACCTGTCAACACCTTTATATACAGCCAATATGAAAATATCTAAAATGTAAGTCAGCCAAATGACAAACTGTGATTACAACTGTCTTCTTGCCCTCTACAAAACCAGCAGGAAAATGTGTAAAAAATATGTGTGTACTGCTATAACCCTCTCAACAAAAACAAGCAGGATATCCACAGCACTGCCAGAGGCCATCCATATCAGAGGAACGTGCATCCCATTTCCTGAGTCTTGCATGTGTTCAACCCACAATCAATCCTTGCCTTAGGTGGAAAGTTTTTACTTAACATTTGAGCTTGAAAATTTCATCTTCTTAGAAATAGCTTTTTTTGCCCAATAATTTTCCACTTCTAAACTCTTCCAGGATTGACTTCTGCTTAATGACAAGCTGATGGTTGGGAATCTTTTTGTACTCTTAGGGAGAACCTTGCCACAGCTGGCTTTTTTTTTCCCCTGATTAGGGTTTGATCCCAGGTTGGTTTGTTTTTTGTTTGTTTGATGTTACCAGTTTTTATTGCCTTCTAGTTTGTTACTTTCTTCTACTTTGTTTTCGTGGCTGTGTTTTTTCCTTACTAATGTATAAAGATTCCCAGAATGGGATATCAGAGAGACACTTCAGCTGAGAGGGCTGCTGTGTGCATTTATGGCTGAGTGCTGCAGGAGGAAACAAGAAGAACCAGACCTGGTGAAACATCACATCCGTGCATGTGAAAGATCTTCAGAAACATGCTAAGGGTAGATATGGATGACTGATAGCATCTGCAGTTGGAAAAGGTGCAGCTCCAAGTTAATACTGAATTCTATTTTGTTAGATGACACTGATGTCTATTTTACTCATTCCTGAGCCCTCAGAAAATCCAAGGACAGGATTAACCGAGTCAGATACAACTTCGATTTTTGGTTTTTGTACCAAGATGTGAAGAATGTGAGGAATGACTTCTACATATGTAGAAAATCACATGGGAAGAGGAAGAAGGAAGAGGTAAAAGAGCGACACAAAAGTCCTAAACTACATGGACTCTCTTGCCTAGTGATTGACTCCACAGTGAAAATTAGGGATTACCTCCCACTGGAGATTTAAAATGGGAAAATCCTGAACAGTGCTAGAAATCAGGTTAGTGTTATATGAAAGTAGAAAAGAGATATCAAAAAAACAAGCTCATACTGACCAAAAAACAATGCAATGTCCTCACTCCCCGTTGGGCCTGAGGTATCTGGGTTTTTCAGCCAGCTGTGACTGATGAGGCGCCCATCTGCGATGAGCTAAGGATGGGATGTGAGCCTTGGAGTCAAAATGGAATTGCCTACTTTTGACCAAAATGTACTTTATAGGCGGGTGTGCTTTGACTGCCAACTATCTGTTTTCTTTTGGCACTAGAAATAACAATCTTGGATAACCTCCCTTTGGAGGTTTAGTTCCAGTTACAGATATTGCAGAGGATTCTTCCATTTCATAGAAAAAAATGATGAAAATTAGAAGGAACATGCTCATCTTTTGCCAGACTTGCAAGATATACGTTTCTCTACATATTTAGTGGTTTGGGTAATTATTTTCTTAATTAGGAGACTTGTCAAAACACATTATGGTGACTGATTTCACGTCACCACTGTTTTTCCTAGCAGTTTCTGATTGCTGATTATATGTTCCAGAAAAACATTAATTTATAATTACTGACAGTAATTTTCTAGAGACCATTAGCAACCTAAATGTTATTGCCTACCTAAGTATTTTACAGCTTCCCCAGGGAAAAGAAAGTAAAAAAAAAAAATTTTTTTTGCATACATTTAAAATTTTAGTTTAGAAAAGGGAGTTCTGTGTTTGATTGTATATTAGGAACTTAAAGGCAAAAGATGATGAAAACATGCATGTCTGTCTGTGCTATTCCTGCATGATGATGCCTACAATACTAAATGACATTTGCACTACTGTGAAACTTTCAACAGAGGTTTGCAAAGCATGCTGCAAATGGTCTTTTAGTCTCAAAGTAATTTTAATGCAGGAGTTCTCACTCTACAGTTAGAGAAACTGAAGCACACAAGAAGATATGGCCATTTTCCACAGCAACATTCTGAACTGGCTGAGAAAATTGTGAACAAAGCCTGCCTGTCTTTTGCCCTTTTCTGCACTTTACCCTTGGGTACCACTCACAGCATCCCATACACTCCAGGACTGGCTTGTGCCTCACTTTTGCACTTTTGTAGCAAGAAGGAAGACACTACTGGTTCCAGTACTAGACCCAAAATTGCTTGAAGTTTTTGTGCTCAGTCTGCTTCTGACACTTCCAGTGCACATTGTTACTAATGCAAGACATTGTCATGAGGGTGCCATTAAATATAATGGTTTTATATAGGATGCCATGTAAAATTCAAGGTCTGTGTTGTTTTACAGAAGGAGAAAATACAGAATGATTTTGATGTATGGACTAGTATCTGGTGCAAGGTATGAATTCAAGTATGCATCTCACCTGGTTTTCTTTTACCTTATCAATAACATTTATAATTTTCTTATCTAGGGATAACCTTAGAGTTTATGCTGTGTTATTTGGAATCCTTGATGCAAGGCAGAATCTTGGCAGCGTAGCTATTCTGTACCAGTTTACCAAAGTAATTTTAAGTATCCAAGGATATCTATTTCTTGGTCATTTTAAAACCACAGTTATCTGCAGCTTCCATTCTCTGCTAACAGATGTTTTGTTACTAGTGTTCAATATTATGCAATAAGACAGCGAGTCCCCAGAACTCCCTGTTAGGAACACAAAGTACTCTAAGATAGATCACTTTCATATTTTCTGGCATTCAGCAATGGCTAAATCTCCAAAAGGTTTGTACGTCCATTTAGTTTAAACTTAATATCCATAACTCAGATTCCTAGAGCTAAGTTTTCCCAAACTCAAAACCAGACTGCTTATATATTGAGCTGCATCTCTTTTAAATACCTATGTGCAGACTCTGGTGCCAAGGACTGGTTCTGAAATAAAATAAGGATTGTCTGAGGTGTTCAGATTTACCTTGATTATAATATTTCTCAGGAAGACAACTGAACAGAAAGAACTTCATTTGAGGCATGGCTGAAGAAGACTTTAAAGTGCTGGAAACCTTCCTGTTATACACTAGTCACCCATGTCAACTGGGAAGAGCACAGGCTGCAGATGTAGATTTTTAGCAACAACTTCAGTGATATCAAGTATTTGGAGAATGTTAATTGCTCCACTTTACAAGAGTCAGACAGCAAAACATTTTCGTTAATTTTCACTGATTTTATCTCTTTTGCACACACAGTATAGTATATCATCTGGAATGATTAAGCATAGATAAATCAGTTCTTCATCGCAGACCAATGAATGTGTAATTGACATCTTGACACTTCCACAAAAAAATAAAAGCCTTACTGAGGCAGTTACATTTGAAATGCTGTGCAGCACATACTTTTTTTTCTTCTAATGAAAGATAATTGAACATAATTAAATTACAATTTCTTCATGGTTTTGCAATGATAACATTTAAAGTCTGTGTCATTCCCTTTTTGCAGCTGTTATTTTGTTCAAGGAGTCAGTGTATTACTTGACTTTTCTGTAAGATTTCCAAGATTACCACTTTTACTTCATTTAATGTTACAGTATTTGATTGGGCTGTTCTTATGTGAATAAGTGAGTGGAGACTTGCAAAAGGTATTGCAAAAATTTTCATGAAAGTATAAATAATTGTTTTTTCTCAGAGCTGAGCTTGTGCAAAAAAGCATCAAGCACCCTGTGGTAACAGATGAAATTAGCTGTTTGATGCAGTACCAAAACAGAGTAAAAATAATTCTGCAGAAACTCTGTGGGGTGCAAGAAGGGGTAAGAAAATGATGGAAACAACAGAAAAAATTTTAGATGATAGCTTAAAGGACATGAGGAAGCACACTGAAAGCATCTCCTGTAGGACAAACAGAGGAAAAGGCTTTCACAATTCATTTCACAATTCATAGCCTGTAGAGAATGTGTGAGGGTCATCCATGGCAGCAGGCGCACACATGGCATGCGCAACATCTTCTGGGGATGGACACATGCACTGAGTAGACACAGGAATGAATAATTACTTTGAATTGTGCAGAGAAACACAAGTTCTGCATCTTCTGCTCTCATGATCTACCATGTTCTTAAGAACCTGACTTTTGATTTGCTCCAGACTCAAGTGGCCCCCTCCAGGCACTGCTTCCCGGCCATGTTTGCTGTCATGCTTGCACAGAGTCTTCTTGCAGCCTCATTGCTAGAAAAATCTTCTCTGTTTCTGGACCTCTCTGCTGTCAGAAGGGAAGTGGCTTATTCACACTCTGCTTTGTTTTCCAAGGAAACTTTGTTGACAGCTTGCAATTCCCTCAGAGCCCTTGCGGGAGCCTGAAATTTTGCCCAGGGTCCTCTCACCACAGAACTGGCCGAGAGCTCTGGGCGCTACTTCAGCCAGAAGGCTTGCGTAGAAAGGAGGGAGGGATATTGCACAGCAGACTGATTTACTGATCCTGGACCTTGGATTTGTACTTCCAGCCTTCACTCTCCACCCTCCCAAAACTTGGATAGCAAGAGGAATGCCTTTCTCCCTTGCTGTGTATATGCTCAGGGTTATAGCAAAGCCACGCAATTTCCATGAAGTCATCTCATGGCACCTAGCTAAATGTTTTTTAAAATACTGCCTTCTGCATGGGGAGAGAAGAAAAGAGTCTCTGTTGGGGCTGGGGCACAGTTGATGCATGAAAATTGATGCAAATATGTCTGTTCTCCAACTGGATGTAACAGGATAGGATACATACATAAAAGAGTAGGAAAAAGCAGAGTAAATAAAATACATGCAGGTATTATTCTGCTCTTCAGGGCAATATGCTGGGTTCAACCCCTGAACTGTCTATTGTACATCCCAAACAATATAGATTAAAAGTGAGATTTTTTAGGTAAACGACACATTCAATAAACCCTTGCCAAGAGATAGCCGCAGGTTAGAAACTGAATGGTAATAGGTCAGAGAAAGAGAAGAAATCTCTTTTTTGTTCCTGAATCACAGGGATGCGAGTCCTGAGGGCTAGAGCAAAGTGCACATGGGCTTACTAATAACTGTAATAATCCAAAAACATCCAGAAGTAAGGAATAATTTAAACTCCTTATTATGTCGCACTGGCTTGGGAGAGGATCTAAGTTATGTTGTTTATCACATCTCATAAACAATGAACTGAATACACTTGCTAATAGGAAAGCTTGATCTTAACATTATTCTGTAGCTTGTGCTCAGTTTTGGTGTTTTTGTAAGGGCAAACAGAAATGCTTAACAAGAACAGATAAAATAACAAAAAAATTATTTCTCTGGAATAATGATCCTGGAAAAGCAACAAGGAGACTGCTTAAATGTAAATGTCAGATGATAAAGGCTTCAGCATGTATCCTTTTTCCTTTGCTCTCTTATCTTATGAAAGAGACAGCTGGAAAAAGTGAACATAAAATGACTTATTGAAGAGTTGTGCCAGTCCATTCCTTGCTGATATATCAGTTAAGTGCTTTAGAGGAAGCAGAATCTGATTCTCCCACATTTCCAGAAAACCCAGGAACTCACTTCTTTCAAACACTGGCAAAAATAAGTAGGCTATGAGTATTTTCTCTGACAAGCTTTAGTCATGAATGCATATAATTTAGAGAAGCTGAAAATGGTATATTTGCAACCACATATGCAAGATGTCAATATACCCTCTGGAAAATCTGCTGCAGCTGGCTGATAGCCTTACAATATTATTAAATGTGGGGTTATTATTTCACCATGTTTACATCACTTTTGGATACAACATAAGGAGGGAGAAGTATTGGCCCTGCTGTACTAGACAATGAGCTTTCCATATGTTGGAAATAGCATCCAGAAAATAAACTGCCCAGCAAAAAAAAACCTTGGTATCAATGAGCAGGAGTACTCAGTACATCAGCAATGATCCCATCCACCAGATATTTTCAGACTCTGCCTGTGACCATGCTGTCTGATCTCAAAAAAGGAGAGGGATGTTATTTGTCTTAAAAAAAAAAGTAAAAATAGTTAAGCCATCCGTCAACTGAAACCAAGACAAGTGTTCTGTTCTCACTGTTGAAATGGGATATTATTATTCTCATGGGGATTAATAAGCCTAGCTAGAGGAGTCTGGCCCTTCAGGAGGTCAATAGAGGAATGCTTATGATTAATGTTTTGGTCCATGGTCTATCTCTATGCTGTGTTATTAAAGCTACGTCGTCTTTTACCATCCCCTTTTAACACAACGTTAACTTTCTGCTAGCATTGATGTTGCAGACTGCCCTTGGCTCCATGGAGTAAAATAATACTTTGTGGAAAAGACTTTGCTGTACAAATAAGCAGATTTAACATCTCAGTTTTTCCCAGCTCTCAGATGTCAGCATTGCCTGTAATTAGCTGTGAGCTGGAATGTGGGCTGCCATGCAGTGACCACACCAGGCATCTTCTCTCACATCTTGATTTCCCATTTCAAATATCCCTGTTGAGTTTGGAAAGTGAATTGTGTAAGCAAAAGAAAGCAAAGGAGAGGAGAGTCAGAGCAAGCATAGAAGGTGAGCCTAATGTAGAATCAGCCTACTAAACATTTTTTGTTTGTTTTTTAAAATTATTAGTCTTCACAAAAAATACAAAACACTGTTGGAAAGCATTGCTTGAGCAAGTAGATGCCTTGAATAAAATAATCGTGTATATTCAGCAGTTAAAAATATATTTCAAAGGGTAGTTTCCACTATGGAACTCAAAACTCTCAAAATGAATGACTGGGGACAACAGTGATGTATTTCCAGGTGCTTTTATTTTTTATAATCAGATTAAGGGTGAAAGGTGAATGCTTGTAAATTCTGCACAAAGTCTTGTTTCTTCACCCCACAAATCTGTGAAGGCTGTGTAAATCTGCCCATAAAACCTAGTCCTAATCTGTTGCTATCATGAGGCTGTTAGAACAAATTTTCCTGTTTGAAGTAAATTTAGTTTTTTGACTGCCATCATTCTCCTGACTTTCATAGAGGTGCTTCATATTTGCAATGAAACTAGAGAGCAGACCCAGCCTCCCTTGGATATTGTCAGCTATGGCTGTCAGTGAAGGTGAGAGAGCTGTTGATTATTTGCCCAATTTTATTCTGCCACGTACCAACAGACTCTGCATGTGCATGCTTTTGTTGCCTATAAACAAATGTGAACAACACTGTAATATAGGGTTTTGTTACTTCATTACCTGTTTTTTTTCCAAATGGGTAGAAAGATACACCATGAACTTCAGCTAGTCCAGAGAATGGCTCTCTGGTTTCCACCACACTTCTCTGTGCAACTGGATGCACTTGTTGAACTCTTGAGGCTTTAATTGTAATGACAGTGGATATCCCAAACATTAGCACTTCGGGTAGGTACAACTGCTGCTTTTAGAAGTAATTTAGGCAGTGACAGTAATAGCAGTTGTTTTTAATGAAATG
>NW_005054297.1:14632617-14668401 GCF_000277835.1 Geospiza fortis
TTTGAGGTATTTCTATAAGGCCTATGGGTTCTTCCAAACAGAAGGAGGGAAGGGGACAGGAGGCAGATATTATCTCTGAACTCCTTTTTTCAGCATACAAATATGCTCCTCAGATTGCTAAAAAGGCATCTTTTTGTTAAACAAAAATAACTTGTAAAATAAAATCCTTACTATCTCTGTGCCCTGTAACACACATTATTTGGGCAAGAAAAGGTAAGCAGGGAACTGCCAGCAAGATGACAAATGTGGTGATGTTGACAATACACTGGGTAACAGAGGCCATGTTAAATACCAAAGTGAGCATGGACAGTCTCCAACAGAAATGGCAACAATATTCAAAATGTGTTGGAAAAGGCATGTGTTTTTCAAAACCAGCTAAGAGTCACAGGCTAAGCATTCAGCAACTTTCTCAGGAAAGATGGCCATCTGAGGGGCTGCTGCTTTTGCAATAACAATAAACCTCCCAATACACAAGAGCTGTTAGCAGCGGAGCGACTAAACTTGGGATGTAAATCATTCTCCAGCTTTCATACAGAGAATTGCTAATCTCTCTGGAATATCATGTTAAAGCCATATTTTGCATTTCCATGAAGATTGCGCGGTCTGACAGCAATGGTTTGTCCCAAAGCAGCGATGGAGCTGGGCTAGCCCTGTTTTAAGGCGTTGGAGTGAAGCCAGCATTTCTTCTCAGCTTCTCAGAGAATGAGTCAACACACCTGCTCTAAAAATCTGGATGCAGTCAGCAGCCAACGATGTAATCTTTGGCACAGTCACCAGAACTCCATCTGAATTATGTTCTTTAATTCGGGTTTTAACGCTTTTAATCAAGACACCATTGGAATTTTTCAGGACCTCAAGATTTTTTTCCCAAAAGATATTCAATAAGAAAGTAAAACTGCTGCTTGCTTTAGCTAAAATGTTGATGTTTCTTATGAAAAGTATAATAAATGTTACTTTTACAAATACAAATAAACTCTGTGTTTTTGGCAAAAACCAGTCTTTTAATATTTTTTAAATTGGCTGTGCTTTCTCAGAGATTGTAGGACTATGTTCTGCAAAAGAAGCATTCCTATGAGTAATTCCATAAAGTTAGGGAATTAACTCATGTGAATAATGGCTTGCAGGGCTCGAACCATGTTTTTGGATATTTCTTGAATATACATATACCAGAAAGAGAATTTTAATTGAGGAGTATATTTTAACTCCACAACAAAGAAGAATCAAATAACTTTGGTTATCTGACCTTAAAATATTATCTGCCAGTTTCTACAGAATGGAAATGGTGTGAATTGTGGTACAATAACACAAGTTAGCATAGAGGTAATATAAATCCCACTGAAAACCCTGTTGTTAGGCTGTGAAGCAGTGGGTAACATTACGTGTATGGTGCAAATAAGCACAGCACATTCCACAGCTCAGATCTAGCTATAACCAGCAGAGAGCTTCATTTTCAGGGTAGTTTGAAAATGCTGAGATATCTGTTCTTCCACGGCCAGCCATCAATAGAGGCAGCCACTAAAATTTTGTTTATTGGCATGTGGTTGACAATAAAGTTTTGCACTTTGTCCTGGTGCAGGAGGAGGTACTGCCAAATGAGCTCTGCCCAAGGTATGGAGGAAACCACTCAAGTAAGCTCTGTATCTTCCCACTGTTGTATCTTCCCATTTAATTGGTCACAATGGGGACGAGAGCAATATGCTGATGGAGCTCTCCATGTTTCAAAGCCAGTGGAAGATCTTGAGCTCTTCATGTATGTTACCTATTATCTAATGTTGCAAAACAGAGTTAATTAAAAAGCAGAGTAGTTAATAACACAAGTACAGAGAGGAGTCCTCTATTTATTCAAAATAATTCAGTGTTACTGCTTTGCAAATAAAAATGCAGCTTTAGTTTATGTGTTTTAGAAAAACAACCAACAGCTTATACAGGGTTTCCTTAGATGCAATATTGGCCATGTTACTTCCTAAGAAATATTTCAACCAAAGTGGTTGATACCTAATTCTCTAAGGTTACTGCCCATCTGACGTGTTAGTGTACAAAATGTAGAAACTTCACCCTGTGAAAGACCTGAAATACATTATCAGTTAGAATCATGGAATGGTCTGGGTTGGAAGGGACCTTGAAGATCATCTAGTTCCAAATCCTCTGCCATGGGCAGGGACACCTTTCACTAAACCAGGCTGCTCAAAGCCCAATCCAGTCTGGCCTTAAACTCTTCTCTGGGCAGCCTGTTCCAGAACCTGACCAGCCTAATAGTGAGGAAGAATTGAGTTCAATCTACTAAGAGAAATATTGAGTCCTGTTTGGAACAAGACTAATTTCTTAATGTTTGTAAATAACCCATTAAAATGGGCTATTATTTCCACTGGGGGATGCAACAAGGAGTAGGAGGATTATGTAAAGAGAGGAGCTGTGTCTGAGAGTATGACTCAAATATTGTACTCTTAAATACAGAAAATAATGGATACACAAATTGCATGTAAGCTCTGAGATTAATATCCAGTTGGAAAAATGGGCACAAATGGATGGATGGATGAAGGACCAATGCTCTCTCATAAGCCACATTTCCTCAGAAAATTGTGTTGAAAAAGTATACCCTTAATACTTCCATTGGCAACCAAAGCCTTCTGCCCAAATAATGTTGATTAAAGTTTACTGCTACTGTTACTATCCCTATTAGACACTTCATGTTTATTTCTGTATCTGTCCAGACTAACTAGTTACATTTAAGTATATTTTGTAAAAGTAGAATGTAGAAAAAGCTTGAAAATATTTCATGATTGCTATTATTGATGGAACGGGGTGTTATTTGGTATTTAAATCTATGTAATTGAGACAAATCCTTTAAAAATTTCTTCTCAGATTTTTAAGCCACATAATAAACGAGTAAATAAATTGAACATAAAACTCAACCACCTGTCTTTATTTAATATGTATTAGCAGCTGGCTTGGGCTTTTGTCATGACTGTGGGAACGAGTTAACATGTTTAAGACAAGTAAGCCGTATCCATGGCTGACTTGCAGTTGAAGCTGTCCTCCACACAACTCAACAGCCACATCAACAAAATGAATGCTAGGAAACAGCACTAGAAAATGCATTCCTCTCAAGCTGCTGGAGCAGGGAGTCCTCAGGTCAAGGGTTCTGTGAGAAATGTGGGCCAACTTAATGGTGCTTCCAAGTGAATCGTTCCACAAGCCATCTGTGTGTTCATCACTGAACAGAAAATGAAGTTTTTCTGTGAGAAGGAAAGCCTCAAATGCAGTACTTTCTTTGGTTCACAAAAAACTGTATCATTATGGTTCAATAGGAGTTAGAAAGAAAAGAATGTTAAATAAAATAAACTGAGGTTGTTTAGAAATTTCAAACTTTCCTCTGCACTTTTGAAGCTCTACCATCTACTCAAGTATCGAATCCTCTATTTTCTTAATCGTTTCTCAATCAGTCATTTTAGTACTTGTTGTTTTGGCTGGGATACAAGATGATTTTTGCATCTAGGAATAGCATGGAGATGTCAGGCATTGTGCACTGTCATCAGCTCCTCGTGCTGGCTGTGAGATTGATGTAATGAGCGAGGGTTATGGGAGATTATGGATGATTAGAAACAGGAAAATGCACTCTTAAAATGGGGCAAACTGGAATGCAGAAAAATTGACTCTGCTGCCAAGAGGCTTTTGGAAGTGTCAATGGGGCTATGAAAAAGAACTGAAATAGCGAAAAATATTCAATGTGTCATTAATTTGTGGTGTGGTTATTGCCTATGAAGATGCACTGAGTGTGGTGTCAAATTTCTGTTTTATTTTGCTGCCAATAGATTTTTCTTCTTTTAAAGAAAAAAGATATTTTCCTCCTTTTCTCAGCCTGCATTTTCTTTTTTTTTTGGTTCTGGCACTTTTAGATTTTACTAATGATTGAACATACTAAATAGGAACTGACCTTTTGCTAGAAAAATGCTCACAACAAAGAATCAGTAAGCTGTAGATATTTTTTGTGTAAAGAAGCAGTCCTACGGTCCTTACTAGGTTGTGCCCCAGTGCTGGGACTGTTACTCCTTCACCCAGTTGCACAATTCCTGCATACTCCCTCCAGTTTATTCTTTACCAAGGTAACTGCCCTTTTCAGTCCTGAGAGTTTCATTCTTCCTGTCCTTACTTGACTTGGCAGCAAATCTAGGCTGAGGATCTTGAAAAGCAACATTGGGATCAAGGAGAGTTTTGTGTGGTTCAGACTGCTGAGTTGGGGTGCTGGCTCCTTCTCCCAGTATATGAACCCAAACACTCAACATCAATAGCTCATGGGGTTAGCCAATATATCAGCAAGGAAAGCAGATGCACAGTGTATTTAGCATTCAGACTTTAAGCAGTACATGATTTCAGGATGTCAGATTCTGCAGTTTTGACTCATTTTGTAGCCTTCTCTTTTTTTAATGCACAATTGTAAGGAAGAAGTTCCTAAAGAAACTAACATGATGCAGGGCTCATTGCTGAATGACTGGTCTATCTTTAGATAAAAGGCTGTTCTGTGCTCAACGGATTAAACTGAGCCCTTGAGATATTTGAAGTTTGTTTTGTCACTATCAGATAAACACAACAGTACATGCTAGCCTGCAGAGGTTCATGACTAAACTGTTTGCAAGGTTAAAAAGAAAGGGAAAGGAAAAGCCTTGTTAATCTTCTCCATTCCTAATTTTTTGAAAAAAGTAAATATTTTTGTAAAAACATTTCAAAGGCTTCCACTTTTAGCTATGTGGCAGGTCGAGATTAGGGAAAACCCAAGCACCCCCTAAGGTTAAACACACTATTTGTCTCTGTCTTTCAAACTACATCTGAGTATATTTTGCAGATAAGTTTAGATAGGTTAAAGCTCAAACTCCTTTCCTTTGACTTTTTACCCAGAAATATATAGCCAGAGACGAAGTAAATTCAGAGCAATTATTTTCCTCTCATTAAAGATACTCTGCTCAGTTCCTAGAACTAATAAAAAAATAATTACTCAAAAAGTATAATGATTTGAAGTTCCTATTACATTACAGATGGAATATTTTATGAGTAAAATAAAATTTCAGGCAGATGGCATTTTAGACAATTGAAAAGCTTTTAAAGGGCTATTAGATATGCTTTGTTTACCACATTCAGTCATTCATATTATTAACTTATTTATTTGTCCCATAAAATATTAGAATAGTTTTTGATAGATAATTTTCCCACTGTGATTTTTTCTGAGGTAGGGAAACAACAATGATTATTTATATAAATTAATTAATTTGCATTATATTGTAGAAATTAAGCTTTGATTTTGAACATGAAATTGGATTAGATGGGGGCAAATGCACTTCTAAAAAGACCAAAGAAACTGTTTGCAGTTCACTGTGTCTTGTGCTTAGATGGTACCCCTGATGTGAGTGGTGGCAATGGAATTAAATTTCATTTTCATTAATTAAAGTTATTTATTGTGCAGGAAAATTCCCTAACTCCACATAGCAAAAATAGTATTTACAAGTGCTACAGAGACATCTCTCCAGCCAATACAAGACAAATACCCTGCAATTCTTTTCTCAGGCTCAGGCTCAATAATATATTAATATATTCAGAATAACTTTATATTTTACTTATATTTATTTATATTTTAAAATTTTAGCTTGGGAATAGACTGTGTAAACATTTCTGTCTGTCTTGAATAGTAGGCACAGATCTTAGCTGCTGTGAAGTGGCAAAGTGCCAGCATCATAAAAGAAAACACATTTATTTATAATGACTGACTTTCTGAGCCAGGAAATCTCTTTGATTTCCTTCAGTGACAAGAGACTCTTAAGTACAGGTGAGGGTAGACAGACAGGCAGATAGAAAAATATTCCTTATAGCAGTACTGAGAGATTTGCTGGGGACAAGAGGACCCCAGCAAGGGATTCTTCTGTGTAGAGTCACAGGGCTGATGCCCAGATGCCTCCTCTTGCTGTGGGCCCCCAGAGCCACCCAGGCAGGGACACTGCCTGTGTGGTTACCCCAAAACCACATCAAAGTAGGGTTTACACCACAAAACAGAAAACAACAAAAGCTACAGAAACCCTATTTCCCTGTGGTGAGAAGGGAAGAATTATTTCATCCAGCCTCTCAGCTAGAGGAAGCTCAGAAGCAGCAGCAGCAACAGAGGCAGAAGCAGCACAGCAGCAGCAGAGGCAGCAGCAACAGAGGCAGAAGCAGCAGCAGCAGCACTCCCTTCCTTGTGCAAGGCACATCCCGTTCATGGACCTCAGGACATGATCTGGCCATATAACCTTGGAATGTGGGTAGCAGATGCTGGGGAGCCCAGTGCCCTACAGATGGCTCACACATGGTTTTCTCTTCCCCACCCCAGTGCTCTATTGTGGCTGTCTTGCCACTGCATTGTCTCAGCAAATTGAATGGGTGGGGGTTTAAAAGAAGAAACAAAGAAGGAAATCTGGCACTCTGCAGGTGCAAACCCTCCAGCAAGGGCAAGATTTTAGGGGATTACTACAGAAATCGTGTCAGTTAGTTCAGACAGAGTATACCCTGCCACTGAGACCATTTTCTGCAAGGCTTGTTGACTGGCCCTGCAAGCAATCCAAGGTTTGAGAAAGCAATTCCTTCCCTTGAGTATTTATCCTGTGAAATGTTCCCACCGACAGTATCTTAGCCTGGAGTTTTCTTGTGAAGAAAACATTTGCTTTTACTCGCTTCTGACTAAGACAGCCATGCCTTACTCCCAATCTTTGTGTAAATCTTCATTTTCATTCCTTTTTGCTTTTGTACTCATAGATGGAAATGTCAGCTAGGTTTGGAAGAGCAGTGGATCCCCACTATAGGAGGAAGCAGTGTCCATGGCCTGGTTTTAGGCAAGCTGACCTTAAGAATAGCTCTTGCCTGAAGCTTTTGGCAAAATGTTATATTCAGTTTCCTACAGATACCGTACGTGGTTTGTAACTCATAGGATGTAGTGAGTTTTATCCTGCCACAGTGTGGTCAGGAAAGATGCCTGTTCCTTTCATCCAAAAGTTTAAAATTAAAAGCTATTTTTCACCAACATGACAGCTGTGTTTCTTTCTGAATGGAAAATAAAAGTTGAGTCTGCATTTTTTTCAGGTTTCATATAAATCCATATGAACCCCTGGCAGGGAAAATAATCCTGTGTGTGTGTCAGCATTCCACAGCAGGGTTTTAACAAAGATCACATGTTACACATTCAAAAACTAAAGCACAGAAACACTGCACTTGAAAACAAAACCCCTGCATATCTGAATAACCCAGTCTCAAAACTATTAATCTGAACAGCTGCCCTGTGCATGATAGGCAATAAAGGACTAATTCACTCAAACAAAGCACAAAAAAACCCCCAACCAAACCCCAACCAAAAACCAAAACAAACCAAACTTCTACAAAAGTATGCTTAACAAACTCAAATTTCATCTTTTTTTTTGCACAAAATATTTTTTCATTACATCAACCAGATTCTTCCATAACTTTTCCTATCTTGCTTTCTTAAGGTCTGACTGTAGAAAGCCTTTTCTGCAGTGCAATCTTAATGCTCAAGAGAATGAATTCTTAAGGAAAATGGGAAATAAAAACCAAAATTAGCTATTATAATTGGGCTATGGAGAATTTTAGCCTAGTTGTTATTTGATTCAGATTCATACTTTCCAGACCATGTATTTATGTGATATGCTCTCATATTACATGAGCAAGAAACAATATTGTTGGTTCATAATCCTAAGAAAATTTCCTTTTCTAAAGATAGGACTATGTGTTATTGTGATTCACAGAGAGTTAAAACCACAGCTATGAGACTTTTTTATCAGTTGTGAAATTTACTGAGAGCTTTGGTATTTGAATTTCTGCATTTGTTGACAGGAGAGGAAAAGCAGAGGCAGTGGCTATACAAGTTTGTTCAAAATGCCCTGCAAGTTTGTTCAAAATGCCCTCCAAATAGTCTTTTACCCTGTTTTGATGTGCTTTGGCAGTAATTCAATTTACTGATCCATACTCTTCAGCCAACTAGTGCCTGTTCTAGCAGTAGGTAGATGTTGCAATGTGCATACTGAAGTGTTAGGATGGGTAATGACAGCAAGGATGTTAAGAAAGACAAAATTCACTGTTATGATCTAAATATAATTAATTCCATATTCCAGTTTTTGATTACCACACATTTACTTGTAAAACACAAAAAGTTGTAAAATGGTGAAAACACTTATTCTCTGCCCTCTTCAGGATAAGAAGTACAAATCTGTTCATACACTGAATGGTCTGGCAAAACAAGTGACCCACATACTAGGATCTGGCATGTTTATCCCTTGCAGCAGCAAATTTCAAGTTAGACAAAAGCTCTTGGTTTCAATTTCATGGATTTTAGGAGACTGTTTATAGTTTGTGAGTTTGCTGGTGCAATGCTGTATGAAAGTATCAGATTAAAAAGCCTAATTTAAAAAAATGCAATTATGTAGGGAGATGGTTAAATTCTGAAAGCTTTACTCATTGCTTAGCTTCAATTAATTAAGAGCAAGTTCTGACTGAATAAAATCTTTGTAAGGACTTTTGGATTTAGGTTCTGAGCTCTTTCCCACAATTTTCTCTGAATATTTTTTATTCATGTTTGGATACTTAGTGAACATCTGTGTTTGGAGGTTTGTTTTGATTTGGTCAAGAGAAGAAGATTTTTTTAAAGTGTGCTTAAACATAAGTAATTTTAAATAGCTTCCTGCTCAGTTAAAATACTCTTCTATTGCTTCTGTACGTGACTTGGCCTAGGGCAATTTATTATTCTCCCTGCATCACAGAAGTGTGTAGCACATATTTTATGGTTGCTTAGAACTGGAAAAAAAGGGAAAGGGTGGGGAAGGAAAGACAAGAACATCTTTTGGTGACTTGGCCCTTGAGGGTTTGTCCAGAGGATGAAGACAACTTGGAAGGCCTTTGAAGGGCTTCACACAGTAATGTTCATATGGTTAAACCCTGTGGTGGTTAATCATTTAGCAGAATTAGAGCCACACTTGAGCCATGAATAAAAGTATGCCACTCGAACGGGGGCTTTGTTAGGAGCTAAATTTGGGATGAGACTTTCTTTAAACAGATTTTGAAAAGGGTGAGTAGATGATCAAGCTTAGCTCAGAACTAGATATTACATTTGGCTGTTTTCAAGCTGCAAATTGAACCTAGAGTTTGCCACTTATTTGAACCTTATTTGCCACTTGCCTGATACCCATTTTCAAAGGAAAAATTGTCAGCCTCAACATGAAATAGGAAAGTCAAGTCAGTGCCACATGGAATTTTATTGGTTAGTGAGTGGTATTAATAGTATCGTGCCAGGTATTGATTGCATCCATACTGCAGCACAGTGCTGTGGGCACTGGAGGCCAGAGGAAGTACCTGCTCCTTACACATAGTCCCAAACAGCCAAATTAAATACAATATCTGCAGCTGCTGCAGATTCCCTGTAAACCCAAGTCATAAGTCATGGGCCCTCTGATGTTACTGATTTAAGCAAAATAATATCTAGCTGTGCTTCAGTCCTCCACATCTCAGGAGAGATATTTGACCAATTTTTTAATGGAGGTGCATAGTAAGAGCTCAACCGAGCAGTGCCCACCTACACCCCTGTGCATTAAAAAGAATGTGACCTGACTGTGTCAGTTTGCTCATTCTCTCTCTGTCACCCGACAGGACTGGGACCCACAGCTTTCAGACCACACCAAGGAGCTTTGGTGATCCCACTGGGGACTGCATGGCTCATGTGAGGATGAAACTTGCAGCTTGTTGGCTCTGGAAACCTGACACCCATCTGTGCCCTCCTTGGAAGGTGAGGAGTTCAATGAAGTTGGGAAGCAGGTGGGAAGTGGTGCAGAGGTGTGAGCTGTGCTGCCCTGAGCCGCTATAACCACACAGCGCAGTGCATGAAGTCGTACATGTGTCCTAATTATCTTAGATATACCATAACTGCTGGGCTACTGATTAAAAGCACTTGGGATTAATGTCACCATTGCCTTCTGTCTGTTTTGTTCTTGGGATTGATGCCTCATATGAAGCTTTTACCAGCATGGTTAGAAATGCCTATGGTACACACAGATCATTTTCTGACTCAAAGTGAAGGAAGTCTTTCTGTTTTAGCATAAACCAGACATTTCTCCCCAAATTGTTATTTTGTTTTACTCAAAATCCATCCTCCTGCTGCTTTGCTTTGATGGCTAAAAACCATACTAGTCTGCAAGATTGTGGGAAACCCTGAAAAACATAGTGGGGGATGATTTTAGGCAAGGCATGAGAAGAGTGGTGTGGGGAGTGAGGTTTCACAATGGTCTATGCCACTGTTCAGAAAGAGTTAGCAGTTCTTTGGGGTTAGAACCAAATACTTCAACAGATACAGGATGAATTCCCCCTTGTTGTCATTCCCCTACTTGGAAGAAATGTAGTTGAGAAATTTGGATTATAATATCTTTTCTACTCCTCTTAGTCAGAGCTTCATTTCTAGCCAGAGGATGCAGCTGAAGTAAATTTATACTCCTGATTGTTAGCTAGTAACCAGTGAACAAAACCAAATGCTGGCATTTTATTTTAGCTAATCTTTTCAGGGGCTCAGACCTCAGTGTAGCAGCACATATTAAAACAGGATATTTGTTTAACTAAACTTCTTCTATTAAAGGAAAATAAAAAGGAGTTTAAACCTTCATTATTGACTTCTCTTGGAAATATGTTGAAATAAATGGGCAAAAACTGAAGTTAGTCTTCTAATAAAAAAACTTGGTTCTGTTTCTAGGCAGCTAAAAGAGTCTTAAAGAATAAAGAGACACTGCAAACTAATGCAACCAATTCCTCTTTTCCTGAAATATGCAGTGCAGCTCTGTGGTTTGGTTGTATCTTCTAGCCAAAAATATATTGATACAGTACCTATCCATAGGGCAACAGGGTTATAAATACATATTTGACAGACGTACAAAACCAGACATTGTCATTAATGAGTCTTTTATACTTCAGCTTCTGCAATAAACCCTATTTCTTAGTTTCATTATTTGCTTCACTGAGCTTTAAAGGACATATTCACTTTGAACGAGATCCTAAGTCATCCTCTTTATAGTAATTTTCTTATTTCATGCCTGACTATTATTTCCTAGCCACACAGTGAAGAGTGGCTATGAAGTAATTTCTTCACAGAGAACAGAAGACATGAGGAAAAATTCTATCCTAACTTCAAAGTATTCAACCATGGGTTTGAAGGCTACAAACCTGGCCAGAATTTTTTTTTTCTACCAAACTTGGAGTTGACTACATTTGCCTAAGATCCCTTCAGAGCAGGGAAACAAAGCAGCCATTCATGCCCAGAAAGCCTTTTGTCCCAGGAAAAGACAGACAACCCATACAGACAAATGATGGAGGCACAATTTGAGCTTGCATGACAGCAGTAGAACAGCCAAAGTTTAGCAGAAAAAACAGAAGCCTGCAGAAGGAAAATGGTTTGCACCAGTCTTAACAGTAGTTAGTGGAAGTCCCTTGCTACTCCCTTTGTGACAGGTCTGATGATTGCCCCTGGTACCTCTGTGCCCACCTAACACATCCAAGGAGCCAGCAGTTGCACAGAAACTGCATTTGGCCACAAAAAGTCAAATCAGTGTTGCCAGGAATGGAGCACAAACACAAGCACACGATATTGTCTTTGGGCCTTTTTTCTCTGGTGTGGGGTATGGTTTACAGCTTTCTCCAGATAGGACTTACTACCACTTCCACTGACCCCATCATTTATGAGCTAAATCTGTCCCAGAGAAAATGCCTGTGAGCACATTCAGCTGCAGGAGATGGGGAAAATAAATGGTTTCAGAGTGAGCCTCTGTGGTCTCAGTGGAGGGGCTGATAAACAAATCCTGTTCCATTCAGCAGCCTGGTGTACAGACATTGTGCATGCCTTGGGCTATGGGATGCATTGTTAATAATCACTTCAAAGCACTCCATCGGCATTTAAAGTTGCTCTCTGTTTGCAGCAGTTTCTTTGGTCTTTTGGACACTTTTGAAGTTCTGGCCAGTGGCATGCCAGCACTGCCAGCAATACAAACTGCACTATTGTTGCGTGGCGCTGCCGCCTTGTCTCAAATACTCCAGGCCTCCTGTCTTGGCATATCAAGTGTGTTTGCGCATGTTTATTAAAATTGAAGAGCCTTGTACTCTTTGGTGCACACTGGAGGAACTTTGGTAGTATTTTCTCTAATGCAAGGACAACATGCTTGTGTAGCACAGAACTGATTAATGACCACTTTTGGGGGTCGGGATTGCAATGACAAATATCTTATTTTCTATCCACTTATATTACCCTTTTTGCTTGGCAAATTATCTTGAAAATGGCTTATGAATAATCTCAAAATAAAAGGAATTATTTGGGTTCTTTATTTGATTTAGAACATTATAAAAAAAGTCATACAAAAAACCTCCCAACGCTAGGCTCATACAGCAAGGGCTCATGTCAGGTCATATACATTGCATTACATCACCAAATCAATTTCAAAGATATTTGCAACAGGACTACTAACATCTACTTTAAATAATGTAGCTGTAAGGCAGGGTAACTGTGGATCTTCTTGTAGCATAGATTTTATCTTGTGTAATGGTTGTTTTAAGTAATGCATATATATGAAGAGGATGACACGGGGTACAGGAGATCCTGACTCCTGGTAACAAATGTTGATACTGATCTTTGGGTAGTGGTGAGGCCAGGGATGGGAAGGATTATTTAGCTTGCACTTCTGACAAATGTTGTAACATTTCATCAGTGGTGCTTGTGTCCTGGACTTTTTTTACCTCTGTAAAGGTGACTGTGTTTCAAAGTAATTTAAAGGTTTCAAAGTAATTTAAAGCTGATATAAAAGAGAGCCAGAATTAAAATGTTGCCTCCTCCCTTTGCTTTCCATCCTCACCTATGCACTCCTATTCCTGCCTTTGTTCTACCACCAAAGATCACAAAACCACACAAAGACTTGGATCAGGAATTACCATGGCTAAAACTAACCCTAATCTGTCAGCAAAAAAAAAAAAAAAACAACAAAGAAAAATCAACCCCACATCCAATAATCCTTATTTTGAGCAAACTCTGCTTCCTACGTCAGCTCAGCACCTGACAACACTAACATTTACAGCAGGGCAGTGTTTGATCAACCTTTGATTGATTGTATTACTGAATTTCATCCACAGCACTATCTGCTAGTACTTCACAAGCACATCATCAGGGCTGGGATGTGTGAGAAGGCAGCTGCTGACTGACATGCAAGTGACTGCAAGGAAGGTGTGTCAGGAGTGTCAGCAAGACCAGAGGGACACTGAGTGATGAAACACAGAAACAAGGCAAGGTCATAGCTGATTGTTATGTAAACCTAACAGAGAGCTTTATATTGGGGTGGAAACATCACAGAGGAAAGTGTAGAAAGTGTCTTTTGAGTTTTTTTCTGTCCTGCTTGTGCAGCATTCTAACAGTAGAAGATATTTCAAAACAGGTTAAACTTTCAGTAGCCTTACTGTGGGGGACATAAAAAAGGTTCCTTGAAACGAAGATGTCTAGAAAGCCATTTGTTCTTAGTATAAGTGTTTGTGAGGGGAAAAAAAAATTCATATCTTGTAAATGTCATGGTGATGCAGGGAGGATTAGAGGTGCTCAAGAGTGTGGTGGGGACCTGCTTGATGCAGTTACATCCAAGGAGCGCACTTTCACTTATTTCTTCTAATATTAGATTAAATTAACCTCAGTCTAAGGTACAAACCCCAATACAAAGCTAAATGCACAACTAGGACAAGATCAGTCTCAGCTTCCATTCTGAAAAATGCATGAAAACTGCTGGAAAATCAAATTTTCTAAACAGTAATGTCAGAAAAATCATACACTAACAATCTCTTGTATCTGCCATAGGACAGTGACTAATAAAACCCATTTATTAGTCAGGGATTTTAAATGAGTTCCCCTGACCGTGTAGCTAAACCTTCTAGAAAATGCAGACCAAAATCACGCCCTCAGGACTACGCTCCACTAACTTGTATAGAGAGAAGTCAAACACTCTTCTTAAAACATGTGGTCCATGGCCACAGAAATTTCAGTCACACTAGAAACTGGTTATTCTGCAGACCTTAGAGGAAAATCTGCATTGTATCCACAAGGAACTCTTCAGACCAGTTGTTTGTTTAACAACTGGGACAACTGTGATACAGGTTTGAACCTGGTTCTTATTCTCTTAATCAAAACTGGAAAACATCATACAGCCTCAATGTTCGACTCTTTGCTGAAATATTAAGATGACAATGGAATAGGCTCTTTGCTTTTGTGCTGTCCTTTATCACTGCATCACCCTTGCTGTCCTCTGAATCACATTCTTGTTTGTATCTTGAATTTGTTTTGTATTTCTCTAATATTCTTATATGTGAGAGAAGAATAATAAGTCCAGATAATAAATTCTGCATACCTGCTCTTGAATAAAGGAATATTCTCCTTCATCTTATGAGTAATATTTTATCCTTATCCTTCTATACTTAATTTCAGGATGAATATCAAATACCTATCTTTTGCATGCTGTACCCTATAAGTTCCAAGCTATACCTAAGTTGTTTTGTTTGTATTATTCACTTTTAATTTCAGAGATGAGCATTTGGAATCATAAACAGTTTGTAAAACTTCTTGTTCTGTTTCAGCCAAAGTTTCATAGATGTGCAAACTTAGAACATAATTTTGCCACTCTCTTAAACTGTAGGTCAGTGGAAATATGATCAGTTATTTCAGTGAGTCTTTGAGCCATATCTTACATATGATATTAAAGCTGGGATGTCATTACATAACTCTTGGTGGAGGGTTTCTGAAGGAAGTTTTGCAAGTTTTACCAGTAAAAACTGCAACTGTTTGAAGACATACAATTTTCTTGAAATCGGGAACCTGAAGAACTAATGAATTATTTACATTCAGGAATGCACTAAACATAAAACAAAACATACTAAATTGAAGTTTAGTTTATATGAATCAGAATTCCAGTTCTAGATACCTACATAGACTTATACCTTGAGTCTCCATTCTGTTCTTTTACAGCTATTAGTAAGTCACCATATAGAAATAATTTTATTCTTCCCATAAAAATCTAAAGTACTGAAAATTATGTAATACACTTGATGGTTTCAATATCAAATGATGATATTGAATATTTACTAAATCTTTGATCCTCATTATGTAGCCTGTGGAAATTGTTTAATGTTTCTAATAATTTCAGGCTATTTCAGACTACATCTGCTCTTTATTATATAGTAAATCAGAAAATGGAAAGACTTCCTAATAAATGTTGAGACTGTCTAGAGAAACCATCCCTGCTAAGTAGATACTCTTCATGCGGTGTTAATGACACAATTTTCGATTGTCTCTTTTTTACTTTAAATTTCTATGATCTGATTAGGTACTGCTTTTGGAGAGGCCTCAGTCGGTGAGACCTCTGAATTATTTGAAACATGAAAACTAATTTATGATTGTGAAGTCATACCATCAAAAGAGACCAAAGAAAAGAATACTATCCAGAAATTAAGTCCACTAAAACATAATTCTTACACAAATACATTTTTATAGAGGAGAGATAAGCTAGAAGAGTTTTTGACTTAGAAGATATGAAGCTAAGTAAATCAGTTTTGTTCCCTGTGGTTTGGCTTTTGTGCCTTTTTTCTTGTGTTCAGAAAAAAAATCCATGAATGAGTCATTACAATTTGAAGTGTATGAATTTTTTTTTCTTGTTAAGGAGTAGTTCCTCTGCAAAGTAGGAACAAATGGTGCAGATTTATCTGCTTAGCAATCTGAAGAGCATCTGAGAATGCCTTGAGTGCCAGTGCATTTCAGAAATACACTTTTGGTGCAGTCTGAGGCATGGTGGCCCTGTGTTTTGATGGGGAATGTTGGTAGTATGATGGCAAATGATGTGGTCTAGGTTAGCACTGTACTTGGAATTTTTTTGGTTTGCTTTCCGCATTCCCTTGCTTCCTTCCTCAGTGAAGTTATTTCCTTCCAAACTGTTTAAATTGGTACAGAGCAGCCAGAGCACAGTCTGGCCAGGTTATCAGCAGGCCTCACAACTGGAATGAGTGTCTCTAGATTTCCTTATCCACCTCCCCAGCAGTTACTGTCATCAAAGCAATTGGATGGGACACAGATGAATAGCTGCTCTTAGAATAGAAATCTGCCGCAAGGTCAATGGTGTTCAAAACAATCTGACCAGCAGCAGGAAATTCCCTCCAAGATTTCTAAATCTTGTTTACAAAAGATGTCGTTCTGCAGGATACAGCCTACCCAATGCTGTGCTGGGAATGTCCCGTGATGTAGCACATTTTCAGAAAGCAGATAGGATGAAATCCTGGCAAAACTCCCACTTCCTTCAGTGCAACAGGGTTTAAAATTAAATGTTTCATTAGAGAAAGACTGGAAATTTTTGGCATCTAAAATCAATGCTGCCAGGCAATATCTAGACTGGCACATTTGTGGAAGTAGATGACATATGGAGATTCCCTTGCTGAGAAAGGGTTTCAGATAAACCACACTGATAGATACAAAAATCATGAACTAGACTACTTTGGAATAATATTTCTTGGAGAAGACTGAAGACTGAGAGTCTGTTCTCTTAAGATCCTCAGAAAAAATAAAATCTCTAAGAGAGAACAGAGAGTTGTGTCCTGAGTACCACTACTGGAACACAAGCTACTTTCTAGAAATGCCCCAATGCTACACCAAAAATCTTCATGCTTTCTTTCCCACGTGTTACTACATTGCTATTCAGGACAGATTTATAAGCTGTTATGGGAATTAGCCTAAACTAAGGGGGAAGAAACAATTACATAAAAAGCCTCATGAAAAGAATGTTTTGCTATTTTTTAGTCTGCTATAAGGATAACTATCCATTAGCACCATCACTTAGGTATAATTAAGAATGGTCAGTTCTGAAATGAAAAAAGTGGATTACAGAAATTTTATGGATTTGAATTAACACTCATAATGTAGCTGAAAATAAATGCTCTTTACTGGATAATTCAGATTGTTAAATGTGTACTTTCAGCACTTTGATAATTAGTTTACTGACTTTTAGGTCCTGGTCTAATTTTGTTGATGAATTAAAATCACTGTTTGTGAGCAGTTTGATACATGTAGGTCATGCTCAAATTTTTTAGAGTAAGCTTTGTGCTTGTAAGACACTACCTTCAGTGCTTTTTACTTTTTAAACACCTCCTAGGGCACAGGAACAGGCAAGTCCCAAATTTCCCAAGTTGAACAGACAAGGCAGAAGGCCAGCTTGGCTCAATAGGGATGTTCTCTTGGAAATAAGAAAAAGAAAGGCGTATGCCCAGCAAAAACAGGGTCAGCTGACATGGGAAGAATAAGAGATGCTGCTTGCTACTGTAGGGAGAAAATTCATGTGGCCAAAGCTCAACTGGAGTTGAAGCTAGCCAGATGTGGGTGACAATAAAACCATTTTTTTTCCAAATACGTTAATGGCAAAAGCCGGGTAGAAATAACATCAGTTTGTCCCAGGATGAGGGTGGTCATCTCATAAACATCACCCCAATTTTCAAGAAGGGCATGAAGAAGGACCCTGAAAACTACAGACCTGTGAGTCTCACTTCAGTGCCTGGCAAAATCATGGAAAAGATTATTCTGGGATTGAAAAACCCCCGGAGGACAACACAGTCATTGGTCACAGTCAGTACAGCTTCATGAGGTGAAAGTCCTGCTTGTTGAACCTTCCTTCTACAGCAGGGTGACCCACCTGGATGACATAGGAAAGAAAGATGTAACCTTTTTGGACTTCAGTAAGGCTTTTGATACTGTCTCTTCTGGACAAAATGTCTGGCGCTTGGCTGAACAAACACATCATGTGATGGGTGAGCAACTGGTCAAGGTTGTCAGGCACAGAGTTTTAGTGAATGGTGTGATAATCAGGCTGGCATCTGGTCACTAGTGGGGGTCAGCAGAGCTCCATCCTCAGCCCTATGGTCTCCTACATCTTCATAAATTACTTGGACACAAAACTTGAAGGAATTCTAAGAATATTATGTAATTGTGCTGATGACACTAAACTGGGAACAGCTGTTGACTCCCTTGAGGGCAGAGAGGCCCGGCAGAGAGATCTTGACAAATCAGAGAGATGGGCAATCACCAACCATATGAAGTTTAACAGGGCAAGTACTGGATTCTGCAAGCAGGGCAAACCTGGACTGAATATAGACTGAAGAATGAGATGCTGGAGAGCAGAGCTGCAGAAAGGAACCTGGGAGTCCTGGTCAATGGCAAACTAAATATGAGTCAGCAGTGCCCTGGCAGCCAGGAGGGTGAACCTGTCCTGGGGTGCATCAGGCATAGCATCACCAGCTGGGCAAGGGAGGGGATTGTCCTGCTCTGCTCTGCACTGGAGCAGTCTCATCTTGAGTGCTGGGGGCAGTTTTGTGTGCCACAACATAAAAAAGGCATTAAGCTCTCACAGAGTGTAAAAGGGGGGTCATAAGGATGGTGAAAGGCCTTGAGGAGAAGCTGCATGAGGAACAGCTGAGGGAACTTGGTCTGTTCATCCTGGAGAAGAGGAGATTGAGGGGAGACCTCATTAAGTCTGCAACTTCCTCTTGAGAAGTGCGGGGGCAGGTACCGATCTCTTCACTCATGAACAGTGACAGAAATGGCATGAAACTGAGTTCTGGGAGATTTAGGGCAGATATCAAGAAAAAGTTCTTCAACCAGAGGGTGTTTGGGCACTAGAAGAAGGTCCCCAGAGAAGTGGTCACAACACCAAGACTGGCAGAGTTCAAGAAGTGTTTGGAAAACACTTTCAGGCACGTGGTGTGATTCTTGGAATGTCTTGTGCAGGGCCAGGAGTTGGACTCAATGATCCTGATAAGTCTCTTCCAACTCAACATATTCTGTGATTTTGCTCTAAATTCTATACACAGATTCACACAGCCCAGACCCTGCTGGACTCACTATCAGACAAGCATGCAAAATGATATGCAGTTAGAAAATATAGGATTGATGCTCGTTAACTTCCATATTTGGTTCTTAGTGTAAAGAATAACTCTTGTAAAAGCTCAGTTTTCCATTAGGATAATCTTTGGCTGCAATTTCCATCTTTGGGGAGGATAATTCAGCTTTATATAAACATATTTGCTGTGCTATCTAAAGTTGGTAAGAATCAAACTGCTGTATAGTTTTAAACAAATACCAAGTGATCTGTGAACAAAGGAAATAAATAAAGCAAACAAATAAAGAGGAAATAAATAAAGGAAAGCAAATAAACAAGCATACAAAAAGCGTTCTTCATACATCCATTTTCCTTGAACCCTTTTATAAATCTATTTTCTTTTATAAACCTATAAATCTATCTTTATGCTATTTCTAATTTTTACTTAGGGTATATTAAATGTAACATTTGCTATTGGTCTAAAGCCCTGGTTAACTTGCCTTGTTGAGTTCATAAGTGAATTGGAGAAGCTAACCTCCATAAATAAGAATGAATAAGGATATCACTCAAAAAAGGATAGGGTGGAGAGCACTTTGAGGAGTGATATGAACAAGAGGAAATAAGCAGACCTATTTAAAGTCACTGCTTGTCTCCTTTTGCTGAAGAAATATGTTAGGTTACAAATAGAAACACTAGAATTAAAATTATCTGTTTTCCTTCCTGAGTAGAGAGAAGGGTTTCTTGACATATTTTACATGGGATTTGATGTTTTATTTTTTTTTTCCAAGTTGTTCAGATTATTCCTGCATTCTAACAGATAAACAGGAGGGTTTTTTTTTTTCTTTTTTTCTTTTTCTTTTTCTTTTTTTTTTTTTTTTTGTGAGTAATGCAATCACTCTGATCATGACTGAGTCCTCCTGGTCTGGAGGCTGGATTAACTCAGGGGTTTGCAGTATTCTTCATCTTGTAAATCTTCATCTTCACCTATCTGCCAAAGCAGGAGGAAGGAGTCAAATGCATTCCAATGGGCACTGGGTCACACCAGCATCAGGCACTGAGCACTGCCTTTAATCAGACACGTGTAGTACCATGCAAGAATATGTGGCATTTTCTGTTTTCTTTGATCAACTTCCTCAGCTCTGCATGCCAGATGGAAGGAGAGGGAGCACTTTCAAGGAGTCCCACTACTGTCCTCTCAGAGAAAATTTTGTCAAGGACATTACTAGATTAGCCTTTCCCTCACTTTTTTTTGTCCCTGTTCATTATAATTACATCATCACAATCAGATTAGTGTTTTACGATTTCAGTGGGCTGCTAGCCACATATATATACACGACCACTTTCAGAACTGAAACATTTGTTCACAAAGTATCTTCTAGCACATTTTCCAATCACCAGTCTAATAGGATGGGGTAGTCTGTGCTCACGGGATATAGGTGTGATTCAATAAGCACGACCTACTGCAAAATCTTTTGTAGAAAAATTCACAAAAGAGAGTAAGGATGGTGTTGGGTAGGCAGTGTTTTAATTTGATAGTGTTAAGGTTTTTCTATTTGATAAAAAGTAGAAAAGAAAACATTTCTTAGAGATTGCTGTAAAAAAAATTATATTTTGAAATTTAGTACTTAGTATTTAAACATGTTAAAAAAAAGGAAATAAATTTTATTTTTATCTACTAATACTCAGCTCTTCAAATTTGGTCCCAGTTAAATATGTTCCTAAAAAATTATAATTTCATTTTGTTTTTTCTTTAACTTTGCAGAGGTTATTGTAATGATTTTTATCTCGTTTTCAAAAGCAAGAGCACACCTACTGATAGAACAGCAGATCCAGTCCTGGGCTTGTTTATAGCTGGATATACACGCAAAAAGTATCAGCATTTGGTGTTATTTTGAAGGAAACTTAACTCCAGCAAAGTGCTGTCTAATCTTTTTATTTACATGAGCCAGATGAGGGGCATCACATCTCTTCTAACTCTGTAGCTAAACTTAGACACAGCTTATATCAATCAGACCCATAACTTCATGTTAAAACACTTAAGTATTTATAGAAAAAGATGGGCTGAAAACTGAAGTCAGCATATATTAGAAAAACAGTAATAGCAAAAAGCTTTGTTGTTGTCAACCAGAAAGCTTAACCACATATTTGATCTAACAAAAACAGATGTGCAGGCACTACTGAAGGAAGCGGGGCACCTTTGATCTGCTGGCTTCTGCTGCTCACTTACAAAGGACAGTTGATTCCATTAATGAGGCTTTTCTGGTTTATTGGGTTCACTGATTTTATGCATCCAGAGCAGAAGGGAAATTGCACTACTCTCTAAGAAACCACTTTGATATCTTGTAAATACAGAGCTATAAAGCACTCGTGTCACTGACTGCCTTAAGTGTGATACCTTTGGAAACAGCTGCTATGATTTCTTGATGACATTTCAAGGGTGTGAATGGTGAGGACAGAGGTAATTCCCTGTCAGATGAGCTGATCTTTGCTTATCTGATAGGAATCAATTCAGGTGGATAAGACAGAAATCCTTCTTCAGAATGAGTCAGAATTACTAATAATCATTTATGAGGAAAACTAAAGTGAATGTAATTTCTTGCATACTGGAAAATGCCTACTCAGAACAGATGGCTGAATAAACTAATGATGCCTTATTTGCATAAGTCAAGGGGGTCCCATTTACTCCTATTAATTACACTTATCAGTATAGTATATTGCATGTAGTTAGCTCACTTAGTCACAGGATTTAATGAGACCTATAAGACCACACACAGTGTCTCAAACTCATGACAGTCCTGACATGCATACAAAATATTTTTGAAGAGAGTCTGCCAATTTTAAAGCTCAGAATTTTAAAGATACTTACAGAGCCTCAAAGGCCGTTCTCTCAGGAGTGCTCTTTCATGTAGCAGCTGCTAAGAAACTGAAGAGTCATGCCAAAGACAGATAAAATAAGACTCATCCATGTTGCTATTTGTTTAGTTTACTGGCTGTTGCTGAAATAAATGGGTTATTTAGATTCTTGGTTTTATTACTGTTTCACAAAGTTTTACAGAAAGTAGGAAGTTAAATAGTGAGCTCCTTTCATTTTCTGCCAATGAATGTCAATGCTGGATGATTTTCACTTGTGTCTGGTGTTGTGCATGTAATTTTGATTTTGTTTGCTCTTAAATTTCTCCTTTCACCCTTAATTAACAAAACTGCCTAATAGATATGTTTCAGCATAGCATGTTTCAGAGGGTGTTTTTGGTTTTTTTATGTATTTACCTATACTGACATTCCAATTAATTACAAATTATTCTATACTACAGTAATATTTAAAATGTGTTTTGAGTTAAAATTAAGGTACAAGTGGCAAACTGATTCTCCTGAAAGTCTATTTTGTTGCACTTAGTGGAATTATATTTTGACTATCAAATTTGATTTTGAACCACACTGTATTTTTTTATGCAAGGCTATTCCCATCTTTAAGTTCTCATACCCAGTGAAGTGTGGATGCATTCATTTGCATGCAAGAAATTCAGTGGTAAACCCTTCAGCTCACCCTGAGTTTGTGGGGAAAGCAGAAAACCCACCTTCATGCTTGCCTGCTTGGAGACCAAGAGACCAGAATTTCATTAGTCTGTCCCCACAGGGGGAAGAATAAGGTAAGACTGAGGCATAGTCTCCACCAGCTGAGCATGTCTGTGACTGGCTGTAGAGATTCAGCAGTTATATTTTCTTCTTAAAAGAAGTTACTCTGCCTAAAAAGCTGCAGTTCCAGCCACTGCTACACTGCTTATCCTCACCTTGAGCAGAGGGAAGGATGGTTTCTACAGCTACACGGAGTTTCATTGCTGCTTCTATCAGCCTGTTGAGTTTAAAGGGACTTCAAAGAAGCAGGGTATTAAGCACTGCTACAAGGGCTCAGGTGTGAGTGAGAATAAAGTTTGAATCCTTTTACCACTATGCACATGAAAATGCCTCTGAATTAATTTGTGTAACCGACAGTAACTCAAGGACAGAGCAATAGATAAGCATTACAAGATTTCCTCTACCCTCATGTGAGAAGATGAGCTCTCTAGAGCCGTGGCTGTACTCATATCCTGCACACCTACACTGGGAGCAGACTGAGCCAGGGGAATTTTTATGGGGCGATGTCACTACATATGCATGTTGCAGGGAAAGCATCAAGAAAGTAGGTCCTGCTGAACAGCATGGAATTTGCAAGGAACACTCTTCTGGAAAGGGTGGGCTTACATTAGCTTTAAAAGGTCAAAACCGCTGAATATGCAATTTTTTCTCTTTGCCTTTCCTTGGACAATTGCATTTCAGAGTTGGAAGTGTTATTTCTGTGTACAGATGTGGAGTACTGGAATGGCAGCAGAACTACACATGGGGCTCCCAACATGAAGGAACTTTCTGTATTGATTCTGGACAAGAGAAAAGGAAGACTTGCTCATGTATTTTGGGTCTCTTCTAGTGTTACTGTCACTTTGCTACTGAGTGTTTGTGGTAACTCCATTAAAATTAACAATGCTCTCTTTGACAAGAAAACCAGTTCAGCCACATTATGGTGCATAGCATGCTTCAGATTGAGTCTGTGAGAAAAGGAAAATATTTTGGAGAAGGACTTCCCTGCAATATTCAACACAACATATTGGATCATATGATGTTCCCAACCTCATTAAGGTTAAGCTGTGAATTGTATTAAAAATCCCTTAACAGTGAAGAAAATTCAAATATGATTGAAACTGGTGTCTTGCTAATGAAAAGTCAAAGTTTACTTCCTGCTTACCCCAGTTCACCAGTTCCAAGTACTAATTATTCTGTACCCATAAAATAAGTACTTTTACGTAATGTATTGGGCTTTTTAGTAGAATGATTTCATCTTGTAAACAAATTAAACATCAGGGGAGGGAGGAAGTGTGATTTTTTTCTCATTATAAATTAGTTCTGGTATACTGATTTATTTGTGTTAGTCATAAGTACAAGAAGTGTTTTTAGGATGATGACACAAATTCCTCCGAGACTAGTATTTTGGACAGGTTGCAGATGTTTCATGAGAATTTTTTTGAAAAGTATTAGGCAAATGGTAAAGCAAGTCTCAGTCAGGCAGATAAGATTCAGTCTCAGTACAGGAATTTTATTTATTTTATTTCCATTTCCTCTTCATTTTTTTTTTAATGAGTTATCATTCTTCTGTTCTAGCTTTCTTCAAAAAGCTATGCTGGGGCACCTTTCTGCTAAAAGCACCATGTTTTTGCCACATTCCAGGAGCAGTTGGATATTTGATGGCAATTAAGAACCTGAAGTCAAGTCCAGTTTTATGGGCTTACCCCTAAGAGTGATGATGACCCTACTTGCTTTTTGCTTCAAGACCAAGTGCCTGTTTTGGTCTTGCCTTTAATTTCATTATATGCCAGCTTTCACACAAATATGAAGAAACAGAGAACAAATCCATGTAGAGACTTTAGTTACGTTGTAAAATGTACAGGAGAAGGGGTTTCCACTCTCCAGCTCTCATGATGATTTAGAAAGATGCAAATAATTCAGACAAAAGATAAAAAGCCCACACTTGCTGGATATAAAGATGCAGTCTGCTTTTCAAGAACAACTACAAATTTATGAAAATTAACAACTATAAATTAATATAAATTATAACTATAAATTAATTTTGGTCCCATGGAACTATTCCTGGGTTTTATAAACTCCTCTTACACTTCTAAATAATATATTATTATATTCCTCATGCTTTCTAGTAGGCATTAATGGTAAAACAGGCAGGTGTGTAATCTAACCTTATCTACTTTGAGAATACAGGAAAATAACAATGGAAGGTCTGGTGTACTCCTGTGTGTAGCTAAACATCTGTTTAGCTGCTCCTCATGTCCTTTGAAATTAATGAGTTATGGCCAGTAAAATAAATAACAAAAAAAGGAAAAAATATAAGATGTACAGAACAGTATATTTTAGTCATATTTTAAATATAATAAAATTTTTGTAATAAACATAATTGCATGTATTTCTAGGACTAAGAAGCTGTACTATAGTCATCTGTGGTAGGGGTTTTTTGCTATGCCTTTTGTGGTACTGTACTTAAAATTTTAACTGAACTGTCTTCGAAACATAAGAAAAATCATAGTTTCTAATGTTTTTAATGAAATATTTTCTTTAAATACTCCAACTTATTAAACATAAATTTTCCTCGTGGTCTAATTCTGATCTCTTTCTTGCAACACATTATACAGTATGTAAGCTTTCTGCCATTCAGAAAAAAAAGTCAGGTTTGCTCATTGCTGTGAACCCTCTGTCCCAAAGCAAAATTTCATCTACAGCATTGTCACTCTATGGAGAGATTTATAAGTTAAGAGTGGGCCCAGCACCTGTTCTAGGCATTGCATGAACATATGGTGGTGTCTATCCTTGTCACAAACAATCTTCTACTTCATATTGTGAACTGGCTCCTGGCAGAAAACTGAAATGGTGGGAATGAAATGGTTTGATGCACTAAAGACAAAAGAAGAACCAAATTATCTTAAAGTGGGCAGAGAAGAGTTAAATCCCTGTGAGGATTTCCCCAGGTGGTAAATACCGAAACCTCATGTTTGAAATTACATCTTGCTGTGGTAGCTCTGAAGAAATGGAACCAGATGTGCTCATCATTACCCATCAGGCCACCATGGCAAGCTAATTTTGCCAAATAGCCCAAATATACACAAAGCCGTAATGACCTTTAATTCCTAACAGCTTCAGTAGATCTTATTAAAAGCAGTGGTGGGCTCTGAGGGATCAGAAACTACTGGTTTCAGCTTTCAAACGGGCTATGTGAGGATGCTAACCCCAATGACATTACAATATAAGCTGTCTTATGAGCATAAGAAGTATTATAAATAGTACTAATTAAAATATGGAAGAAGAAGATGAACTCGTGAAAGGAGTAAGACAAGTTTCTTAGCAATCATTTTTGCTTTCTGCAGTCTGAGGAAAAAAATAAAGAAAGGAGATTACCATTATTTCTGTTCTTAAACACAAAGATCTGATGGATGATAGAACAATATAGGAATTCAGATAGTGGGATAGTGGGAAAGGAATTAGGTTTTATAGTCACCCATAAATGTTGCAATGGCAGTAAAGTATATGGGTACATGTTACAAGCATTTCTACTTAGGTTTGCTAAATCATTTCTACTTCTCATGGTAGTTGGAAAGATTGAGAAATGTGGACTATCTTTTTATTGGTCTTTGAAATCTCATCAAAATACCTATCTTCAATACACAGATATTCTGTTGGACTACATTCTTTCCTCAGTGAAATTATTGTTGCTTTCACATCAGCAAAATTCCTTACTCATCATAAGTAAAAAACTATTTAAATTTTCTGTAATGAGAAAGTATTCCAATTTGAGATAATCTAATTTTATTGCTTCACATACAATAACCTATTACAAGATACTTAAGAAATTCCCCAAGTTAAATTCATGAGGAATATCTACACTTATATCTAATATTTGATAAAAAAATTGAGATGTTACATCTCTAACCTAATATCTCATTTTCCACTTTCACTGAGTATCCATTGTTTTAACTGTTCCGCATATTCAGTTGAAGAAAAAATCTCCAGAGGATTATAACACAGATAGACACCAGCCAGGCTCAGTAAGGTTAGCATACCATGGAACATAACTGTACATATTCTTCACTGCACCACCACATTTCTAAGGGGTACAGAAGGAGGTTTCTTCTGGAATTATACAAAGTGAACATATGTAGTATCTTACTATGTCAGGTTGCAGGCCAAACCCTTAAAGCCTATAGATGACAACATATGCCCATAAGAAATGGAACAGATTTTATCAAGTACTTTCAAAGGACAGACCCAAGCTGACAAGTGGCTTCAAGTTATATTATAAAGCTTCCATGGCTGGGAAATGAGCCAAGGAATCTGGGTTTCTACAATACTTATGCTGATGCCAGTGATAAATATTTGTGCAGTAATTTTCTTTCCTGCTTGAAGTATCTGAGTGCTTGTTTGAGGGTCCTGACAGACTACAGATAATTTCATCTTCCAGTGAAAAAAAGACTCAAAATTAAATTATAGAGGTTACTAGAGCATGAAAATTCAGAAAACAGATATCTGAACTTAAAAATTAAATGAACCATATAGAATTCTCAAATGTGCAAGTTACTGTGTGAGATTTTTTGGGATTTATAAGGTAGAAGGTTAGAGCTGCAGGTCACAGTATTTTTGGCCTCAGAAAAGGAACTGTGGCTATTCAATATGATCTGAGACACAAAAATGATGAACTGGCAGTCAATTAGTAAACAGCTCTCCAGGAACTCTGGACTGACCCCAACATTAGATTTAAAGCCAAGGAACAGTCTTATTAGAGAACTTTATTAGAACAATTTAGAGAAATTCTGAGATTATTTTTGCTTAAGCATTCTTCCTATCTCATTCACTTTATTGTAGAAATCCAGAAGATTAATCAACATAGCAAGAAACATATATATGTGTGTGTGTGTATGCATGCACTGTATGTAAAAATATAAAATTGAAAAATCATATGGAAACATGATCTTCCTTTTCTTTGTTGATGTAACTGTGAACAAAACCTCTCTAATTCTGGCTAAAAGATTGAATGTCAGGATTTTATCAATACTGTAATCCTCATTAGGTTCTCAGGCTTCTAAAATGTGTGGTGCACAGAGGAATATGGTCAGCACTTCTGTATTGGAAGCTGGAGTTGTGGATATGTTCATTCAGCAAATTCTTGCAGCAGAAAAACAAACAAATTCATCAACATAAATGTCTGATTGCAATCCTGTTTGTCTTGGTTCTGCACAACAAGACATTTTTAGGCAGCACCTTCTCGTGTTAGGAAAAAGACAAGAGATTTTCTTCTTCAGATCCATTACATGAAATTAATTCACTGTGCCATCAATTAAAAGCAGAAGGAAAAAAAAATCAGTGTTCTGCTTGACTTCAGCAACTGTCCTCAAAATTATCCAAGGTCTCTTAGCTTCTTGAAACCTACCAAACTTTCAGTTTAATCTGAACTACCTTATAGCAAGATCACTCAATTTTATATCTCCCCCAAATTATTAAGCAGTCTTAACAAACTAATTTGTGGTAAAGTAAAACCCCTATCAGTCAAGTTGCTCAGTAAAGTTGTTTTCATCTGCATTGAGAAATGTTATGCTGTTTGTCTCTGTGTGGGGTTAAATAAAAAACAGGAATAATGGATTAACTACTTATCAGAGGTAACATCATGGCAGATGAATATCACGTACTTGAATGTTTAACTTACCATCTTCAAATTAATGTGTTTGGGATGAGGAGAAGTAGGCACGGTAAGAGCTAGTGTATCAAGGTAAGCACAACACACAAAGCAGCTGTGTACTTCACCAATAGAAAAATCAAGATGTCTTGACAAGTAGCAGATATAGAAAGAAAATAGAAGATCGAGGTCAGGCTTCTTTTGCACCAGCCTTCTGGGAACATTTCACAGTCATGTCTCTGCCCCTCAGCTCTGAATCCTGACTGCAAAGATGGACAAATGATATTTCAAAGCACGAGATGTCATATAAAAGTCCTGGGTGGAAGTGAACTGCTTACTTGCCCTTTTGAAATCATACTTTCTTTTATGTGTTTCACAGATAGTGACCTAGAAGACTATCAGATTAATGAGCAAAGTAAAAGCAAAAAAGATCATATTGTACATTCAGTGATGTATAAACTATACATGAGACAACAAATTTCTGTTTTCCTCAGTCTTATTGACCAGCATCAGCTTAAAGTCTTGATATTGTCTGCTGGCAGTGACTGGCAGTGACAGGCAGTTACCCACCAAGCTCTTCCTGCCCATGGCTCATCAGAGCAGGCCAGTTGTTCCTTCAGCTCACATGGCAGATACTTTGCTGCTGCAGGATGGCTGCCAAAACAGAACTTCATCATCAAGGAGCTCTTGCAGAAACTTTGAAAGAATGCTGTGAACTTTGAACTGAATACTGATAGAGACTAAGAGCCTTTTGGAGCATCAACAAAAAGATCATCTTAAGCTGAACAGCCTTGTATTGGTTCAGCCTTATCTCTCTCTGCCAAATGAAATTGTATTGGTACACAAGAGAGACCTCAAAATGTGAAAGAAGAAGAGAAAAACAGAATGCGGATTTCCTTTTTCCTTATGCCTTTCCAGCAATCAGTTTCTACTAGTTCAGGTCCCTCAGAAGAATGTGCCAAACTCTCATCCCTATTTGTGAGAAACTGCAAAACATAAACCACTCTAATTTCTAATACAGTATAATCCAAAAGCTACAGTAATTGGTGGGCTCCATTCTCTTTTCACTTAAGAGAACATGAGAAATTAAAGATGCATTTGAAGTCAAATCTCAAGAGACATGGGTGTGAATTAGGATGTGGTAAAAAAAAAAAAACTCACATCTTTGCACCATCTGGTCACAACTTTATAATATATTGATTTGAAAATAGCTTCTCAGATCTTATTACCTACTTTTGCTATTGTATCTTTTTCTGCTGCCCAGCTAACTGACTGACTGGCTAGCTGTTATAAATTTCTTTTGTTAATTTTTTTTTTTTGTATGTTTAATTTACCACTTGGAAGTAGAATCTGCCTAAACATTTCTCTCCTATTATTTTTATTAGCTGCCTCTGTATAAGATTAACACAGATATGTGCACCCTCAGACAAACACATCCATAACTCAAAAAATAAACTATACTGCTAATTGACCTTCTAAGAGTTTGGAAATACCGATATCACTGAGCAAACTCCATACAGGGAGATACTTCCTGCACTGGAATAATTTGGCCCATTTTTTGTTTTCCCACATTCCTGCAAGCTGGTGAACATGGCAGTGCAGGAGGAAGCTCAGTGGATTGATAAGTTCTCTGCTTGTGCTGGTCTGAGTGGCTGCTGCTTTTTTTTGGGGGGGTACATAATACATACTTCTGTGGATTCTGATGTTACCCTCTCCTACTGTGCACCGACAGTGATTGTTCAACAGATTTTAATCACTTCAAAACAGGATTTTCTTGATCTCAATTTCTTTCACAGTGCTGCAACATTTATTATTAAGGATATTGATCAGTCAGGCAATCAATGTGCTGTGATGTTTCTCTCTGTTTCAATCCCCTCAAAAAAATAAGTGCATGGCTACATAAAATGCAAATGCAAGTTTAGTCAGTTTTTGAAAATTCACTTCAACCTCTTAATAGGATGTACATTGAACAGAAAGCTGTTCTGCCAGAACTAGCTCTATTTTCAGTGATAAAAAGCTGAAGGAACTAGTCTTTGGAAATGGTTTAAATTCTTATAAAAGCAATTCTATAGTATGTAGAGGATAATAATTTGTATAATTAGCAAATATAAGGCATTTGTTTCCACAGAGATACCATACAGCTCCTTGGATATGTAGGGTTTTTTTCTGTTGGTTTTTTTTTTTTTACTCTGTTTGTTGCAAAAGAATTATTCAGTGAGTTCCTAATGTGTAGCCTACAATATAAGTAGGCTCCCTCCTGTGTCTGCTCCAATAGTGGCATTTCCTCAGAGTAATAAATATTCTCTATATGGCAATTAGGTTTAGGCATGATTGTAAATGCAAAGTTCACAAGGTTGCCATTAATATTATCTTACATCCTCATTTCCTGTTGTCTTCATAGCTTTACATGTTTACTTTTAAAATAGAACATAATTAGCAAATCATATAGCTCATTTTTACTGAAAATAGCAGCTTGGTAAAATAATTCTTATCATCTGGGGCTGACCTTCCCACAGACTGCATATCCTGGAACAGAGTATTTTAATAAGAGAAATCAGTTCTTTTGGATCTGGGCCAAAAACTAATTTAATTTCCCTGGCTGCCCCCTTCCTTTCCAGCTCTTCTCCCCGTCTCCCCAGTAACACATATGTGAGTTGGAGTTAAGAAGTTGCAGTTGGTAAACAAAACAAAGACAAAACTGCTAAGAAGTTAATGAAAACATCAGCAAGTCATAGCATCTGGATCTCATCATCCACCTCTGACGTAAGGAAGATGTCCAGATGTTAGCAGAACTGTACCAGTTGAAATATTTTGTGAGCAAGACTCCTTCCAAACAATCAGATACAAAGCAGTTCAGCACTTTAAGCAGTTTTTAGGAATGTTTCAAACGTATAGAGGTCTTTTAGATGTGCAAAAGGCCTGCTCAGTGCTGAAAGAACACACAGTCTGAGGAGCTGGGTCTGGGGATTGTGAGCCTCTGCTTTTGGTAAGTGCACATGAACGTTCAAAGAGCAGGAGAAGATGAGGCCTCCTGGTTGTCTGTCATTAGCACAGACTTCTAGCAGAGACACAATGCTGCTTATCTTCTGCTATCCAGTGTTTAAGACTAGAGTTTAACAATTTCCACAATGATGAATTACAAAACTGGGCCTGGAGAGAGCAGACCATAATTTTCATCTTTCTCACTCATTTTTAATCCCCATTTGACAACGTGTACCACATATAAGCCTGCATGCTGAAAAATATAAATGATGAGGCTGGTTTCCTAACAGGTGGTTGCCAGGTGTATTGTATCTTTCCTTCCACTCCTGTCAGAGCTGCCTGATGGAACAGTGACATTTTTCTCATTTGGGTGCTCATTCTCCATGTGCAGAGTTACACAATTGCTCAGTTCCTCTTGGACACGATTTGTGGACGGCTCTGGGTGTGCTCCCTCCGTCCTTGACCCATGCTAATAAAGAATCAGTTTGGAGTCCCCACAAAAACAGTGAAGTTATTTCTAAAAATTCCTAATCGCTGAAGTGTCTGGGGACTGGATTCTTCTGCACATCCCTAAAATCAGGACATGGGCTTGCTGGCTGATTGCTGCAGTCCGAGAACTGGCTACAATGACTGCAGAAAAAACCAGAAAAATGACAAAAAACCCCAGAACACTGAAAAAAGGGTGTATTTCCATAATCCTCTCCAGCTGTTGTAGTTTGAATGCATGAGGATTTTGTAGCAATCACTTTTACAATATGCTTAGTATACTGTGTTCTTCTTATTGTAAACTTGGACTAAACAGTGCCATTGTTGTTGCCTGATTACAGAAATGATGGTGGAGCTCCATGAGATAAGTGTTTAAAATTTCACTAATGGAGGAAAATGGGAAAGTCATATATAAAACTTTCCAATTGTCCCGTCTCCCAACAGTGAAATTTAGCTCAGTTGTATGAAAATATCTATTACAAATATACAAGGTGACAGAGTATGCACACATTATCTTCTCTTTGAGAGCTTCAACCTCTTTTGGCATTAGACTTCAAATTAGAAGCGTGAGAGGGTTGGAAAGAAGACATTCCAGTAGCTGAAAATAAACACCAGCTTCACACTACAGGCACCTACAACCTTTTTGGCACTTCTCTACATTTTCATAAGGAGAATAAGAAATTGAGAAACAATATGGGATAAGAACCCAATGATGCATTTAATTCCCAGTGCCATTTTGAGTGAGTATTTTGACTGAAGGTCTTAGCCTTAAATGAATTGCAGTCATTCCATGATAAAAACACCAATGCTAAAAAAGGCATACAATACTCCAGATATCTTATTGGAATTTAGTGTAGCAATAATTTCAAAAATTAGACAAGCATGTACTATTTATGAAATGTATTACTTCTGGTTGCATTTGATATCTGAATTTGAAAGATGTGAAGAATAATAAACTACAAGAATGAAACTGATGTTTCTCAAAAAACAAGCTTACAATGTAAGGTTTTGTAGTAATTATATTGATAGCAGCAAAGCTTATGAGCATTCTCAAAGGGAGGAAACGGTATATGGTAATGATATCTAACCATTCAACCAAAATAAATTATTCATATGTTTTGCACTGGATGTGCTACTCTTGCTTTATTATAGATACGGCTCCTTCAGTTATCAGACAATTTTTATTTACTGTTTTCCTATTTCTTTCCCATAAATTATGCTCTATTTACAAATATATATCAAATCAATAGCTGATTATGCGCTACATCATGGTAGATGGCTATGTTTAGTATTTATATAATAGCCTGAGTAAAGTACCAAACCTGTAGGAGATTTTCTCCAGATTGGGGATCAGTAATTTCCTAAAAATGCTGATAGAGACAAACAGTGATATATCTGAAGCTTTATTTCAAATGGTCTTGGGTTCTGCAACATATCCATTTTCTAAGACCTTATTTCACCTACACACACTGTAAATCTTTCTCCAATCTCAGAACAAAGCAAACACTTCAAGAAGTAATTTATCTTCTGCATGAGCATAAATTTTGAGGACAGTTGAAATGTAGTGCAAAATTCTTCACTTAACTTGGGCTTTAAAGAAATTTCAAAGGATAAAAATGCCTTTCTTTCCTTCCTTTACTTGCTATAGACAGCTACAGACATGCTTTGAAGTATAAGCAATATCTGAGAAATGTTTAAGAATTATTAGATATATAGACTCACAGACTTCACAATCTGTACATGAGTATGTTTTAAGGCATCAGAGGTAAGAGGAAAGCATAAGAGAAAACAGCAATTATAAATCCACTGGAAATACAGGGATGTTGATAATGGAGAACAAATTAGGCATCAACAAGAACAGAGAGCATGCAGCAGATACATACAATGTTCCTTGACAAGTCCTGCAAATTGATAATGGCCAGAAGAAAGAAAAAATTAAATAATCGTGTAATTTTAGCTAATCATCATAAATTAAAGAATAAAAGGTCTACCCAAAGGGCCTTGCAGAAAACTTTTCATTAGGAGACTCAGAAATAACCCAGCCTGTACTAAAACCATGAAAACTAGATGGAAGTTGACTGATAGTCTTCTAAAAGTAATCTAAATGGAAATGAATTGTTTGATGGGATTACCTTTACACCAACCCCAGAATTCCCTCTTTGGCTATATCTTTAGCAATAGCTTACAAGGACATACAGAATCTTTCTGGATGATTCAAGTACTAGCAAAGTAGGCATAATGAGAATTGATCTGTAACAGACCTTGGAAATTGAGTAATTTTGATTTCTTTGGCAATGAACAAAAAACAAAACCAAGAAAAACAATGGTGGCAAAAGCCCACTTAAGTAGGCTAGAAGGTACAAATTAAATACATTCCTGTGGTAAATACAATATTGAGAAATTTTAGTGAACTTTAAATTAGAAAAAAAGACAATTTAATATGAGAAATGGTAAGGGTAAAAAACTAATATAATTTCAACTAGAATAGTGGAAAGTTTGTTTTTAAAATACCAAATAATATTTTTTTTACCTCAGGCTTTCAATGGCTAAGCTACTGCAGCAAAGCTATCAGTAATTCACCAACCTCAGACTACATGTACATTCTTTTTTTTGTCTATAATACCAGAATTTCAGAAGACAATGTAACTTTTGCACCATAAAGAAAGCTCCTTAATTTGAAAGAGAGACACATTAGTAATCAGTTGTACTCAATGTCTGATCATGCATTCCAGAAAATGCTGGTGGAAATGTAAAAGCCAGGATCTTTAGTGATGTTGTATGGTGCACATAATGGCTCTTAGTACAATGCAGATAAATCCTACATTGGGTGATGTAAATTCAGAGAACAGTGAAGGCACTAGGAGAAATCTGTCTGAAATGTTTTGAGGGTGTGTGCATCTGAGAGCTGAGAATGATGCTTCCTGTTTCTGTGAAAGCTCATTCTGTGCTGCTGCTTTTGTGCATGAAATCCTGGTCTCTTTGGGAGGTCTGTCCACTGAAGAGGCCAGAATGTTCTTTCCTTCCCAGCTGAGGATGTGGTCTGACATTAGTAAAGGGAATTAACTGGGAACTCCAAATCTATTTCTTGTGAATGTAGTAACAGGAAAAGTTACCATTTTTATATTGCCTATTTAGAGGCTCTGTCAACTTAAGTCTTTTTTCTCCTTACTCCTTATTTTTTACTGTTCACTCTATTATTTGTTACCCCAAATTTTTTCTCACCTCCAATGGGCATTTTAGATGCCCCATAAATTGAAGATATTTAATGACTTACCTAGTGAATAATTTTCCACAATTTAAGATCACCAGATATGACTACATACATGTGTCTAGATGTTCTTTTTCTCCATACATCAAGAAGGAGGAAAAAAGACAGAGTGGAAAACCATGATCTGTGCTGCTATGATGTGACTGTGATGAGCTGCAGCTCACTGCTCCTCAGAATAAGTATTTTATAAATATATACCATATTTATATGCTATATCAAATTTATACAACAGTAACAATGTACGATAATATGGTATAATAATATAGCATATTTATGTGAGTGTGCTCCACCCCAGCAGGCTGAATCACAGGCTGCTCTGCCATGTGATGAGACAGCACAGGCAATAACTGAGGCCTGACGCTGGGGTTTGAAAGCAGCATCAGGATGCTGCTCTACAGTGCCCAGTATGGGAGAGCACACAGAGGTGACCCGAGAGGGCAGTCTGCATTCATTTGCATTCCTTTACTGCACCCACTCAAAATCAAAGTGTTTTTAGCTACAGTCAATTAATTCCATGCAATTTTAACAGCATCTCAAACATTTCGGATACCTTTTGTACAGGACTATTGCTGATTTTCTTTTGTGTCAGTAAGACTATATGATCATAGAATCCTAGAATGATAGAGTGGTTTAGGTTGGAAGGGATCTCAAAGGTCATCTAGTTCCAGCCCCCTGCCATGGGCAGGGACACTTTCCACTAGACTAGGGTGCTGAAAGCCACATCCAGCCCTGTCTCAAACACCTCCAGAGACAGGGAGCAACCTGTGCCAGTGCCTCACTACCCTTATAGTACAGAATTTCTTCCTCTAATATCTACTGTAAACCTATTGTCTTTCAGTTTAAGTCCATTACCCTTT
>NW_005054297.1:14668423-14672083 GCF_000277835.1 Geospiza fortis
GTAAGTCCCTTTTAAATACCGGAAGGCTGCTACAAGGTCTTCCCAAAGTCTTCTCTTCTCCAGCCATTCTTATCTAATGGAAAAAACGTTTTCTATGATATATTTTCTACTTAGGAAGTAGATAGTACTCCCTGCTGGATGATTATATCAAATTACATTTCATGAAGTGCTATTTCCGTGTGCAGGCTAGAAGGATTTTTTAAAGGCAAAACATTTACTTTGTCTTGAATATGCCATGAAGAATGCATATTTCAGATTTTCTTCTTTCTTTTGCGAAGAATGTGGTTTTTTTAAAGGCGTGTCCTGATAACACAAATTGCTGATCTAAGACGATTTCTTCTTTCAGTGTCATGACCCTCCTTGACCATTTTCAGGCAGTCAGCAGTTTAAACTGCTGATATCCCAGAGAACAAACAAAACAGCAACACAACTTGCTGTTTTGTTTCTCTCCCTGAATCTCTGTGAATCATGAAGTATTTTCTGGAATACACCCTGATATCTACTCTAACTACATACTTATTAGGAGTTTAGCCTGATTTTTAGGTTTTCTGACTGACAGCAGCCCAAATATACTAGTGGACTGACAAGTCTATATCACCAGCACAGCCTGGAAAATGAAACTGTCACAGTTTTTAAGGGTCCTCTAACATCTAAGCCTTGTATTGATAAAAACTGTGATGGCTCATAACCAGCTGCCAAGTAGAATAAAAACATGCCGACCCTTATCAGTGCAGCTAAAGGGGCTAAAGGGTTCACGTTCACTCCCCATTTCTAGGAATGTGACAGAGTCTCCAGAAATATAATTAGCAGTTGTTTAGCCTCCAAATATTTGATAATCATATGCAAGGTTAAATATATACATTTATCGAGTTCTCTTTGTATCCTGATAAAATCTGCATACTTTCATATGTAGGTCACATTCTGAAGGTATAAATTACATATCATTAAATGTTTTCCTATGTCAGCTGATGAGAGGGAAACAATTTTATAGAAGACAGTTGGTAGCAGTTGTTGTATGTGGACACAGGCCAGAGGTACTTGGAGTCTGTTGATGCAAATACCATTCTGAGCGTAATGATAAATTAAAAAGCTTACTTCAAAGCATTCACATAAACATCTCCAGCAGGTAGAATGGCAAAGAATCTCAGGGTAAACAAGTGTCCAGCTGACCAGGCAACATGCAGATCAAACAAAGGCTGACTTGGCCCCACTGTCTTCCCTTTTATAGATTTGTGTAATATGCATGCCTTTTCTCTCAGAATTTCTTTCCTCTCAGTGCTTCTTCCAGTGGAGTTTCAGCATTGCCCTGAACATCAGGACCTGTGTTGTGACTGCTGCAACGTGTCTTGCAGGGGTTAAGGCTACTAAAGAATCCCAGTTTTATAACACAATTTTGAGAGATGGACTGTCTGCCCAGTTCTGTTTGCTGTGAAGAGAGGTTAATGTCTAGTGCTTTTATGACACTGCCATATTTATGACCACCTACAGAGCACTAAAGTAAATATGATGCCCCCATCTCCCGTGACCATGAGTTTTTACTGTAAAACTGTGTAAAGTTGAATTCCTCTGCCTAGGAAACTCATTTTCCTTTGCCATCTATGGGAATAGGCACAGAATTAATCCAGTCACTTATACACGTGGGCAAAGCAAGGTTTTTATGAGTAGGTCTAATTCAGAGCAGATTTTGCCCACATGTTTCTTTATAGGCAATGGCCACTCACTGCCTGATTACCCAAAGTAATCAGTTTTGGAATCACTACTCAACCAAATGTCTGTTATGCACTTAGCTACTCTTATTTCTGCAAAACGTAAACTCAGGAGAGTGATGTAAAAGTTCAGTTTACATTAGTAAGCCATAAAGTCTGCCTCTTGGTCATCTCATCCGATCTTATCATTATTCACATTTCTCCTCCCTCCTTCCTTCCCCCTGGAATAAACCACCCCCACTGTAAGTATACAAACAAACCAAAACAATCCCTCTGGCAGTCACACCCATTGTGCATTTCTGCTGCCTTTTTTGAAACCTCTAACTGCTGCAAAATAAAAGTAATAACCCCAGCAGTGTGAATGAGAAGCATTCATCTAACAGACAGTAATAGAAGAGAAAAATAAAGTGAGTTAAATTATCATCTTCTCCACCCCTCTATTATGTTCTGCCCCCAGTTTTTGAATATTTGTAAGTCAAAATAAAAATGTGGACTGAAACTCTATAGATGGCTGGTAATTTATATCTCAGAAGCCTAGCTCTGGCATACCTGATACTCACTTGGAGCTCACAGCACTGAAATCCTTGCCAGAGGAAATACCAGTAATTGCTCAGTGCACAGCCCAGATATTCCAACTGACACACTCCTTGGCTGCAAAACGCTCCGTAACGCAACTCACTGAAGCACATCACAGCAGTGAAGCACAAGGTCTGACCTAACAGCAAAATAAGGTGCTTCAGCACACTTTAGTCTGAGGAATTTGTGCCATAATACTGAACCAAAATTCACTGCTGTTCTTCTTTTAACCAAAGTTTGTCTCATCTAGTTAGAGAAGCACACACAGTTCCACCCTAGGCACAGCACAGACGTAATATGACACACAAACAAAGGCTGGAGAAATACTCAGAGGCTACATCTACACATATGCAAATGATACCACTAATTACTGTCATAGATTTTGATCCCTTATGAGTTTTAAAATATATTTATGTAATGTCCTTCTCACCTGCCAGTCGCCTGTCTCTCGTGTTTTTCCAGATAACATCCAAGGCTCTAGCAGTGGAGTCCCTGATATGATCACTAAATGATCTCCTCAGAGGGGCTTTCACCGGGTGATGCATAATGCAGATCGATCACACATCCAGGTCAAACGGCTGTAGCTTAGCCCCAGGAAAAAGGGCATTCTCTGCCCGGGGATCTGTTTGGATTCCTCTTTGCCAGGCAGGCAGGTTGTTACTTTATATAATTTGTCATCAGCCTTGTGGAGCTTTCCCTTGAAGAGTCAGGCATTGCAGTTCTCACTGCGGATGCGGGAAAGCTCAGACTGCAGCCAGCCTACTGGAAAGCTGCCAAAATCTTACATCTGGAACAGTTTACAAATGAGCTAACGATACAGTCATTTAGATTTGGGGCTTTATTTGTGGATATCTATAGGATTCTAGCTTCCTGTTTAATCAAATAACTTACCAGGCACATACTTGCATGCTCATTTATTAGGATAATATTTCCCTGCTTAGCTGATATTTCAGGTAATCTTTCATGTTTGGACATGAAAAAGGTAAGAAATGGAAAAGAGATAAAGTAATTTTAAATATCTAGAGATCAGGTATTTTATTTTGTTACCATATTTTTTTTGCATTTTACCCTAGTTAAGGCAGACAATAGGGTCTGATTCTGAGTTCCCTATATTTAGTACTTCATGACAGTACACTAATGAAAGGAAATAAAAAAATGAGAGGAGGAGGGGAGATAATAAAAAAGGAGAGGGAACTAAGCCCCCACACTTTGCTGAGTGGAAAGATAAGTTCCCATATGAAAAATATTTACCAATGTAACTGAGATTAATAGTCACAGTAAATGAAGCCATTTGACCTTGCTTATTTTGACCTTTTTAATTGATTACTGTGTCCTGTGGCTTCCCTGAGGGAGAAAGGGAGGAATAAAGCAGTGCCTG
>NW_005054297.1:14673017-14716618 GCF_000277835.1 Geospiza fortis
TTTTTTTTTTCCCTTTTTTTTTTTTTTTTTTTTTTTGTGTTTTGGTTTTTTTCTTAATTATTATTCTTACAAAAATTCCTGGTAGAGCAAGTGCAATGCTTGCACAGGCAAATCCTGACATAGGCTTACATAGGCAAATGGTGACACGATGACCAGAGCACAAAGTATCTGTTTTGAAACATGTACAGTCTGTTCAGATGAGATCTGCTGTTGTTGCTATTAGTGAACAGCTCAGAAGAGCATTATTCATTTTTAAATGAAGATGTAGTAAGCGATAACTTAATCAGGAGCTGAATTTCTCTATTTTAGAAGGCAACAAGGATGAAGACAGCCTCAACATGGTTTTAACTACCCCTGGCCAGGTCTACATTACCAGCAACATAGCCCAGAAAAAAAGGGATTTATACAGCAAAATAAATGGTACCAAAGTTTTGACACATCTCAAGGTAGAATTGCTTTGAACTATGTCTACCTGCATCTTGTGACCTGAATGAATCCTCGGGGTTTCATGACTAGGTTGGAGATCACTGGCACACTACCAGGGTGCATCTCTGGCTTAGTTTCATTTGAAACATCCAATTCACATGCTCCAAGACTGCTTGGAGATATGAACCAAAGACTGATGCTGGGGGAACCTTTTCAAAATCATGTGCTTAGTCCAGGCTACAAGGTCAATGAAAACATGCAGACCATTATTCATTTTAGAAGCTAAAACAACTTTAAAGAATTTAAAAATAAAATCAGCAACATGCATACATTTCTAATTAGGGTTTGATTCTTTGAGAGTTACTGCAAGTTATATAACACACGTTGACATAAATATATTTAAAATATTTAAAGTTATTATTTAAAGTTATTATTTTATATAAAGTTAAAATATTAAAGTTGTTACAACCTGTTCAACAAAATGGTCTGGAAAATGGCAAAAGGCAAAGGAGGAATAAACTGCAATGAAGCAGAGAAATACTGCTAAAAACATTTGTTTGTGTGATGCTTCAACATAAATAAATAGGTAATTAAGTAAGATTGTGTAAGGAATTAAATGTCAGGAAATTTTTAATGGGTCATGTGCAGGTAAATAATTAGATATAGTCGGGCTAGAAATATGGATAGAAAATTAAGCACATTAATTTTAGAAAAGAGTAGACAGAGATATAAGTGGAGAATACAGTTAAAAGCAAATATATATGATCAGCAAAGGAAATCTGAGATTCATGATATCCAATACAGTCACAAAATGAGGTAAGAATTTGTCATGCAATATGAAAGCACATGACTTTTAAGGATTTTTAAAATCATGTTAAAAGATGATATCGGGGCAGAGCTGTGCTGCAATCTCCATTCTTGCATCATTTAAAAAACACCCCTTGAAGAACAATACACTCAGTTTTGCTCTGCACCTCTCAATACTCACGTGATACTGAAAAAGCATCTATGAGCGCAGTGTACAGGCAGCTGATGGCAGCAGGACCAGGGGGACAGTGACAAGGAGTTCTGTGCTGGAAAACACCTATATGTTCAGGGGAGAGCTGCTGAGCTGCCACCACCACTGTGCCATTATTCAATACTCTTGTTGAGATCCCTACTCTGAATCTCAGGTAAGCTCCTCCCACATTCCCAGTTGCCACTGCCCAAACAATGTCTGCTTGTGTGGAGATATTTTCCATTTCAGCTCAGGCTTGTTCCTGCTCCCCTTGAAGGTGCAGCTATTTTCACAGAGACTACCTGAATCACAGGCCTGCAGTTACTTGCAGATTGTTTGTGTGGAAAAACTTCCTCCATTTCTCAGGTGAACTCATGCTTACAGTGTGAACTGGGAGAGCTGGCCACTGGTACCAAGTATACACAGTACAGACCTCACCAGGTGAATCTTTGATGTCGATCAACATGAGTGTACTAGATTAATTTGTTCTTAAACCAAACAGCTAAACTGGAGCACTGTGAATGACATTAAGGGCAAAAGGTTTAAATGTTGAGATTTACGGGTTGGCAAGGAATGTATTTTTAAAGAAAATGGAAAATGTTTTGCTGCTCTATTTGACAATGTACTTGAAAATCTCCTGAAAACAAATACCCTTTCTGTAACTGGGAAAATGCACCCTTCCATGTCTTACATCTACAATTCAGTTAGCTGGATACAGATGTTACAGCAAAATGCATGCAAAAATAAGCAAAGTCCTAAACAACCAACCAGTGTCCAGATAAAATTTATAATGCAGCTCTATCTTTTGGCCTCACTGTGTCTGGAAACTTAAGAATGACCACAATCAGACACAGGTTCTTGTATTTGAATAATTTTGCTGTTGACCACAGTCATAGTGCAGTCAATACTCCAGCTATCTTCCAGAATATTTTCATTTTATTCAGTGTTTTCTGTTTAATGGCTGTGATACAAAAAACCCCAAAAGTGTAAATTCTTAAAAAAGGGATGGGTCAACAAAGATGTGTGCTGAATCAAAAACAATATGAGGGGAATCTGAAGGAGAGGGCTCTTGCTGACACGAGGGGATTGCAGCAGCTGGTGTTAGGGGGATAGTACACCCTCAGGAGACAGATAGCTGCCCACTTCATGCATGAGGAGCAGCATGCATGCCCAGGAAGAGTCTTTGTGTAATTCCAGAAGCAAATATTTAGAGGGACCAGACCCTAGCTTCCCTGCCCTGCCAGCCCTCCCACCAGCTCAGACCAGCTCCACCCCTGACTCTCCCAGGGCAATGTCTTTCCTGTCCCCCAGGCCTGGCCTGCCTTGCGACTGCAGCCACTGACTTCTCCCACTTCTTGTTTTGGAAATATTTTTAGAAACCTCTTGTTAGCATAAGCAAAGCTGTGCCTCTCCAATCTTCCTTTCAAGGCTGAATCTACTTGTAAAGCGCTGCTTGTCATTCTTGAACACATAATTCTCAAACCAGGAGAGGGCAGGAGGCAAATTCCCTATAACTTTAACCTTGCTCAGCACTTCCAGCTGAAGGACATACACTTGCCAAACCTATCTGTTCTTCGTCCTTTAGTGGTTCCGTCCATACTCTGGTCTGCAAACATAGCACCAAAGACCAGACAAAATGCATTGGGTACTAGGATGGACAGGAATGGTGATATTGTTTTCAGTTCTGCCAACTGAGTCCGGCTCAGGAAATAAACTAACAATTGCACAAGCCTCATGCTCTTCAAGCTTGCTCTAAAATACAACGACTTCTCCGCTGACTCTTCATCAATGCGCAAATTCTTGTGTATATCTCTGTCTCTTCTGTGTGATTCTGGCCCCTTGAGTCTGGAAGGATGCATGGATCTAAAATAGGCACAAGCAGTCAGAGATACATATTTTTTAAACATGATGCCAGTTTGAGCTTTACTGTGGCTTGTCTACAGACTGCAACAAATAGTGTGGCAAATCCAGAGTTCCTTTGCTGAGTGGTTTATGTAGCCTGCCTGATCTGATGCATACAAACATCTTTCCCCTTGTTAGAGAAACAAAAAAAACAATTCCATAATTCTCCAAAAGTATCAGAAAACAAAAGAATTATTCAGAATCAGAATTTTAGATCTAATTAAAAAAGGCTGCTGGGCACATGATATGTGTCATTGTTTCATGTCTCAGGAGATGTCTCCAAATCCTGTCTAGGAGACCAGGCTGGGAAAGAAGCACTTTGAATTTTGAATTTTATTTGTGCTACTTTCCAAAAGAAAATCTGGTTCTGCAATATTTGCAGTATCTGAGAAATCTGATATGTAGCAGGTTGAGAAACTACCACCAATCAGAGCAGAATGGAAAGATTTAGAGAAATTCCTATGGAAAGACATGGAAATAAAATGTATTCTGTTAAAACAAACATTTCAGTAGAAGCTTGACAAATCTCAACAAAGTTCTTCATATGAAAAAGCCACATTTTGATTAATTTGGATTTGTTTTTTTCTTTTTTTAAATCTTTTTCTTTTGAATTAGGTTAATAAAAAATATCCAGAAGTTTCATTTAGCACATAGGTGTCCTTTTGTGCAAATATCTGGGGAATCTATCAGTCCATGGACTCAACCCTGTCTGTCCCACCATATTTTGCATTCAGAAAAGTGCCCCTTTGACTCTTGTCAACACCCTGGTGTTAACCTTTGAACAGCCTAGGGGCTAAACGGATGCAGTCTGGAGAAGAGATAGTAGACCATGAGAGAGTAGACCAACAGAGAAAGTCTCCTGAGTGCCCTCCATGATGTCAAGGTGCACTGCCAGGCACCTCTGCATTCTCCTTCCTTGTGGCAGGAGAAGGGTGGAGAAGCCCCAAGGACAATTTCTTTCTCTCCAGGTAACCATAATTACCTCTGTACACACTGCTTTTGCAAGATGCACATGCTTTTTAACCTCATGCCATGGTCCAGATCTGCATTTTTGAACAACAAGGGTGTATAATTTTAAGAAAGAAAATGCTTAAAATCCACTCACCCCAGCAGCAGTACATGATGGAAACTACAGCTATTGCTGTTTTCATGAACTTTTTGATGTCTTAACCTTGAAGCTTTCTTCTGGTGGAACACTGAGAAGCTCTTGTCAAAATATCTACCTTAATTAGCTTTTGTTATGAGTCAAATACATACTACTGGGTTTATATAAACTGAGTAGTGTAGCCTTCTAATATACATCCATGAGTCTCAAATTAAATGTGATCTCAAATAAATATTAACAATCTCCATGGTGTGATTATGGCCCTGCTTTGTAAACAGCCCCACTGCTTAATTAGAGCTCTGTGCACTTCAAAGTGCAAGCTTATCTGGCTGTTTCTGAGCTGCTGTCTCACTATCACTGTGTGCTCCAAGAATAATAAATAAACCAACACAGGAACGCAGAAAGCATTCCTAATCACAGCCATAAATACAAAATAATAATTAACTGAATAACATGAAAGAAAGATGTGCTTCCAGTTTCATTTTCACATAATTCCATTTTAACCTGTTTTTAATGTAACTGATTATAAACTATTCTTACGTTATTAAAAAAAAACAACCCACAAGTTCTGCCCCTGCAGTCAAATGTTTTCTGGAGTACTGCATATTGAAGAAAAAAAAAGAGACATTAGTGCTGGTGCCATAGTTTAAAATTCAAATGAGAAAGGAAGTGTTAAAGCTTCATTCTGTTTAGCCATATGTGAGACACCTGCTTAGAGAAGTTTATAGGAGTATTAATCTATGGGAGTGTCCAAACACTTCCAAATATCTAAACTTGAGCAACAGAACTGTCTTGGTTATAAAATAGTTGATGGCAATAAGCAGTGAACTGAGATTAGTTTTTAGCATTAGCCATGTGTTATGCTTCACCACAGCAGAAGAGTATTAAACAGCATTGTTTCTCCTTCCTTCAGTGACCTGACAGGCAAAATGCCCATACATAGCTTTTTTTTTTTAGCTGAGTAATACATTACAGCTTCACTGGTCCCATCATTGGAATTAGAGCAGGATGAATGCAAATTCATAGAATAAAATGCATGGCAGAAAGTACTTTCTTTCTAGTGGAAATGCAAATTAGGCTGTATGTGAAATTGCAGTAATAGAAAAGTGCAGAATCCACCAAAAAAATCCCCAAACCAAAACAAACAGCCCAACACTTCCAAAAAAAACCCCCAGCTCACTATTGTTACTCCCTATTTAAAATTGTCTCTACCATCTTTCATAATTGGAAATTTTCCTTCCCTCTCTTCTGTTTTTTCTCTTTTCCACTCTCTCTGTCCCTCCTGGTCATACTAAGATGGTGTCATACTAAGATGGTAAGTTCCTTCAATTACAAATCTTCCTCTTCAGATATCTTTTGTACAAAACAGCCCAATAAGATATCAAAGAAATAAAGCCTTTGAGCTTGTCTGCAGTGACCAACATGAGCAGAGATTGTGAACAGAGCAGATTTGGTTCAATGAATTCTATATAATCTAATGGTGGCAGACTGGTGCCTGTGCACAGAGCAGGGAGCAGAAGGGGAGAGTGAGGAGTGTTATGTGAGCTGGACTCATGGAAGTCAGAGGGTGAGCAGGGAGATAATTCAGAGTACAGAGATCATTCTGAACAGAGAGATCAAAGAGCGGCACGAAATTTTAAATCAAAGAGAAAGTCTCAATGCTTGCAGGGAAAGATGGAAAATGCTTATTCCTGAGAAGATTTAGTGAGATTTAGGGGTCTCATGTAAGTCATCTTCAATTATCTCTGCCCTGTGTAATGTGTGCTTTATTAAGTGATGCAAAGAGGCAGAGCTGTCTTCCTGCCTTCTCATCCTGCTGCTGCCACTGCAGCACTGTGAAACACAATCTCTGCAGAAGGTTTGTTACTGTGAAGCCAAGCAGGATGTAATAACCATCCCTGAATTGCTGGTTTGTGGCTTCATTGGTAGAGAAAAAGCAGAAAAACTGGAATTTTCATAGGGACCAATAACATAGAAAGTAGGATCTGAATCTAAAGTGAATCTAAACTTTCAAATAGGTATTGGAAAAAACCTTCAACAAATTTTGAGATTTCACTAGTTAAGGCACTGCTGAACAGTTTGTTAATGGTAACTTCTCCTTGTGTCATTTTTTGTGCAAATGTTCATTTACATAGTTAAATTGGGGATTTATTTTTAAAGGTACTTCCTCAGACTCTAGGTTTCTGTTTGAGGAATCCACCATGCTTTAACTCTTTGTCCTGGAGTTGTTTGTGGCATGCCTTCTTTGAGGTTCTTTATCTGTGTATTCATATTAAAGCCAGTGTTTTTGGGAAATGAATGTTATTTTCCTGACATTGGGAAATTCCAGCAAGTTATCCCTAAATACCTGATAGTAATTTGGTAAGGCAATTTGCTTTTTTGTAGACAAATTCAATTTTCATCTTTCTGGAAGTTCATTTGCTGTAGCCATTGGCAAGCCTCTGAGAAATAATATTTCACAGTAATTCTGCAACCTTAGATATTAGTGACCAACAGCTCAGAAGATATTTTCTCTTCAGAAGATATTTTTTCTCCTCACCTGGGAAGTTTTTGCAAACACAGCTGCTGGCTGCTGCCAGCCCTGCAAAATGAATGAGAGAACCTGTCTCTCCCAGGCTTTTCCTTGCTCCACCTTCACTTCACAGAAGGGTGCAAAAGGGTTGGTCCCTCATGAAATGTTAATACAGAATGAGAAAGTTTTGCTAGAGTCAAGAGGGAGATGGGCACACACTGCTTGGTGCAAAGACAAGATCACATTGAAAGAGACAAGGGGAAGAGAGTATCTGTCATCTACTGTAGTTTAATTGCATGCTTCCATTTGGGAGTTAAAATTCAGCCATTACATATCTAGTGAGAACTTATCCTTGAGTTCTGCCCTGATGGAACAAAATAAACATAATTTCAAATAATTGGCTTCTCTGCACTGAACAGATTTTTTTTTTCAGAAAATTGGCTGCAATTAGATTACTTTTTAAAAAAAAAAGAATTCAAAAAGCAAATCCATGATTTTTTCAAGTGTTTCATACGATTTTGTAGGATGTCTTTCTTCTGGGGTTTGTTATTTGAACTGAAATCTTGCTGACTACAAATTCTAATGCCTGGCCTTTAAAAGATAAAGAATCTAATATTTTGCTTTACCTTTTCTAAGTTTAATATATCACAGATGCAAGCTGAAGCTTTATGGGGACTATGTCAAATATAATTATCTGGAAGATTAAAGTAATCATCATCTCAACTGAAACATACATTCTGTTTTCCATAAGTCTTGTGAATACTGAATATACACAGCATACAGTAAAAACTTACAAAGGAAATCTAAGACTCTAGCTAAAGTTATTATTAGATGCTAATGTTTCATATTTATTCCATGAAGTTAGCCACACTATTAAATGAGGTTTTAATAAGACACTCTGGTTTGCTATTCTGGGAACTGGATTTCTCCATATCTTTACTTAATTTATTTCACAGCTAATCACCGAAAACTGCTCCTGCATGAAATTTGCTGTTCTTGCTGTCATCTCTTTTCAGCCACGACATATCTGCCCTCTGGAGTCCCACTGCAGCACGTGGAAAATCTTCACTTAGAGTTCAGGTTATGGCACTTGTATTTTAAGGCTGGCTGTGGAAAAATGAGTAGTGAGCTCAGACTAGATGGTTTGGGGAAAAGGAGGTTGACAGGATACAGTAGTATTTAGTCTGTCTTTTATGTCCTGAGACTAGTTACTGTTTGGCAAGTTCCCCTGAATTATTTTAGTAAGTCATTTTATTGGTATATGTTTAGCAAACTGTACACTTCACAGTCTCAAAAGCAAGGTGAAAATGTGAACCTTGTGTTTGTAGGCTGGCAGCCTGATTTGTATTTTGCTGTATCTGACTTAATATTTTTCCATTGTCAAGTAATTTTGAAAATATACATATATGGTGACAGTCCCATATGATGAAAATTTTCTGCTCTGCTCTTCTTCAGTCTGAACATACTTTTGCCATTTCTTGTTAAAAAGATATCTAGTTGATGAGGTGGGTTACATAGGAGAACCCAAAATTCTATTTACCTCCTGTAAACTTAAAGTTTTTAGAGATGTCATTACAATAGTGAATTTATGCAGTTCTTAAATAAAATAAGAAATATGAATCTTGTACTCAGGTTCGATGAAAGATATTAATGGCTCTGAAAGAATTCAAATTAGGCCTTGAAAAAATCTATTTATAATAGCAGTTGCAACACATACATGGAAAAACTACTTACAGATCTTGATGTGCACTAGAATCAAGTAAGTACAAGTGTTTCTTTAAGTGCTTCATAGCAGAAGGGGGGAGGGAAGCAATGAAAGACCTGGTGAAATATAGAAGTTACTTCATATTTATGAGTTGATGATGTAGAAATTCCTTGGAAAAATATGGTATTTGGAAGAAGGGAATAAAACAATCCCAAAGAAGTTTAGGAAGAAAACAGACAAGAAAACGAGGCTTACACCTGAGATTGATAGGTTAAACTAATATTTTAAAGGCATATTTATTAAAAGTAAGGTATTGCAGTAATGGGGAAATGATAATGTCAAATATTTGACTGAGAAGTGTGGTAAATATATGTAATTTCTTCTTCATTATTTCTGAATTTTTCATCATAATTTTTTATGCATCTACACTATAAAAAATAACTATTATTTACTTTCTCAGTATTTCCATAAAGAACAACCAGACATACTCTTTTTGGCACAAATGAATTGCTTCTCAAATGCAGCATGTAGTTTTAGTCTTTCAAGTACCACAAAGACATAAACAAGTTCTGAAGGAATTCAGATAACAGCAACAAAAATTATTAAGGGGCTAGAGAGTTTGATTTACAAGAAAAGATGAAAACCTCTTCTGCTCAGCAAAATGACAGCTAATAATGCAAGGGAAGAGCAATGATAAGAGCCAAAAAGTATTTAAAGCATGAGAGCATCAAGGAAAGTGTGGACGTGTTTTAAAGTGGTACAAGGTTTCAAAACACTGACTTGGTATTGGGGAGAGTATTGTGTTTGTGTATGTTTTTCCTCCAAACTAAGGCTAAATAATCTGTGGAGCTTGTGTACAGACAAAAAAAAACAAAACAAAAAATCCCAAAAAAAGTATGAACAAAGGAAAAAATCCTGTGGAAATGTAAAACAGAATGACACATCTATCAGCTGTAGTGCAAGTCTTCAATGTAGTATATATTTAAACACAGGAGCCAGAAAGATCAAAATTGAAAAATAAGATTAAATATGACATATGAGCAGAATATAATGTTAGGGAAAGTATATATCAGTAACACAGAACATAACTTCTTTAGAAGAACATTTTCTGAAAGTAGGTTTGCTTTGCTCAGAAAATTTTGTAGTTCCTTGATAACCTGCTACCCCTTCCCATGAAAAAGGACTTGCTATTCAGACATAAAATTTGTCATATCAAAACTTCATTCATAACTGAAAGTTTAATTACAGCATCATTGGATGTTTTTTTCATGGTTTAAATCAGCTCAGCCCTGTTTGCTGATACTGGCAACTTTCTGAAGGCATAAAGAATAAGTGTGACATTAGGAGATATTTGAAAGATATCCAGGAGATATTTTTAATGTCATTGGTGCTGTATAGCACTTTATGCATAAGGAACCAAAATAAGGAGAAATATTAAAATTCATCAGAAGATGCAACGAAATGATGGTATGTTTAGATGTCAAAACTTAGATGGTGCTAAATTTTTTCAATCCAAACTTAGTACTCTGTAGTCAAGTACTAGAAAAATTGCTTACAGAGGCATTAAATATTTCTTTACATTCAATGAAAACTTCCACAACAAGTTACAGAAGAAAATGTACTCTTGTGCAACAAGCAAGTATACCCTTCTACTCTTGATGTACTTTTCTTAAAAGAATGATTATAGACTGTTTGAAATTTGAAGTGAGCAGCTGTCAGTGTACTGATAAAAATTTGAGCTTGGATAACTGCTTATAAAAGTCAGAAAGAAAACAAATATATTTCAAAAGGTCAAGACTTAAATCTAAACTGTACATCAAAATGCATAAGGAAAACCAAAGGGACAACTAAAACCCAGTTTTTAATATAAGTCCTTCAATACTAAACTTTGAAAAGCTCTGTCCCTATCAAGTCATGACAGCTCTGAATGTCAATTAATAGGACTATATTCAGTTACTAATTAACCTAATTTCAACCTAATTAATCTAGTTATTTGATGCTGAAAACCTCCTCCTCTCTGTAAGAACTGAATTTCAGCACCTGGACAACCAAATTACTAAAAAATAAATTCTAGCACCTAGGATTAATAATAATATATCATTGAAAATATGTTTCAAGAAAGTTTTAAAATATATCCTCGACAGGTTGAAAATTATTTTAGATCAAAGATAAATTAGATTCTAGATTTTCACCTTGAAAGTTTAAACACCTTTTATTAGTCTTCATCTAGAGGAATGATGCCATTTTTAAAGCTTACCATGCCTTGGAATGAGAAGACTTCAGAAAAAGTTTTTTCACTCTAAATTCAACAGAAGACCTTCAAATGTACATTGTCCATCTGTCCCCATGCATTTTGTACAATGTTTTCAGTGAAGTACTACTGATCATCAAACAAAACAAGGTGTCATAGTTAGCTATGACATATTAAACATGTATAGCTCATCAAAATCCACTGCATATTTTGTTTCTCAGTAGATATGTTTTTTCTGTCTAAGAGGCAATATGAAGTAAATGTAAATATATCCAAAAGAAATATTTTCTATTTGACCAAGGAAGTTTAGATTGTATCAATTTTTTAAAACATTGTAATTTCTTCTATAAATGCCTTGCTCACTTGTCACATCTAACTTCATGCCAGTTGCAAAACTTCATAATCTGTTGACAGTTAGATGTTTCCATACCCTTTTATGGAAAAATGGGCTACATCACATTGTTGTGCATGGTTTGTAAAGACGTGAATGAATCCATGGAACTCAAAAAGGGTCATGCAAACCTTTGCAATTACTATATTTATTTTATCAATGACAGCCTAATGAAAGGAGTTCTCAGAAAAATAAGGGGAGACCAGCTCTTAACTTCTAACATCTACCAAGCAAGGCAACTCAGAAAAGGCCAGGTAAGTGTGGGCCTGAAGCTTGAAACAAAGAACTGAACTATGCATTAACAGCAAGCACATGCTGACCTTAGGTCCACTCTGCTCCTCCTTGCCTGAGAACCAATGTGCTGGATTCCTGTTGGGCAAAAAATGCTGACTTATTCTGAAATTCAGTGTCTAGTGTTACTGTAAACACACACTGCTTTTACAGTTCCCAGCAGAGCACTCTCTGCACCAAGGTTACATGATCTTTATATGCCTGAAAGGTAATAAAAGATGTTAATGGTGGGAATTCTCTTAGGAATGGTAGCCCTGAGCAAGAAGAGGAAGGACAAGCACATGGTAATATATCAGCAGTCTATGTAAAGACATAGCTTGATTGTGAATGTGTGATATAACTTTGGAAATGCTAAAGGATTGACAGAAAAAGCAGTTCAGCTGGAGCAGATTAGGGGACCAATGCAATGGTCACATTACAGGTTGGAGAGCCACAGAAGGCAGTGGAGCAGAGGCAAGTCACATGTACCAAGAGCCCAGATGAGGATGTCTGTGCAGCTCATAGAGGCCAGCACAGCAAACACAAAAGTGGAAGGGGAGATGTTTAGTCTGCAAAAGACAGTCTGTAACAGTCTCAAATTTCTAAAAGGACTCCAAAGTTTCTGTTATATAACAGTGGCTGCTGTAGTATCATCTGAATGGCTGTGTAGACACAGAGTCCTAATTCTTGGTCAGTTAGAATTGCATATTTTAGTATTTAAATACATTTTCTACACCAAATTCTCTAAGTCTTGTGCAGCCTCTTTAAGGCACTTATTTCCCAAGACACTATCAGCAGAAGGCTGCTACAAGAAATATTTAATTCTTCAAAGTCTTTTTGCCTGTGTCCCTTATTGTACCAAACTGTCCTGTCATATGGTACTGGGGCAAATGTTTGCACAGCTTGCTGAAAGTCAGCTCATTAAAACAACATAAGGTAAAAAATAGACCTCATATGAATCATTTCAGTGATCCAGTTTACAGCAAATGGTTGAATTCCTGAACTTAGAAGGCAGTGAATAAAGTTGGGGATGCAACACTGTGACTCACCTTCAAAACAAAACTCTCTTTCAGGCAGTTACAACTTTCAATCTATTTGTGCTGAGGTGAATCACAGTCTGGCCCACTGAATACATGAAGAGGGATATATATATTTCGCAAACATAGCAGATTCATGCATAATGAAACCCAGGAATTATTGCTTGAACTGTAAGCCGGACTATAAATTCCATTTAAAAACTGACAGCATGCAGTTGAACACAAATCCACATTGAGATATGCAGCTAAACAATTAGGACAACTTTTAGGGATGCCTATCTCACCATTTCAGGTAGATAGACTTCCTAGTGTTGACTGAACATACTACAGCTGATTGCTGTATCACCAAGAGATAAAAGTCGAAGTATAGACACCGCAAGAATGTGGATTAAAGTATTCAGCTCCCCTTGAAGAGCTGCATGTTCTCCAACTGGTGAGCTATTCCATATAAAATGTGAGATAATTAAGTGTGCTCACTTGTTGCATGTTCAATGAACACTGTAAAAGAACCATGAAAAAATGCATACAGGAAAGGTAGACAAGGGATACAAGACATCCCCTCTATGAGAATCAGTAGACTATTGGTTGCTATATATGCCAACAGAGGAATGTGCTTGTGAGCCTTTATAGGTGCTACTGAATGAGGAAGTTTCATTCCAGGCTCTGGTTCAGACTCTAAGCATGCTTTCTGGTCAGCTGGGTGGAGAGTTTATGACAAATAGCCCCAGGGGAACTAGATTTCTTTCCTAGCTCTGAAGAAAAGGCTTGAAGGAATGGAAACTTATCAAAGGGAAACTATGAATGAAATGAATTGTTGAATAGGTGTCAAGAAAACTTTAGCAGTAGATGGTAGAGACAAACTTAGTTTGACCGTTTATCATAGACTGAGTCATTGCTTTCTGATGATTGTGCTAGTGAATATGAAAATGCTCTGAAAAATGAGCTGGAAAAAATCCCCTATTCAAGTGACACAACATGACCTATAGTGAGATCCTAAGCTATTCAAGATGACTGGAGTTAAGTCAGAAATATATATCACAAAAGTAAGGAAAGTGATTCAAGAAAAAGAATGCTGGGTTTGTTATTTTTTGTTTTTGCTGGAAACAGCACAGACCTTCCTTGGGAAAATCTATCAGGAGATGTTTGGGGCAAGACAGTGAAGACAATGGCTTGGAAAGGAGCATAGACTTGTAGGGCCTGTGAACAGGAGTCCAGCTCAATCCTGATTGTGGAAATTGGGAACAAAGTCCCTATTTTTTATGAAATGCATGTGGGTGTTAAATCCAAAAAGTCCCAAAATGTCCAGAATAAATTAGAAGGGTGCATAGGAAATGTAACCAAATCTCAATAAAAATGAATCAGTGACCTACAAGGTTTAGCACATTCCTTCATGAATTAATAATGCTTTCAACATGAAGCACTGCAGCCTAAGCTACAAAGTAGTGTCTATCCTTTCACATCTAACCCTGAAAGGACACACACTACTAGGAAAGAAGAAATACTGTATTGCATTTTCAAAATCAGGTAAAGATAATTAGATATTACAGAAATGATGCTAGTTTAATCATGACAGTGTACCTATTTTCAAATGCAACTGAAGAGCAGAAATGTGCCTCTTTGATTTTCTTACCATAATCTACTTGGATGCTCTTCAGGAATAAACCTTAATTTAAAGTTTGGCAGCTTTTAAATGTCAGTTTGGCCTTAAGTGCTCCTCTGAAGTTATTTTATCCCTCAGTGACAGTTATGTAGGGTCAGCTGATGGTCCCTGTGTTAACAGAGGGATATTTCTAATGTCTGGGAATATGAATTAGCTTTTTCTTAATCAAGGTAACTTGCTTCAAAATTTTTACTATTTACTATATAGCATAAACCAGAGAACACAGCACACTTTCCTTGTTTCTTTAAGGACTGTTCTATGAATGGATGAGTGTCTAATTGCTGCAAGCTCAGGAAAGTAATATGCTTTTGAGTTCACTTGACTGTCACTTGACTGAATAAGTGAAATCTTCTACTTCTTATCAGTGAGATCTGTGGTTCAAAGGTCCATTTGAAATAAAAGCAAATTTCAGCCTGACTCCTGCTGTGTGAGGCCGTTAATAAGGCAATGCTTCCTCAATGTTGATGGGGTCAGGATGTTAAAAGTGGGGTGGTTCTCTACTGAATTAATGTGGAGCCCTGTACCTGAGCTTCTTTATTCTCTGTCACACACATGTAAGGCTTTCTCAAGTTTCATCAATTTGTTGTTAGGTTGCTGATAGAGTGAGTATTCATGCAGATAACAATTTGCATGCAAGGTATAATTATGGCTACAGTGACTTCCACTTACCCCTTCCAATACCTCAGCATGGTTTGGGAGTGATAGATGAGTATCCAGGGCTAAGCACAGCTCAGCATGACTCTGTCCACTGCACAGGTTTGTCCCAGAGGAGGGGGAGTGTTGGAGCAGCAAGCTCTGGTACAAAAAGCTGCTCTACAGGGAGCATAATCTGGGACAGCTGCTAATGCCTACCAGCTCACTGTCAGCCCCACCTTTGTTTACAGCTATGCCAGGGATTACCTTGCCCTACCATTTAGACAAGCAGCTGAAAATCATTTGAGTCCCACTTTCCAGGTACTTGTAACAGAGCAGCAGTATAGCTAATTTTCACTGGTTTTTCTTTTTTTTTCCCTCCTGAACTAGTAACTGTTGCATGATAGGTAAACAATTAAAAGGCAAAAGTGCAACTATCAGATCCAGTTGTCTATTAAAAAAAAAAAATTCTCAAATCTCCTTTGCAGCAAAAGTTCAAACATAAAATCTTGAAGGCAGTTTTTCAGAAGGAGGGAAAGTGAAGAGCAGAGGTAGGTGAAAGCAGTGGTTCAAGTTCTTATGCTAGAATCTCACTGAGGTGTATTTTCCATGAATTACAAGAGGCTAAAGATCTTTCCACTGAGAGGAGGATATGTTCCTAAATTTTTATTTGAATCCTCTAAGAAAGGACTAAACCTGGAGAAGTCTGGGGTAGACAAAGGATGTCAGAGTGAATTAATCTCTTTGACCTTTCTGATCAACACCACTCAACGACAGTAAGTGCGAATCTCCTACCACTACTGGTTTCAAACACTCCCTGGATCTTATCTTCCAAGAATTCATGGATCTTTTCTAGAAAACTACTGGATGACATGGGACAAAACTCAAGCAGGAAGAATAATTAAAGAACTGTGACAACTCTGTGCTGGTACTTGAGTCCTTCTTTTGTTTAATTTGTTTTTTCAGATGCTGTTGTGTGACTGCATTCTTGAAACAGGTGCCCTTTAAACCTTAGTGACTGGATGTGTGCACTTCAAATTATTTTGATATTTAGCCCATACCTTCTTCTGACAATGAAAAAAAACTTTGTGACTCAGCCCACAGCTCCTTTAAGAGAGAAAAAAATCCCAATTTTGGAAGTACTTTGGTTGTGCTACTATGTTTCTGTCATAATTATATTTCTAAATCTATCTCCTGGATTTCTAAGTAGAGAGGTAAGGAGTACTTGTAAGCAATTGTGTAGCACTATACAGGAAAGAGCCAGAAGGGAATATAGGAGGCAATTGTTTTCTGGTTGCCTGCACTGTGTGCATTTGGCTGATACTTAATTCAGATTTTCAGCAGTGCTGCTTGTGATTGGTTCATGGCAAATAGAGGATTTTGGTGCTGGAGTGTGTCTAAACTTACTTCTATTTGCTAAACCAGCTAGAAGTCTACAATAAAAAAAATGTATCTCTATGTTATCTTTGACAATTACAATTTTTGATCTCACTTCAATCTATTAAAATAACTGTCCATACTGCAGCATGTTACAAAGATATATTATCTTTTTTTTTTAGTTGCTTTATTTTTGAGGATTGATTTTGCTTTGTTTAAGGAAACGGGTAAAGAAGCTTAAATAACATATCTCAGGACATGAAATGGTCACTATATCTTTAAGTGAATTGGAATGCTCTTCCATTGGAATTGGAATGCTCCTAAGGGAGAGGTTTAAGTTAGAGTAATGGGAACTGGTGAACAAAGCACCAAAAAGCATGAAACCCCAACGCAGATGAAGCAAAGATTTTCCAGATGTGGAATTTTTTCTATGGATCAGTAGAGTTAGCTTAACTTACTTAAGCTATAATGATTATTTTGAGAAAAAAACCCAAAACATGGCTCATTTCTTATCTCTCAGTCTTTTAATAGAAATAAATGCAATTTACTTTGCTGAAGATTTTTATCTAGATTTGCTTTATGAAAAGACATCTGTTTCTTATTTGTCTTAGTTTGCATACATTGCCTCTCTGGAAATGCCTTTGAAATGTGTTGCAAAAGTGAATACATGTAGCAACTTCTTAGATTGGAAAATTTCTTGGTTAGTTTTCCAATGTCCATTTCCTCATTAAAGACAAAATTATGCCAAGTTTTGATGACAACTGTAATATATATGTCTTTACAGTTTTTAGTGTGGTCTTTGGTTATGTTTGTGTTTTTATATTCTTATGACATGCACTCGTATTTTTCTCTTTGCTATTTACTAAGCCGAAGAATTGCGTTGATTTACTTTATTCTGATCATTGGTTGGTTTTCTGCAAATTTTAAGAACCCTCTAGCATTTGATAGAAAGTTTCCTAACACGTAGACGTCTTTTGCTGTTGCTGTATAAGTTATATAGGATTCTTAATTTGATATTTCCTGGGGGAAAACCATGCCTCTTACAAAACAAAGAAACACTCATGCAATAAAAGTATATTCAATGTACATATTAGGACTTGAATATTCAGGATACTTTTACTACAAAATACCAGTTTTGACTCATTAAAATCAAACTCAACTCCTAGAGAATGTATTGCGTTACTAATTTGGCATTCTAGGCGAGTTTTGGTTTGGTATATAGAAGGTTATGATTTGGGTAAGTCCTGCAAAAGTCATTGGTAAGAACTTTTATTAATTTTATTGAAGTAAGGGTTATATGAATTAATTTCTCTCTTACTAGTTTGTTTAGTCTTTTTCTAAAGCTGTGTACAACTTTAGCATCTGCAGTCTACTGAGATGAGGAGCTCCACGGCTCAGTTCTAGATTGCCTCCCCTTGTTTGTTTTGAATCTGCCACCTCTGTTTGATGTCCTGTCATTCTTTTACAGGAAGAGACAAGCAATTGCACATAAAATTCAAATGTTTTTTGACACAGAGTGATAAAACATGGACATCTATTGTACTGGGAGACAAAAAAAAAGATGAGGTGCAAAAACTAACTGTTGAAAGGAACAGCAGGTATTAAATCTGTGACTGAAAAAAGCCAGTACCACTTACAAGCTTGGAGAAGAAAATCCTACTCTAATTAACTTGCCAGGAACAGTGTCTTCTACATCATCCATTGTTATTGTCTGATCCTGCAACAGCTCATTGAATGGCTGCTAAAAGACATTTTCCTACAAATGGTAGGCTGGATCCATGGTTCCAAACACAGGGCCAGACTTAAGTCCTAAGGGCATTCTGTTTAAAAAGCACTAGTCTGAGATGTTCTAAAAGGGGGAAAGAAATTCTAAGAAAACTATATAGTTTTCATTTTCCAGTCACAAATTCACTGAAGATGATGAATTTGTACCTGATAAAATTGATTAACCTCATACACATGCTAAAGTTGTACCAGACCAGGTACATGGGTTACAAACGTGGAGCAGACACTTGCTGAAGGCACACTTGTGCTGACACAAAAAACATTATCCCACTCACAGACTTAGTGTGAGATATACCACCAAAACAAAGCCTTGGGATTGTCTGAGCATTCTGTGGTTTCATCCCTGTTTTGAGAGCCTCCCATGGTAACTACATGAGAAAAATATTTCTGGTGTATTGATAGATTGTTCTGTAAACAGTATTCTATGTTAATCAATTGATAGATGAATTCTTGACTAAAATCTCAGTCTTTCTTTTTCTTCCATGCAATATGAAAACATGATCCAGGAAAACTGTAAATTAGGCACCTGCCTAGAAGATGTTATGGCTCATTTAATTCTTTTCCTTGCCTTTTAACAGATATTTCAACTGCTCTTTAATTTCAAGCCTGTATTTTGATATGTATTAAAATCCATGGTTACTTTCCTCTTTGCCTTTCAATTCTAAGCTACTAAGATATGATATACCTGGCTAACACTCTGAAACTGGTTACCAAATATTTCCTTTCTTTTAGGCCAACATACAGCAGCAGCTGCAACTCAATCCAGAATTGGCTGGGAATTAAATTAATGACCTAACAATTGATTTAAAGAGAATATTCACATGGAGAAACTTTCAGAGAAATCATTTTAGACTAGGATTTAGCAAATTTCTACTTCCAAGCTTAGTCCAAAATCATGTGACTAGAATGATCATCTGCAGGAATAACTCCTTGTAGATTTATAGTTTAGAAACCATTTGGCAATTTTCTCTATCAACAAACTTTTTTTTTCAGTTACTTCTTGATTTGTAATACTTATAAATTATGCAACCATTTCAAGTAGTTATCTGATTCTTTCCTAAAAATTCATGAAGGGGAAATTCACTAATAGTCAAAATTAACACAGAGGTAGACTGACAGAGGTAATAAAGCATGAGGCAAGTGACTGACTTTGCACATAATTGTACACTGGTGCATTTTAAAGATCATGGGCGTCAGTCACATATTAGAGAACCAGCATTTGATTCAATTGCCATTTCCTGACATATGCAAAAGTAATCTAATTTTACAAGAGTGTTTGGAGAGAAGATTTGAGAAAATGGTTGAACTTGATGACTAGATATCACAAGCTATTTAAAATCTTCAGGATGATGAAAACCAATTTTTGTCAGTGCGGTTGGTATCTTTCAGTTTATAGATAATAAAAGGTCTAACTATTCAGGCTGAACACACTATGGGCAGAAGCCACAATTCTCTCAAACATGACTTGCTATAGCAGAAGACATTCAGAGCCCAGGTTGATATTTCCATCAAGGAAAAAAGAAACCCCAGTCTGTGGCACCTGTGACACTGCAGTTACATCCAGACCTATAACTGTCCTGCCAAGGATGGTTCTGCATCAGGAAGTCACTTTGCCTCCAGGTGTGCCTTATCCAAAGTGTGTTTTTGGGTGTCTCTCACCTGATTTTTCAGCATGTCCTTAGAGAAATGTAAATAATCATGTCACAGAATCATAGAGAAACAATCATGCCTTCTCATCAGACATCAAAGGCCTCTCTCTTTTCCCTAAGAATTTTTGAATAGTGACTTTTTATTCTAGTAAGGTGAGCATGTAAATACCTCAAGTGTATAAGGAACAAAAAACAAGCTCAAGTTCCAGTGGTTTGGAACTGAAACAATTTCTTATCCTTATTTTTTATCAGACAAAAAAAGAGGTTATCTTGTAACAATTAATTTTAAGTACTCTAAGCTCTTCATATTAAACATGGTTTAAAATTGTTCAATTTTTTTTGTTCATCTTCAACAACTCTGAAACAATTCAGCAATTCAAGTCCTACTTTCAAATATGAACATGGGAGCATAATATATTCCAGATGTTTTGAATGTCGTCTAGGAATCCAAAGAAGCAAAGAAGAGCATCTTACATTTTTCAGAAATGACTAGGTATCATCATAATTTTGTGCCACATGCAGACTTTACTGCCCAGAAGTAACCTTGACAAGAAATTGTTGCAAAATTAGCAGCTTGTTTTTCATATTCAGGTACCTGAATAACTATTAAAATTTAGTCAAAAGTTAATATTAAAATTTGGCTGTTGGCATCTCATCTTTTCAGAAACTGCCTCTATTTCTGGACACTGAAAAAGAAAGACCATCACCTGATTTCCAAATCAACAGTCACATCATTACTTTAGAAACCACGACCTAATGACTGCATGTCAGTTTTAATTAGGACCAAGTGAACTAGTTTATAGTTCATTTGAATCAACACATGTCTTTGCCATGAACTCAGTCTGAAGAAAATTAGCCTAGAAATAACTTGATTAATTGGTTATCAGCATTCTCTGTTACACTTCTTATAGCCAAAAAAGGGAAGAAAGAACAACTTGATCATGTTTGATTTAAAAGCTATTTTCGGTCAGGCGCTACCTCTTTTTGAATGTTTCTGATGTCCAAGTCAAAAAGAGACTACAATGTGGCCTGGGTAATATAAATGCTAGCGAGTCACTGTGTAACTGATACCTAACTTTATACTGAGAAGCCACTTGATTAAAATTAATTATATGACACTAGCCAGAATATACTGAGTACCAGTTTACAATCTGTTTGATGGTGTTCTAAAATCTGAACATATTATAATTACTTATAATGTAACACAAAATTGATTTTGCTGCAAGTAAAAAATTTTTGGGTCTCCTGCTCTATTTTCTGTTTTGACAACAAAGAGCACAATTTCCACAATATTTTTCTTTTGTAAGTTGGGATTTTACAATCTGTAAGGGTGGATAAATAAATGAGAAAAACTGGCTGGAGAGCAGCTCTGTGGAAAAGGCCCTGGGGTGTTGGCAGACATTGAGCTGTGCATGAGCCAGCAGTGTGCCCTGGCAGTAAAACGAGCTGGCAGCAGCCTGGGATGGATCAATAAAAGCACGGCCTGTAGATGAAGGGAAGGGATTATCCCTCTCTATGCAGTGCTTGTGAGACCACACCTGTAACAGTGAGTCCAGTTTCACAACCCTCCCAACACAAGAAGGGCATTGATAAAAGGGACATGCAGGGGACAGCCACCAAGCAGGTCAGGGTCTGGATCACTCAGCCTATGAGCTGAGCCTGCAGGACTTGTTCAGCCTGCAGAGATGTCTTTTGGGGTCCTACCAGCAGCTCCCCAAGACTTGACATTAGGCAACAAGCAGATGGAGCTGGACTGTTCATATTGTGCATGTGAGGATGACAACAGAGGAGATAAGAGGCATGAGCTGAAACCATGAAGGACCAGGCTGGACATTAGAAGAATGACTCCTCTGTGAAGACAAGACAGCAGAGGAGCACGTAGCCTGCAGAGGTTGCACAGGCTCTCTTCTTGGAAGTGTTCAAAGCTGGGCTGGACTAAGACTTGAGCAATCTAGTCTGAACTCAGGGCTGGCCTGCTTGAACACACAGTTGGAGAAAGAACGTCCAAATAGAGTTATCCTTTGTTTAACTGTGCTTCACTAATAGGTGATGAAGTCTGTTCTTACAATATATCAATCTGAGATTAAATATTATTAATATCAAATATCTTTAAAATAATGCTAATTCTTGGAGTTTTTTATAGTCACATAATTATTGTGATAAAAACAACTTGTATTAAATAGGGAAGCGCATGTTGTCTTAGAAACACATTGGATTGAAATGTTTAGCATGATGGCTGGGAGCAGTAATCATTCAGCTGGTATCATATAAAGTTTTATTCCTTTCAGGGAACTATCTTGATTTAAATAAGGTAATTTTGTTACTTAAGAAAACACATTAAACTGGCAGAGAAATCAAGATTTGATTGCTCACCACAGGAATATAAGACACTTGGGCACAGCTTGTGTCTTCTAAAATGAAAAAGGACATATGAATATTTTTCAAATAAATATTTAAAGTTGTTTCCACAATTAATGAAATCATCAAAGAGCCTAGAAAGCTATTATAACTAAAAAAACCTTAAGAATATGATAAAATATATGTATGTATAATACAATGTAAAAATAATGGCCTAGCCTTGTTACTAGCCTGAAATAATTCAGTTAAGCTTCTTTTTCTAAGCATTTAAAGATGTAAGTAAATGAGATTACATTAAAGGTATGAAAAAATTAAACTCCTTTGAAGATAACAACAGCATATTTTGACCTAAGAAGCTCTTCCAAAAAAGGTAAAAGCAGGTCCATACTAATGGCCCATACTTTCTCCACAAGGCAGGTGGGAAAAGAAAATAGAAGTTTACTAAGGAATTTTATGCACAACAGGTTCTGCTAGTTCCCAGATACTGCTAGTTCCCAGAAACAATCTGAACACTTAATAATTATAATTTTTTTTAATGGAAATAGTTTTAGCCTTCCATAAAACACCTGTTTTCGTGTCCAGGCTGGTACCTGAACTTTTGTGTCCTTCTCCAACGGTACACAGCCTTATCACTGGCTCCTCAGAGCACATTCACACTACCTGACCCTAACCTGCAGTCTTTAAGACTAGCAAAAGTGATATACTAGAGGCAACCATGAGGAGTTTTAGGCATCACCCTGCTTCTAGTGCATTTAGCATGGTTTAAAGGGGACTTTTATATGAAAGCTGCAGTCCTAGGACCTCCTGGTTCCTCCAAAACATAAAGAAAATTTCAACAGCACCTTTGGCTTCACATAGTGCTGTGTGGATTTTAAAGTTTGTATGTTTATGCCCACATGCCAGTGAATATGGTATGACTTTTAAAAGTGAAGTAATTTATTCAGAAGAACAACTACACTAGTGTGTGGTTAATAAACCACTAAAAATCAAATACCAAAAATCCTGACATCAGCTATTTTACTGCATTTAGAAAAAAATAAAGAAAACCAAAGAACCAAAAATTATTAGGAATATTAGCATGAAAGGTCAGCTTTCAGTATCTATTGACATCATCATTTTTTCTAGTAATAAAATGAATAGCAATGGAATAAAAATATATCTATTAACATCTATTAGTGTTTGGCAGCCATCCATGCATTTTCTAGCAGAGCTTCTATAACTGTTTTTCAGTATGACAGATAGAAGTATGAGCGTTCCCCTGACATTGCTATTTAGAAAACAAACACCAAATTTTATAAGTGTTGCAACATTGACAATAAAAAAGGATTACCTAACTAGCAGCTAGTACTTCATACTAAGGTCTCACAAAAACTCTAGTAAGACTGTTCTTCTAAAAACCAGATAAAACACTTGCTAAATGGAACAATTAATTATTCATTTTGCCTAGTTTATTTTACAATACTGGCTAGAGTTATTGTAAGGCAGCCAGAAAACTAGTAACTGTGCCAATTACCTTGTATTTCTCTCCAGTTTATTTGGAAATTGATATCTTGTAGCCAAATTGAATTTTGTAATGTTTGCTCTAGGTTCAAAACAGTTTATTATATGCATGAGCTCTTAATGACCTTATGAAAACAGAGCATCTAGTGAACACTGCTCCAGATCCAGAGAAAGAATTGCTTTCTCTGGATCTAGAATAAGTTTGTAAAATCTAGTGAAGATTATATTTTTTTTCCCTTTTGATTAGAGCTGCAGTTAAATGAAATGGAATGAACAGACCTCTACCTAATGAGCCAAGCATTTGGTCTTTTATGTGCCTGGTTACATGATAGTGAACCCGTCGCACTGGATTTTCCAGGTCCTGCTGTGAGTTCTCACAGACAGCCAACCCACCTTGTCATCACTCCATCACCTCCTGTTCTGCAGCTCATCTCACCATGGGGTTGTGCACCAAGTGTCCTCTGCTGCCTGACACTGACAATAAGAGCCTGTGAGAGGGAAAACCCTGCCATTAAGGCCTCTTTAATAATCTCTGTATTTGTCTTCCTTCTGAATCAAAAGACAATCAGGAAAATTAACACCAAAGGAGAATAGAACCTGTACTTCATTAAATAGTGTCTTTGCCAGAAATGGAATAGATGCAGGGGAAAAAAAAAGAGTTGTTCACTGCTAGGCCCATATTTTAATACTGACACTGGGAAGCTTTCAAGAACTATGTGCTGGCAAGAGATCCCTTGATGCTGCTATTTTTTACTGTGCTTCATGTTTTATCCTCTTGTTGTCTTGCTGATCATCAAAACACAGTGAGAAATGGGCTATCAAATGTTGTACTACATATAATGGTCTGACACTTTTATTTGTGCTGAAGTAGATCTCTCTAACCTGCTAGTTAGAGAGAATACTGAGATTTACCCAAAAAGGCTGTGCACTTCTCCCACAGTATATTTTTAAAGCACAAGGGAATATTTTGATAGAGTCATGAAAACTCAAAAGCATGTTCAATTCCTATTCTCACTTAAAAGAACTCATTTATTATAATGCTGAACATTATGGACCAAAGGTGTTAATATTTACTTAAAATTTGTTTAGGGCTAGACTAAACCTTCTGCCCTGTTTATTGATAGCGCATAGCTCCATCACCTCAAGAGAAATAAGCTGTGCTAGTCTGTGACCAGATGTGGATATTTGCTCTGCCTCTCCCACTGGCTCTGTTGTAACAATGTTTCTAAGCCACAAACAGAGTTCACTATTCCCTACAAATATTTGAGGATAAATTGGGCAAGCATGAAGCAGGTACACAAAGAGACTTAGGCAATAATTCTAGTATTGGCTTAAAGTCATTTCACCTTTGTTTTGGGAGCACTGCTCCAGAAACAGAAGTTAGCCCTGAATTAGGAAGCTCACAGTGGATTCATTGTACTGGATATTGGTATGTGTGTCAGGAGCTGTCTCGAGCCTGCAGTTAGAGGAGAGTTAACTGATACCATTCATGAAGTCTCATATGTGAACCACATCAGTAAAACAGATGCTGATATACAGCCATGTGAACCAAAGGTTCAGATGCTGATTATTTTTAGACTATAAATGGAGTCAATACGACAAACTCTGACACATTATTGACAGGTGTGCTAAATCCTTCAAATATCTTCACAGTTTTTGTACAGAATTGGAGAATATAAATCACCACAGTCAGCAAGGTGAGCAAAGGCATGCAGATATATAATTTACTCAAAAGAAAAACAGATGAATCTGAAAAAATAGTGTTTTGAATCTGGTTTCTGGCTTGTATTCTTAATGTAGGCGCCAACATTACTTGTCCTGAGTCATCTCTTGGCTTGAATCACCATTTTCTCTGACTGTGCATACTGCTTGATGTTAACTTCTACCTCAAAATATTATTTTGAAAGATTTATTTTTCAACATTGCCAGAAATGTCAACAATATTGAGATTTCTTAAAAATGCATTACTCAGAACTAGCTGATGCCACAGTCCATCATTTGCAATGCCCCAATTCACACAAGTGGAAGCAATCGGGTACGTGTTTAGGCATGACCAATGTTCTGCTCAATGTACTGATCATTTATAGATTTTTGCCAAAGGCAATTTACAATTGCATGTTTTACGGCGCTTTCCACTATTAAAAAAAAATAAATTTGTTATGCAACTCTTGAGCTATTAATTGACAAAAGCAACAATGTTTTCAGATGTTTGGCTTTGTTCCAAATCTAAAAATGGTATGTGAGTGTTTTGGTTTTTTTGATAAGTACTCCATCTTATGGAGTTTGCGTTTGATGTCAAAATTTACTGCTTGTTGGAAAATATATAAAATTGAAAAAATATTTCATTTCAAGGATTAAAAAATACTATAAACATAATCAGTAATGTGTGAACTTCTAAGCTGCTTAGGCAGCTTAGTCCATTTAAGGATCTAAATGTTTGGTTGCCTATAGGAAAAACATTTGAAAATATCAAGATATCTGGAGTCTACAGAATAAAAAGTCTTGTTAAAACAGGGGTTTATTTCTGTATATATAAAATTTCTAAACCAGAAACATTGTAATAACAACCTTTCTACTTTCTTGTATTTCTTATTCCAGTCACAGATGGAATCAAATAGTAGTAAGTAGAAAAGAGGGACTTACAAGAAAATATGAGTTCAAATTCTCAAAATGAGAAGAGATGTTTCACTAGAAATTTTGAATGCATTTCTATCCAATTGGAATACAATGCCATTCAATCTCTTTACCTGCAAAGTTATTAGCTCTACCAGCAATTAAATAAACTGCTTTTTGTTCTGTAATACTTTGTGATATACTTTAGTTTGCTTGTGATAACATAAACTAGAAAACTTTAGATTGTTGGTATTTCCAAATAAATATCAAAATTCGTATTTCTTTTGTTCTCTTACAGCAGACAAGAAAACACATTATATTATTTTAGGGGCTTTCACACCTTAAGTCTGTCTTCGTCATCCGTGACTATAGGTAATGTCATTCTGGTGAAGTGAAAGCAGCAATGATCAAGCACTGGCAAGTTACCTTGCAAAACATGGGATCTGACTGCCTAAATCAAGATCCAATTGCACTTAACTAAAATAACACTTCCTGCCCCTAGAACCAAGTGATTAGGCCTGATCTTAATAATCATCTCCCTCGTGCATTCTCAATATTGCAAAATAACCCATCATAATCTCAGGATCTTCTGAGCTGTAGAGTTAAATGAAAGCCAAAACTGATTAAAAGGCAACCATATATTCATTCTCAGTTTAGTTTGTGCTCATATACATGGAAATGTCAGAAAACTGACATCATGTGGCATGAAGTTCCACTTAATATTTGCAATATGAAATATAATACCATCCACAGAAAAACATAGCACAGGAGTCTGACCAGAAAGAAGGAAAAGAGAGAGAGCCCTATATGCATATGTACAGATTATAAAGTCTATGTAAAAAATACATTCATTTTATATTATTACCAACACTTGCATCATAGGTACTTTTGACACCAAAAGACAAAGCATAGATCTTTGAGTTTTATTTGAAAATAACTACAAATGGTATGGTCTGTTATATATAACTATAATCAGTTTGTATGTTTTGACATAATTTACAACCTCAGAAAAAGAAACACCAAATAATGCTGCCTATGAAATCTATAAAGAAAAATCTTATTAAGCATGGGTCAGAGTTTGGGAATTATTTCTGAACATCAACAGCTAAAGTAACAACATCCTGACAGCTCCATAGCTTTTACAGTACTGACTGTTACTGTGGACTTTCTCTGAAACATTTTTTAACCTATTCTTCTCCCCTAATAAGCAAAAGAAAAGAAACAATCTGAACCAGGGTACCGCAAGAAAACATCAACAATAAAAATCAGACATAAATCTGAATGCCATGTGGCATTTGGATATTTTGAGGTATTTTTCAAGCTATATTCAAAGTACAGTAGCAAATTATCAATTAAATTAAAAGACAAGCAACCAACAGTGATTCTTGAGAGCAATAGTGCTGAGTTCCCTAGTGTTTATCACAAGAATTTGACAGTGTCTAGCAGGCAATCAGTAATAGATTTCACACAGCAACACCACAGCACATAGTGTTCAGAGGGCATATATAACAGAAAGGAACAGAAAAACAATCTTTCAATATTCTAGAAGTACTTAGCCAAAACAAGTGTTATTACCTCCAGTGAAATACTCCAGGTAATTGAAATTTCTTGCCATATATAAAGATAGACAGTAAAGCTTACACCAAATCAAAAGTCAAATTCAACTGACTTGAGAAAACCCATTTGCATTGTGTTTGTTAATTGAGACGTCTAATAAATCGTAATACGTGTTAACACCAAATAACAAGTTAGTAACTACAGGAACACTGATGTAAGGAGCAGCTGCAATTCAACTTTGTAGAACAGTTTCAAACATCCTTATTTATATGACACATAAAACTGGACTGCATTTTAGAAAGAGAAATTACCCTAGTCAGGAAACAACAGATAGTCTTTACATAGACATTGGTCAAATCTGCAATCCTATGTTTGAAAGCCCACAGTTGAAGCCTGTCTTTTATCACTTAGTTAAGTAACAGGGTATTCCAAAAACAAATACAACAAGAAAATGAGAAAATGAGTAAATATTTACTCACCAGCCTTCTCCTTCTCTGAAATAACTGGCATAGCCTGAAAGAAAAAAAAATACCACTATTAAAAATATTAGGGAGTATTTAGGGCATACCAGGGGGGAATATTGGGGAAATAGTATTAGGGAAACATCATGAAATCTTGACGTAAATTTTGTGAGTGTCTAGAAGATCTGGAAAAAACTGTGGTCTCACGGTGTTAAGCACTCTGGAGAGAAACATACAGTTCCCATTTGAGTGTCTTACAATCAATTGTGAAAGTAATTACCACTAGAAAGGACTAGGAGAGAAGGGAGGAGATGGAGTTAATAAGATATTCTTATGATTACATTTTGAAATAATCATCCTAAGAACACACAATCACAAAATTCCACTGGGAAATTACTTCATAATTTTGAGGGAGGAAGACAAAATCCGCGTGGCTGAGGATTAGACAGAAATGACAAATCTCTCTTCTGTAGGCTCAAATATGTGCTGTTCTATAATATAACAATTTCTTACTTTTCCTGTAAATTTTCAGAGACAAGTAATAGAATTGTTTTCATATTGGCTGTAATTGTTTCTGGACTTGGAAAATTGTATGAGACTTCTTTTTTTGCAATGGATGCAAATTTTTTTCATATTATAATTTTCTTTCAGACTAATATAGAAGAACCTTCTGAGTGTATTTTCCCTAAAAAATGATATTATAGATTGAATGAACAGTAAAGTGAAAACTATATGTCAAAAGAAAAAATTTTAAAATGTGCACATAGGATAGAGGTATGAAAGGCTGGATGAGAAATTGGATTTGGTATACAATGTATGCAGATCTGCATACTGAGTTACTGAGATAAGGTATCAATTTAATTTCTTTTTCACTTATGTTAGCCTAGCCTTTATTCAGCAGATTTTCCTGCTGCAGATTCAAAGAAAAAAGAAAAAGGGTAGAGATAGACAGAAATAAAGCAACCAGCTTCAGACTTGCTATAGAATTTCTCAAAACAGACTTTGCAATTTTAATTTCATTTGATTTGTCCTCCTATATACAATAGTGCTTCATAGAACTTCTGGATCAAATATCAACAAAATTTCTACTAGAACATGTCTTAGACACTATACATTAATATATGCCTTTTGTGATTTTTTTCTGTTTCACCTGTACTCTGTCTGGCTAAATGTGTGTTGGTTGATTTTGACATTCAAAAATATTACACAACCAGACTAATATTATTCAAACCAAAGATAGCCTCTTCCTGGAAAAGCATTTTTCCTTGCATTTTACAAACATATATTTGTTCAGAAGAATGAGTAATGCAACAAAGTCTGAGGAAACACAGACTGAGGAAAATTAACATGCCAAAGAAACAATAAAATCACAGAGTGAATCAAGGCCTTAGTTTCAAGAAAGAAAAAGGTGTATAATATATAAATTTTTATAAAACTTTCATATAACTTTGAAAATGAGTATTTTTTTTTCTTCTCTTTTCCACACTTAAGTGGTTTCACTGGCTAAGATAAGTAAGAAAATCTGAGATTCACTATTCACATCAGTCCAAGAAGGAAATTTGTAAAGACAGAACTTTGTGAAGAGAAGAAGGTGAGAAAGAAGCAAGCAATCAGGAAAAACAAAAAACCCTTAATAGTACAAGAAAGAAAGAGACAACATTAGTGTGAATCAAACGGGAGGGTCAGGACAAAGGAGGAAAGATGGGAACAGGTTAACATCATGCTTTAGTGTTGAGTTTTGTTAGCTACAAAAGGTATGATGGCTTCCTCTAAGAAAATCCTAGAGAACACTGAGGTGGCTGAAGATGTGGCAAGCAAGAGTGTCTGCACTGAAATCATAAGCTGTGTCATGGAAAAGATAACAATTTGACAGACACAGCCTCTGGAAGCTCTGAATGCAATGCAAAGAGGAACAGCTCAGGGGAAGAAGTTTCAGGACTCCATGGGGATATGATAATGACAAATAGAGAAGATAATTTTCTGCTGGCTTCATGATAGACTGGAATGGACTTTGGTCATGTTTATAACTGCACTGTGAGTCCCTGGCAGTGCCTTTAGCCTGAATGAACTGTTCCTAAAATGCTGTCATTGTCATTCACATCAACATGTAGATTTTTCATATTGGCATATCAGATTTAGATATTGTTAATAATGCCACTGGTCACATACATTTATTTCCTGGAAATATAAAGTATTTATAATTGATGATCATTAAAACCTGTTGATGTACAATGAAATATACATTTTAGTGAATTTGTTAAATGGCAGTCTTAAAGGTTGCTAGGGTTTAATTGCAGGAAATACATAAAATTATCAAGCCTCAGGACAGATGTGGAAGTCACAAAATTTCTACTTCTGTTTAGTAGGATGAAGAAGCACTTTAAGTTCCAGGAAATTGAAAGTCAGAGTGAGGTAGATTGCTTTCAAATTTCTGTTTTCTAGAGTGCAGTGCTTCTCAATTAAGATGTAAAATGAGCTAAAAGTTTCATCAGGACATTCTTTTGCTGCTCAAATGCTGAAAGAAAGAAGCCTAAATGGACATAGCATCTCTTGAAAATTTAAAGTAAACCATGAGTAAATCTTGTTGAACAAGATCTCAGACAGTCCTCCTATTGTTTAGTTTTTTGTTAATACAGCTACACATGCTGCTTACATGCTGCCCAGTGGGAAAACATGATTGTTACTTATGAGAAATGCTCTCATCTTCAGTACAGTTTTGAATTCACTGGAGACCTTCCAATGAGTTCCATATGTTCCAAATGAATTGCATTCCCAGGAAGTGATTTAACGTTTCTGGCAATAGAGCAATTAAACCGGATTTTCCTGCTTGACCAGATGGGTTCACTGTAACTTCACATTATTTCTCACTCTCCTCACAGAACTGAAGAACTGGAGTAACAATTTCTCTATGATCAGATCATATTTGTTTTAGAAAAAAACAGACACATACCCCTCAAAGATTTAAATAAATATCTCCCAAACTCAGGCTCCTTTCTGTGTTTCTAACAGTATGTATTCTTAGCAGCACCAAGAAAGAAAAGCAAACAAAAAAGGAGAGAAAAAGACAAAAAAACTAGACCACTGCTGAAATATATTCAGCTTTTTCTTCCAAATTAGAGGATGGGATTTTTAAATTATGAAAATCTTACTTGAAATGTTATGTGAAATTTCTGTGTGCATCCTTGCTGTATTGCAACTGCATCACTGAAAATGTACTGTGTGTGCAAATGTGACTGTAAAGTGTATGTAAAATGCTATAGAATTATAGAATTAGGGAATTATAGAATTATCAAATTGTTTGGGCTAGCAGGGACATTTAGAGGTTACCCCTCTACAATGAGCAGGGCCATCTTGAACTAGCTCAGGTTGCTCAGAGTACAGTCCAACCTGACCTTGAATGTTTCCAGGGATGGGGCCTCTGAGCAACCTGCTCCAGTATTTCACCATCCTCATTCTAAAACAATTCTTCCTTATATCTAATTTAAATCCACCCTCTTTTTAATACCGTTGCCTGCCAAAAATTGTGCCCTCTTCCCTATAAGCCGTATCTTTCTTTCCTTATCTTTCCTAATCTTTCTTATAAGCCTCCTTTAGGTACTTAAAGCCACAATGAGGCCTTCTCTTCTCCATGTGGCCAATCTCAGCCTTTCCTCAACCTTTCCTCACAGGAGAGGTACTCCCGCCCTCTCACCATCATCATGGCCCTGGTCTGGGCTCCAGTAGGTCCCTGTCCTTCCTGCGTTGGGGCCCTCAGAGTTGGATGCAGGGTTCCTTCCAGGTGAGGTCTCACCAGAGCAGAGGGGCACAATCCCCTCCCTCCCCTGCTGCCCACGGGGCTCTGGATGCAGCCAGGACACGTTTGGCTTTCTGGGCTGTGAGTGCCCGTGGCTGGGTCATGTTCAGCCTCTCACCCACCAGCATCCCCAAGTCCTTCTTGGCAGGACTGCTCTTGATATGTCCATTCCCCAGACAGAGAATTCTATTTCAGTAAACAAAATGTGGTTTGTAACTGAAAACTGATATCAAAAATGTTCAGTCAGAAACAAAATTTTAAGCATTATTCAGTTTATCATTAAACAGAGTATGTTCTGGATTCATAGACTTTTAATTTTATTTTATTTAGAAGGTATGTACCAATTTTTAAAATCTGGATAAGTAGCAATTAAAAATTAACTGGGCTGTTTTACAAAAGAAAAAGAATCCATGATCATCAGATGGTTTGGAGTTGGGAAATACTGCAGTCCTTAAGCAGAATTTTTCTCAGTAATATATCCCCATTACACCAAAACACTGAATAAGTATCTCTACTGGTAAATTCTGATATTTTGAAACTAAAGCCTTTCATGCTAATGAATCAGATTAAGAGAGTAAGCACGTAGAAAACCCTTTCAAAAATTCTAATTAATTTACAGTGCATAATATTTTAGTATTTGCATTGAAAAGAAATACTAGCACTAATAGAGAAAAAACCCAATAAGGATTAGTTTATCATTCAGACTTATTTACAAAACTGGCAGTTTTTGAAAGTAAGTTTTATTTTTTTTTTCCAACTAGATGAGGAAGGAAAAAAACCCCATCAGCCTTCAGGAGAGAATAGTTTTAGAAGATGAATTGGGCAAGTTCTTTCTTTGTGGTCTTTAATTTTACTGAAGAGTAGAATGGAAGGCAATTAAAGTCCACCTAGCAATAAAGCTGCATCAATTATCTCATTTTAAAAAAGAAATTAATGTCACATTCAGATGTGTCTGGCTAAGGTTATGAGAACACTATGAATTTAATTCTAGTGGAAGTGCAAAGCTGTATGCTTGCCTGCATCTGTTGTCCTCCAGTCTCCCTATACTTCGTTTTCTGACTAGATATTACAGTTTGCTTGAGCCTCTTTATACCACTCAGGTCATGCACAGAGACCTCTTCTAATTAGTGCTGGATGGTTGGCAGTTCTCCTTCCATGAGGCAATTGCCAAGAGCCTTCATTTGGGGTGGTCTGATAATTTCCTCTGTCTTCGTCATTCAGCTGGCAGAGTGTGACTTGTTGGATTGGAAGCACAGAACAAAGTTGCAGGAAAACTGCCTTGTGCTCTGCCTGGTGTTATCATAGGCTTCCCATGGATCAGGGTGAGCTCCCAATGCTCTGAAATCTGCCAGGACCACATGAAGCTGGTTCATATGACAGATAAGACAAAACCCTGTCTGCAGCTTGTCCAGACTACTAAGTAGAGTTTGGCCATAATAAAGAATTAATTTCTTTCTTTATAGGGATAGTAAAGACTTCACAGCAGCATCTGGGGATTCCTGAATGGCCCAAGAGTTACTGTCACATTTTGTGAGAAACAATTTTTTTTTCAGATTAGCATTGGCTAGACCTCAACTTTATACATAAGGACTCAACTTGAAATAAAAGCAAAGGTTTAACTTCACAGGAGTTAATGAAATAACGAATTTGATTTCCACTTAAACTGCTGTCTACTTTCTGGGATGCACATACAATACCTGAAAATGTCGTGAGTTAAATTTTAATTCAATGTTATGGAATGTTTATATAGATTTTGGTAATAACAAAAATCTGTGCTTCCTTCCATTCCCTCAAACATACGTATCTCTTCCCTAAAAAAGCCCATAACTTGAATGTTAACACCAAAGCTGAGATGTGACACACTATGTCTAGAACTGGAGCAGCCCCAAGAGTGCTCATGCTTTTCATCAATCACCAGCTGTTCTATTAAGATTCATTTACACAGAGAGCTTTTTCCCAAGCTCACAAGTAACTTTTTGGCTAATATTTATCTTATAAAATCGTTTACAATAACAAACATATCAATAAACCCTGCAACACTGGCAAAACTGAACCAGAAGGCATGCAGCTCTATGAGACAACAGTAAAAGATATTTAGGGTCTCATGTTTCACATTAGCTTCAACATCATGTAATGTCTACAAATGTGATTTTGTCTTAAAGCCCTGGAGTCTGAGGAATGCTTCTATGTGGCTGACAGGAATTCCACGTGAATTCAGTTTTTACTCATCCCCTTTTATATAATACTTACAACCTTAGAACATGTTTCATATAAATAAAAAATTCATAGTATAATGTGATGATAGAAGCTACAATCTTACATGATGAGTCCAAGTCACAAATCAACTGTGGGCACCTACTTGCAGAATAAAATTGAGTTTAAAATCCTGCAATTCCTGTCTTTCCTTAGCCTCCTCAAAGAAAACAAAGGAGTCCTTTGCCCTTCATCCTAAGAAAAGCAAGTCACTCTTACTAATTTTGAAGGGTGCAGATATGAAAATGAGGAAGGTCACCTCGTGGCTGCAAGTGCCAGAATCTATAACACCAATGCTGCATCTTCATGAGCTAATTGAAAAAAGCTTAGCTGTAGAAATCATCAGCTATGTAAGTGAGCAATCTGATTCTAATAATCTTTCTGACACTCAGCCCAAATTCAGTGGTTGATTGCTATCTACATTTTTGTATTCCACTAATGTTTTTCTCCTGGATTCAGATATCACTGAGGTTAGTGGCCATAACTCTGCAAGAGTTTCTGGAACATTATGTATGAAGGATTGGTATTTAAGAGACCTCACTGTGTTCAGCTTTAAGTTCTGCAAAAGAAAATCAGTTGGAGAGCATTGCAGCAGCTGACACCTACTGGGAGAGCAGCATCTATTGAGATTTACTGAGATTCATCCTGTGTGTTTGAGCTCTGGAATCTCTGCAGATAATCCCAGCTGCAGAGCCTCTTCCCATTTTTAGCTACAGCAGTCTATTACAACAGTTTGGAGTTCTCTAACTAACTAAATAAAAAAAGCAAATCCCAAGAAGGTAGTTTTTAAAACATGGTATGTATGTTTTGGAATGAATCTTGATGCTTACAGTCTCATGGGTATTCAGTCACTGTGATATTACTTTTGTTAGACCAGCTGGGAAAGGATCGAAAGCAGATCCTTCAGGAGGTTCTTAATCTTGAGCTTTATTTCAGGCATAAAAGAATAAATTACTACAAAAGTTACATTTCTTCTACGATGATGAAACCTTTACTTTCTGCAGAGCCTCACAGTTCTCTGCTCAGAAAGCTGCCCAGTCACAGAAATGTGATGCTAATCATGGGATGATAGAGACAGGAGAGGAGGAGCATGCCTGACAGAAAGAGTGGTGGGTTTGGGAGCAACAAGAGAGTGTTTGATTGAGGAAAAAAGTTCATCTAACTTTGCAAGGTAGTGGGGCTGAGCATAAGAGAGTAAGTGTCAAACTAATGTTTTTCAGTAAGTTTTTACCAACGCTGATAAATGTGATAATTATCATATTTCTTTTTGGTTTTCTAAAAGATAGAGAAATGTAGATTAACATAAAATGTAGATTAACATGTTTTCTTTTACAATGATAAGAAAAATGACAAGAACTAGAAGCACACAAGATGGAAATGGTTTTATCTTGGGCAGGAGGTGGAAGTAAAAAGGAGGGGAATAAAAATTGAAACATGTTACATGGACCTTTTTCGCTTATTTGTCCATATTCTTGGAATCTCAGCTTGTTCATGCTTCAACATGCACATGTAACAAGCATGAGCTTAAAAAATAACCAAACACCAATACTGTGACCTTCCTAAGTCAATATATTTCTAGGTCATTCAAGAGAAAAAGAGATTAAATGAAAGGAGTTCTTTAGCTCTTTGCATAACATTTGTCTGTTAACATTTAAATATTTGTCAAGGTTTTGGGGAACAGAGTCAGTAAATCAAATCCACAGTCTTTGGGTGAAAAGTAGAAATGTATGAAAACAACCCAAAGACAGAAAAAAAGAAAAAAAGTCATGTAACAAGTAAACATGAAAACTATATTTTTCTGAAAAGAAATGGGAGCTTTGACTCCAAAGAGAGCCTGTGGAAAGGATGCAAAGTAGTTTTTTAAAATCCATATATAAAATGAAACCTCTAAAAAATACGCCAAGCCCTTGAAAATCCTCTTTGGAAAACAAAAGATTCATCAGCACAGCTGTTGTATGCTAAAAACCTAATCCTCTTTCCTTTCTTTGAGAAAAAAAAATCCAATTATTTCTATTTTAATATCTAAACTCTGGTCAAACTGAATATCAAATTTCCTCTGCTCCAAGCCCCCAATACCTGGTTCTTCTGATACAGTTAATAAATCAGAGAAATATATGTTTCATCTGCCATATAATTTCCTCAGCTGGAAGTACTACTGTGAGAAGACTACTCCAGGTCTGTGATGTGATCAATTCTACTACATGTCTTCAGGGAGTTTTAACACCTTGTTTAACTGAGTAATGCCTGAACTAACCTCTCCTGGTACATACCTACATGGAAAGACATTAGCACAGACAACACACACCCTTCATGTCTTCCATCTCTACAGTAATTCCATTTTATTCTCAGGTACCATCTGCCAAACTGGGATCTCTGCTGCCATAAAAATGCAGAAACCAAGAGAAATACATCTGGGAAGTTTTGCTCATGCTGCTGACATACTTTAAAATTCTGGGAGGAAGGAGGAGCTTTGCAACTGACTGCAGGGGATTCTGGGGTCCATTCAACACCATAATAATCAGCTACATGTACTGCAGTTTAAAGTCGGGATGAGCTTACTGCATGGGTGAGATGGCAGAGTAGTTGTTCCTTTTCTTAGAGCAAGACTACTGGCAATAGTCATGGTCTGCCCCTAATACATCAATAGTAGTCTGACAATCTTTTTTGCCACTAAAAAAATCTTACAAACATCTAATTTTTCTCATCTTTAAAATGTGAACAATAATAGTTTACCATTAAAAGGAATGTCTGGCGGCTTTTGCGTGCCTAAAAAACAATTCTGCAAATATTCTGATTGTCATGATGGACTTTTCTATGCCTCATGCATAAGAGTGTAGTATTTTGCAAGATTAGCACATTAAAAAAGTTAATTAATCTTATTTTTGAACATATACACATTTTTCTTACAACTACTAGGCTTTTCTCTTCCAAATGATCTAGCATGCTTTGTATTTCTGTAGCTTGCATTCTGATGTCAAAATGTTTTCCAGCAGGAAGATCCATACTTTAGTTCAACAGCTTATAAGACTTTGATTTTTAGAATCAGTGAGATTTAGAGTAGACACAGCTCCATGTATCACTGTGATACATAAAATTATATTGCAATTTTTATTTTATTCACCCAGGGCAGCCAGAGGAATGTCCTGGGTTCCGACAGTATAATAATATTGTATTTAAAGAATGGTCAAGTAGAGCTGGTGAAGGACATGCTTTATCTGAAAAATACTTATTTTATAAACTCTTTTATGAGGTACTTAAAATTGGAGATGATTCAATACTGCCATTCATTTATCTAACATAAATTCCAAACATTTTTGTTTTCTATGATACATTTCTAATTCATGGGAAAAAAAGAAATTGTTACTGATACAGAGCACAATACAGAACTGTAGTAAGTGAAGCCTCAAGATGGGCCGGCCTGGCTCATAATCTTCCCGTCTATCTTGTGTCTATTTCCTTTTTAAAGACACAGTTCTGTGTAGGCACATATGGATAGGCATAGAAGGTAATAAAATCAACTCTTAAAACGCAGGATTGCTATCAAAACTTTTACTAATTGCTACATTTACTATGAAGAGAGCCCTTTTAAACTCCTTTCTTTTCCAGAAGTTCTAAAATTGTTCTTCTTTCAGGATTGCTTTATTTATTTTGTTCTGAATTTTATTTTTGGTTTCTGAGCAAAGAAGTATCTCATCAATGTCTGTGTTCCCACGCTATTCCCATGAAAATCTCACTCAGGCGTGCAGACAGATGCACTGCAGATCCTGAGAGTACTAAGAGGGTCCAATTCTGTGAAGTGCTGAGCATTTCCTGTGTTTCCCCAGGATCATGCCTTGCTAGTACAGTTTCCTCCTGATTTTTTCCAACTTTCCCAAACTTTGTGTGGCGTATTACAAAAATATAGTTCACAGTTTCTAAGCTATCAAAACTTTCCAGAGGGAAACAGCACACATGAGTCCAAGTATACTTTTGCCTTTCATACCAATACCAGTTCCCTGAGGAGAGTTTGAATTATTCTGTATTTTAGTTAAGAGGGACTATTACAAGTATGAAGCATTTTCTGCCAATACAATCTTGACTGAATCTTATGTTCACACTCAACTCTTCTAGAACCAATTTTTCACAAGCATTTAAAAATCCTGACCACTACAATAGTCCAAAAACCTCAAAAAGTCTGCAAATCCCATTTCATCACACAAAAAGAATAGGTGTTTTTTAAAAAGCAGATAGTCTGCTGACTGGTAGAGTAGATTTATGACAAAATAGCTGTATTTCTTATAAGGAAGATTTTGTGGGAAAGTTTATATGTGTAAAATAAATATAAAATTTTGTATCCACCCATCTTAATCCTTAGTTTTGCATGTAAATTTAAATTACAGGCTGGCTGCAGGAAGTGTAGATATCTCTTTTAAAAAACTGGATTTCTTTCTTGTGTCTTGGCAGCAAAGTAAGCAGAAACATGGCTTAGTGAAAATAAACTGTCCAACCAACAAACAAAACAATAACACTGTACCAATTCTTGTATGAGTGCCTGTTTTTCATTGGAAAGAATGGGAGAATGCAAAACCCTTGGCCACCCATGTACTTTAGACCTTCAAACTAAGTGTTTGAGGCCTGAACTCAGTTCAGGAAGGAATGGGCTGTGCATGCAGCAAGTTGCAAAACTTCCTGTGTCTCTCAAAACAGTAGTATAAAATGAAAGTTTTATTTATATTTGCCTGTTTTTAAAGTAATTTGGTGATAGCTGTGATAAGCTAACCCACAGATAAATTAGATCAATGTTTTTCAGTCTGCCTTTTTAATGCCTATTTCTCCACTGTTTTGTACTTCTAATCTAGTCAAAATTTGCACCACTCTGATCACTCTTCATAGTCCAATCTTACTCCCTAACCTCACAATCTCAACATGTTTTAGAAAAGAGAGGAACATCCAGATGTGAGGACCTGACAGGCTAGGGACTATTTAGAGAAACTGAATGTATTCTAACCTGTGAGACTAAAGGAAATCTACCTAGGCATGCTGAAAAAGATGGCTGATATGATCGCAGGGAAACTTACATCAGTGGAAAACCATGACAGCTCTAGGGTGTTCCTGATGGCAGGTAAAGACTTACACCTCAATTCAAAGGAGGCAAAGAAGCAATCACTCTAAGCTTATAAACCCATCTTAGACCAGGGTAAGACCACAGAGCAGACCTTGGAATTCATTACCAAAGACATGGGTCTCAGGAAGACAATTGGGTGCAAACAACAATTTACTGAGAACAAGTAATCCTTGACCAACCTGATTTATCTTTCAAGATGTAATCACAGGCTATGTGGACAAGAAGAGAGCAGATAATGTACCTTAACTTTCATAAGATTTTCTACAGTGTCTCCCAGAGCAGCCTCAGTTGAAAGCAGAAGTATGAGCTGGAAGAACAGACGGTGAAATGGGTTGAAAGAAGTTTGGACTAACATAATTCAAAATTGGCAAGCCATTAAAACGGAAATCTTTAGCTAACGTATCTAGCTCAAAACCAGCTTGTCTCTTAGAGTTTCTAGAATGTGTCAGAACAAATTTGTTCTGAGTTCCTAATGGAATCTAGATGCCCCTTTTAGATGCAGGACAAAATGGCTGAGAAGATAATGCCAAACATCACTGAACACAGAAGAGCAGTTCTGCACTCAGCCTGAGAAAAAGCTAAAATTCTATGAAAACTGGAATTAGTGATATTTCAGGGAGATATTATCAGGGATATCCCTGATATTTCAGGGATATCCCAAAATGCAAAGGATTGGGAACCTTTGGACACTGATAAATCTCCTGCTATGTGCACTGAGTCCTACAAAGTGTAAGAATTTCCTGTGAAGATTCAAAGAAATGCACAAATTCAAGCCTGAAATCCAGGGAGGAAAAAGGGGGTGGCTCAAAATATAACCTTACAGTTGCTGCAGATGTGACAGATTGTCTTGAAGTATTTTCCACAGATATCAACAAAACAAATAATGGCAGCAGAAGGAGATGATGCTGCCATAAGCAGTAATAAGAAATTTCCATGGGTTTCCAAGTGATCTGATCAATTTATGTTTGTGAGAACGTGACAGTATTTACAAGTGTACCTAGCTTCAAAGCTACATTTGAACAGGACTAAACAATCCAAACTTTCAGCTTAGTAAACACCACACAAAATACCATATATTTTAACACTTGCTCTTCTGATTGGTATGAGTGTTATGAAACCTGAATATTCCTATCAGAGCAGTTCCGAAATCCTGGCACTAGAAGCATCTGGTCCTGGAGAAACCATGAGTTGTTCCTATACACATAGAAACAGCAAGTTTATATATTGCAGCAAGTTTCCTGATATTTCTTTTTCTCCTATACTGAAAAATTCCATAGTTAAGTTATTAGGAGAGACTAAGGAAAATATGTCACAAAAGACTGGTTTAGTATTTCATTACTAGAGGGGCTCTTCAGAATAGCCTCTACAGCTATTCTGTTCTCTCATATAAAGCTACAGAAAAGCTGCTGGAGCTACAGATTTCTGGCTTATATTAAAAATAAAAATGTTCTGAAAGCAGTTAGATACTGTTCAGACCACTGATTAAAAAGTACTGAAAGTGCTGGAAATTATTACTTCTTGTTATTCCCATTTATTTTTCAAGTTAACATATTCATGTATTGTAAAATTTAAAGGATTTCAATAATGTAGTTAGCTCTTCTCTCTTCTCTTCTCTTCTCTTCTCTTCTCTTCTCTTCTCTTCTCTTCTCTTCTCTTCTCTTCTCTTCTCTTCTCTTCTCTTCTCTTCTCTTCTCTCTTTTTTTTCTTTCCCTCTCACAAAAATTGCATGAGACAAAGTAGAAGAGAGCAGCTATTCTGATGTCTATGTCTTGTAGACAAATATCTACCACGCATTTCAAAGAAGTAGTCTTCAGGAGAGGTTCAGGTTGCAGGTCAAAAGTATTTGGCAGTAAATTAATTTATTAAATTAATTTAAATAAGCCAGATAGAAAAAAGAAAGAAAATTGTGTGTAGGACATTATGATGAAGGGAAAGAAAAATAAATCATCATTTCAGCTGGTTGTATCTAGTGAGTCTCTTGTAGATTTGTTCAATAATACGATTGCATGCTAAACAGAAGAGAGTCTTCATATCATCCCTTGGCTTCTCTGGTCTGTACCTTATTTCTATTTGTGATGAACGCTCCAGACAAAAGTATAGCCTGTCTTTTGTCCTTTGGAAACCCTTGACCAGCCAGGGATAATCGTTCTGTTCCAATGCCTAGAGGTGATGAAATAAAGTATGAGCTTTTATTTTAGTTCTTATTTTCCTGAAAAACTAAAGCAAGGAAGTTGCCCAGATACTGTTTCATGAACAAACCTCAATCTTTTCACAGCCTAAGAAAGAAATTACTGTGGATGGGAACTGTTGGAACAAGAGAGACTTCTGAAATCATGACGCATCTTTCCAAAGACATGGAAAGATGTATCCAATCTTGTTCCCTAGGAAGTAACCTAATTTGTTTTAAAGACTTGAGAGGATTCCAATCTGCAACTTTCCCTTATATATGGTGTCACAATTAACTGTTCTTTTGACATTAATGTAATACAAGGTTGAACTTTCAATTGCATTCCGTAGCAAATGACTCAATCTTCTTATGCCTTTGCTGGCAAGACTTAAAAGCCAGTCACTCTTAGATATCTTTTCCACATTCCTACACACAGTTATCAAACCACTTGCTATACTTTGGGCTGATTCCCAAGTGCTTGCCAGGAATGAAAGATATGATATGCTATAAAAGCATTTACTTCTGAAGTGACAAAATTGACCTCAATTCCATCTGTGAGTGTTTATTTAATTTCAGTTACTGGTGGATAAATGAACTTTTCCAGGAATTATCACTGATCATGATCCCATGTAAAACCCTGAACACAGATCTACCACAGTAGTTTCGCTAATTAAACTGAAGAGAAATCAGATTTTGGCAAGCACTGAATCCTTTCCTAGATCACTGAAGACTACCTTCCCATATCTGTTCTGACTTCAAATGATGAAGAAGTGGATGTTTCTTTGGTCCATCCAATCTCACTTTCATCAGCTGCTTTATTTGCCCTGTCAGTTTTACAACCTGCTACTGAAATAAAGTTTGAGAACCAATTTTGGTGCCTGGGAACCAATTGAATGTACCCCATCAAAGAAGGGTCATGACATGCCTGTGTCATGTTGTACCTCATGTGAGAAGGAAGCAAACTGTTGAGCCACCTCATGCTCAGGACCCCTTCTGTCACCTAAGTCAAAAATCCAACAAGACAATGTACATTTCCTACTGCCAGCTATAGAAAGGAATCTTAAAACAATTAATTAGCCTTTGTAGTGCTTATTTAGTGGAACCAGGTTAAAAGAAATATTGAACCTATTTTTAAAATGCCTAGTAGCATTATACAGCTTCTGATACCAAAACTACCTGAAGGGAGGCTGTAGCAAGGTGAGGATCAGCATCTTCTCCCAAATAACAAGCAATGGGATGGGAGGAAATGGCCTCAAGTTGCACCAAGGGAGGTTTAGATCAGAGAAAAGGAGAAAAATTTCCACACTGAAAGTGTGGTCAAGCATTTGAACAGGATGCTCAGAGAAGTGGTGGAGCTACCACTCCTGTAGGTGTTCAAAAACATATAGATGCAGTGCTTGGGGACATGGTTTAGTGGGGGAACTTGCAGTGTTCAATTCATTGTTGAATCTTAGATGATCAGCCTTAATGATTCTTTTCTCAGAGTAATTTAAGACCTTATTACATGGAATTATTTTCTATGTGTTATACAAACTTTGGTGTGAACAACTTACCTATTACCTATAAATGAAATTACCAAAATCTTTTCAAATAACTTTAGTCCAAAACAAAATAGGCAGTGGAGCAGGAATCCTACAATTAAATGTCTCTCTCATTTGGATGAATTCCTCCTGCAGGTGAGAAACACAGCTCTCTAGCACAGTGTGATCACTATGGTTTTAATGAGCAGCTGACGGGGCCAAGACCTGGGAGAGTGACCGGCAGAACTGGGAAAATTTTCCTCAGGTACTGCCTTTTAGTGGAAGGACAGCTGCACTGTTTGGGAAAATCTTATTTAGCTTAGAGACAGTCAGTTCCAGAAACTGACAGAGCAGATGGGTTTGCTGAAGAGGTGGAAAGGAAGAGCTTGGTAAACACCAGAGCTCCCAGTGCTGGATGTTATAGCTGACCTGCACCAGTGCTTGCAAGAGTGGGAACTTCACACATGCACATACACAACCCATGGGACAAAAACACACTAACAGTGTGATGATCACTTTGATTCTAGCTATTAGAATTCCGTGAAAACAGTAAGGAGAGATTTAATAGCTTATAC
>NW_005054297.1:14716661-14756148 GCF_000277835.1 Geospiza fortis
GTTGCATATTCCATGTGGATTCACATAGGAAGGTGATTTACCAGTGGGAAGAACTGAGTCAATTTCTCATTTTGAAAAGTGATATTGATAGCGTTTTTTGGGATATAATTTGCTAATAGATCACCAGACAGCAAAAAATGCAAATTTGTGGTTTTTTTCCAAGTAAATCTTAATGACTATCTGCTAGAAGATGACAATGATGTGTGGAAGAAGATAAAGGTATAATTTATTCATATAGATTAATGAAAAAATCCACTCTTTAATTGCTGGAGAGAGAATCTCTAAAAAATCCTTTCAAACTAGGAAAAATTATGTGCAGACATTTTTAAAAATAAATTCCTCAATCCATCATGTATCAATAAAAAGTCTTGCATTTAAACTTTTAACCTAATTCTTCATATACACTTTCCCATCATAGCCACATATCACATGTGTTACTCAAATGACATAAACATATATAAATGTTGCATTTATATATGTTTATGCCATTTCCATAACATTAAATATAAGTTATTCATTGTATCTGCTGTCTAAAATGGTTTTGATTCTCATTTATAGAGATAGCAAACACCCACCAATTTCAGATTAAAATTATCAATCATCACCTTCATATTTCATCTAACACAGTGTAAATCCATACCTTCATTGCTATTGTTTTATTCCCTGCTTCTGATCAGAACTCTGACAAAGCCTGTGACCATGCTTATTTGTTTCTTTCTAACAGTATGCCTTCTTTCCTGGATCAAAAACATGCCCATAGATGCCTTGTTCACTGGCTTATTTTGTCAAATACAGTCAGTCATTACATCCAGCAATTATTTCCCCAAAGACTTATAAGTGTCCCTTCCCATGCCAAATGCTGCCCCTAGCCCACTGTTGTTCGGAGACAAGATAATGAGAGAGCATTTTTTAAAATGTTTTACTCATTAACAATTCTGTGATTTTTTTTCTCTCTCTTAGTGTGAGCTGCCTTACCCTGGTCTTTAGACCGAAACTTTCTTGAAATGGGACTGTTACTGAAATCAAACACCATACTTGCAGCAAGTGAAAAAATAACAATAATGGCGATATTGGTAGCCTGCTGTATTTTTGCTTTAGTTCTCATTGAGATCAGACATGATTACACTTCACAAACATATTTTAAGTAGTGACAACATTATTTGTATTACTGAAGCACTCAAAAGCCACAGACTGGGACCACAACCTCATTGTGCAAGATCCTGTACAAACAGGGCAGAAGAATTACCCATACACCAGAAGGAATGTAACCAGCATAAAGCAACAGTCCTCATTCACACTGATGTGGGAGTACAAGGGAAATGATCATTTGTGTCACATAAATAACATTCTAATTATTCTGGGAACACTGGGGTCTTGACTGATGTCAAACATTTTTGTATAACCTAGCAAAAGAGAACAGTCCTGAAAGCACTTGGAACAGTCAATGAGAAAGCTTTGCTGATGTGTGTGAGCATGACCCTCATGAGGAAAAGTGTGAAGGATTCCAGCCTCCTGTGTTTTGCTTTTTCTCACAATTGTGAATCTTACCCTATGAGTATTTTTCTGAAGCATCTAGGCTCTCATAATCCTGAACATTACAAAATATCAAAATTTTTTATCTAAAATATTTTGGTATTTTTTCTTCATTAACTGTTTAGTCTTTTAATTTTTAGTGAAACATGAACTGCTGTTATCCTTCTCATTTCCCGATTTCCACTTTCCTTCTAAAGAGGACCATCATTTCCAAAATATTCAGCCCCTTCAGCCCACTGCTGCTCCAGGGGTCCATATGCCCTTTCTCTTTTTCTGCTTTCAAATGAAGAAGAATAATGAGAATCACATTATGGAGCTTTTGAAGAACAGTTCTAACAATTCTGGAGCTTTTGAAGAACTTTTTAATGCAATTTATGTTCTTCATGGACTATACTGAAATGCCTTTATCTTGCAGGAATGAGATATTTTCCAAAGTTCTACCACTGTCATAAAGATTACATTTGTAGAAAAATCGTGAACTGTCCAAATATATAGTACAGCTCATAAAAATATGCATTAAAGATTTGACTATATCATGAATGGCATCATTGCTACATTTTCTCATTAATAGCTGCTACTGGGTATCTTGTTACAGACCACAAGACCAAGTTATGTTTTTTGTCACAAATGTTTGCATGCTGAATTTGTTGCAAGATTAGAGTGTGAAATGCCAGTTGTTTCTCTACAGTCTTTCACAGGATTATGCAGCAATGTAACATACTCATTGTAGTGCAGTTATTGAAGGTAATACTAACAGTCAAAGGAGACTTAACAGGAAAAGGGCCTTTCTCAACAATGTTATCACTGTGACTTAACAAAAAATGATTTAAAACTTAAACTGTGCTCGTATGTGCTTACATTAATATCAATCAATGACAAAACACAGTACCTAAAGCATACAAGGTATGTTAACTGGAAGGCATCTTTCGCCTATGTTGTGATTAACCCCACCTACATCATTTGCGAGAGATTAAGGAAGTTTAGAATTAGAAGACACGTATGTTACGGAAGGATGGTAACCCAAAAAAGCATTCTTGCAGGCAGGCACGGCTGAAGCGCTGCCGAGGAATCCGTGTATCCCACCCCAGCTTTCCCTGTGCCCCAGCGGCAGCCCGGGCAGGAGCAGCGGGAGATCTGAGCGGGCTCACGTTCTGCAGGGCCCTGCAGCAGCAGCACTGATGACCCCCGGTGATTAAGGGTCAGCAAACTTTAGCCTGAAGCAACTGTTCTATGAACTTTGGCACATTCTGAGTTGGCTCCTGCTGGTTTGTTGCCTTTGGCCCTTATCTTGCAGTTTAGCAAGGATTGTGAAATTCTGAATAAGGTTACAAGACATATCGGTTCTGTCTCAGTGACTCAAGGTCCTGCTCTTCAAAAGTTCTTGGTCTTCAAAATTCCTTAGGCAAATAATCTCATCTATCAGCTAAACATTTTCCAGGAGGTGTGTCAAAGGACCCATCAGAAAAAAAAAAAGAAAAAAAAGGAAAAAAAAGGAAAAAAAGAGAAAATTCTGCATAACTATATAAAAAAAAGAGGTATAAATATAATGTGGGACTGGGAAAAATTATCAGACATTCTCTGTGGTAGCACTTTGGAAAAACTACCTGCATTCTATGTATGCACAAAATTCAGCTCATGACAAAAAAATTATGTTTTGAATTCAGTACTGTGTGTTATGTTCAGATGGATGAAGGGAACAAATACTTCAGAAAAGTGCAAATATCTTTGGGACATGAAAAGAAAAAGAGCAAAGAGCAACATACTTTCTGGAAGTTTGACTCCCAAACATTTATGTTGCTTACAGAAAAGAAATTTTTAGCATAAAGTTAACTAGACTTCTGAAAATTTTGTTGTGCTTTCAAGGTAGAACTTAGGCTCTTGGAAGAAATTATAAATTCTTCCTTATTAAAACTGCAGGGAAGAGAACATATAAATCCCCAAATTCCTTTACCTTGGCAATATTTTCACAATTTGACAATCACATGTCTTCCTGAAGTGCAGAATGGCTTCTAGGTAGATAGGTTCTTTGAATTAGGGGGAAAAAAAAAGTCTACCTTTTCCTCATATAGAACCCAAATGCTCTGATTTTTTTCTCTGTAATTTCTGTATTTCCAAGACATTATCCACAGGATGTGTTAAACTACGTGAGAAACCTGCTAAGGATTATTTTTTCCTTTCCTAAGAACAGAGGTTTTAAAAAACCCTGAAATCCCTAAGTATGTTGAAACATCACTCAGCGCTGGCAGCAGCAAAACTAGATCTTTCTTGAATTGCTTTTGTATTGGCAAAGCAGCAAAAGTAGAATTAGACAAATTGCATGTGACTGTGTAACAAATCTCTACAATGAGCCAACACACTTCTGTTTTAATGGTTTGAAAGCTGGATATGAAATTGGCTCTATCACTTTCTGTCATGTTTTTTTCTATCTGCCTTAAAACTATCACCCCATGGATTCTCCAATCAGATACTGAACTGTTGAATTTAATAGCAGAAAATTCACAATTTTAAATATTAAATATTTTAAATTTAAAATTTTGCTATATGGAAGTTCAATCAGTCTTCCAAGGCATCTATCTCAGTCAATCTTTTGAGGTGTTTTGAAACTCATCACATTTCAAAGGAACAGTATATTTAACCCCACATAATCTTGCATTTACACATTGATACTATTAAGCTGTGTTCACACTCCTAGGGCTATAGCACTGCAGTTAAAATATGGTGGACTAAGAGTGACGGCTTTGTAAAGAAAGTGCATTCTGCAGGATCACATACTACTGAGTGATTAATTCCATCATCTACTTCACTCTCTTCTATGAAATTAGACCCTACTTCAGTTTCACATTGTAGTCTTCAGACTCAGTGGCCTACAATTCCTCACTAGATGTTTCCCATGTGCAGCTTTTTGTCACCTATCAAACTACTGTGGGAGAATAAGCTTCCCAGTCGAGTGCCATTCACATACAGACAATATTGTCTTCTCAGAGTGGGAATCTGAAACTTTCATAACTTTGGGAGGTCAAAGGATCTCCCATCTTTCCATTTCAAGCAGTACCCTGCTTGCCTTTCGGTATTCTTCATGGCAATACGTTACTATTATTTTCTATGTAATATGTGGAGTATTATCTAAAATACAGTAATCATATTACACCACTTATTGGGTGGTAGGATACAGGGAGTATCAAGTACCATTACAGGTTGTCTGGATTTTACTTCTCTCTTAAAACAGGGATAGTACAAAAATGTCATAAAGACAGTTTGGTAAGAGAAGGTAAATAGAACAAACTTTCAGAGCACAAACTATGTATTTTACAAAATAAAACTTTGCTAATCTCTGTGTAACATAGAAAGGTTCTTCAGTTAGTCTGAAGAAAATAAAAAAGTGGCAACACACTGGAATGTACAGTTTCTATTTATAGAAAACCCCACTAACTAGAAGCCCATGCCATTCAATTAACAATTTACAACACCTTCATTGTACAGTGCAGTGCAGAAAGTGGAAGGTTGTTTCATTTCTGTATTTCCAGACGCGTGTCATTTCCAACCCCATATTTAATAGTGTGTAACTGCCTGAAGGGGAGAGATCAGAATGTGTGGCATGTCTCACTGAGAGGAATTTTGTGCATTAAAAAACCCCAAACCACACTCTTTCAACTATTAAACAGAGAGCTAACCAAATTCCTTGCTTCCACCCTGGCTTTGAAGTCCAAAAAAAAAAAAACCAGAAAAAGAAAAAAGAAAAAAGAAAGGACAGGAAAAGGAAAAGAAAAAGGGAAAGCAAGCAAGCAAGCAAGAAGTGAGACATGTAAAAGAGTGAGAGAGAGACAGGAAGAAGGAGAGCTCAGGAGGAAGAAAATTCCTTATAAGAGAGGTATATGTAAAGGACAGAAAGAAAAGGTTTTCCATGATGTCACTCACAGCATGTCTGTGTCTGGAAAACTACTTGAAAAGGCAGACATGGATTTATTCCATTTTAGTAATGCAAACTATTCATGCCACGTTTTCAAACCATGTTCCAGAAGTAAAAAACACTGTGTACAAGGCATAAAAGAAGATAATTATTTATTCACCCCCAACAAACTGATTTGACGAAGCTGAGCTGACACTTTAGGAATTGTCATTTCCTCTTTACTTTTCAGAGTTCATTTTTTTTCCCCCAGTTTCATCCTGGTTTACAATCTGTTCCCTCCCCCCACTCTGCTTCTTGCTTTTTTCTTCTCTCATCTATCACCCCCTTAAAGAAGCTGATGCAAGGTTTTTTCCTTCTTTCTTTATGTGAATGCTTCTACTTTCCTGTGCTCTCCATCTACTGGCAGAAAGATTAAACTGTTGTCACTGTTTTTCTTACTCAAATTCTGTCTTCATTCTCTCGTTCTGTGCTCCTTTATTTGTCTTGGACTCAAGCCTGAAATTCCTTCTTAGATAAAACACAGGAAATTCTCACAAAAGACATATTTACATATTACATTGTTTCTTTCCCCTTTAATACAGCTTTCCTTTCTTGAGGTTTTGCATATTCTCTCTTCAGCTAAATACACATTATTCCCCTCTCCCTCTCCTCCCCCCCCAAATCACACTTAAAATAACACAACTGCAAGCAGAGATGTGAATTTATGGAGTCTGAATTCAATACCAGCAAGACTGACAGTGTAAACAATTATTAGTGGTGTACTTGTCCCCCAGGGGCACTGGTCCTCAGTGTATGGCTGGGAAAACATCAAATACCCGTCTTTGCACTAAGTGCCAATATTCTACCCGGTTCGATTCACAGGTAGACTGGTTGTCCAGCTGTATATTAGAGGAGAAGAAATTCAGATGCTTATAGAAATAAGCAAGATTGTGGCTGCTCATTCCACAGCCATTCCAGTGATCTTATTGGGGGTGATCTGGTGAAAGACAGCCATGGAATATGCAGGAGGCAAACTGTACTTTGGAGCAGGGCTGGTACAATTTGGTGAAAGTAACTATAGTGACTTTAGGCAAGATGCAGAGCCAGAGTAAAAGTCAGAAAGGTGGCAAATGTGAAGAAAATAAAAGGAATACAGGAGAAAATGAAAAAAAAAAAGAGGAAAGAGAATAAAGGATGAAGGAAGAAGACAGAAAGAAGAAACCAAAAAAGGAAATAGGGGGGAAAAAAACCAAAAAGAAGAAACAGGAAAAAATACATAGTTAAGTTAAAGTAAATAATAATTTGAAAATAATTCTGATCTTTCCTGTTTTTATATACACAACTATGCCAAAAGGGATTTAAATTTCATAACATCTCAATATAGGCCAAAATCCCATGAAGCACCAAACTTCTGGATATGAATAATAGAGGATTACTTAAAAAGTGTTTTACAGTAACACTATATAACAAATAGAACAATTCCTATCTTATCATGACAACTTTTTTAATATTAGTTTAAATGGCCACTAATAGTTAACACTTTGGAGATTAGCACACCAGATATTCCAAGCAATAAGTTTCTCAGTAATTTTTTGGCAGCTCAGATATGATTGCCTGCTGTCATTGTGTATCTCATCTGCTTTACATGGCAGTACTGCATGGGACAGCTGGGTGGTTTGAGCTCCTTCCTTGAATCACACAAAGGAGGAGACAGAAACCAACTGCACCACAGAACCATTATCTTACAAATCAACTCATGAAATGACACTATTTTTTCCATCTTCAAAACACTCCAGTTTTTCTGTTCTCCTGAATTGCTGAGGGATAAGGTAAAGGCTCTCAGTCACAAGAGATGGTCTTAAATCCATGCTGTTTAGTTTGACTACTTCTCTGCCAGTGATCTAAGTCCTTGGAGATGTAATAAGTACTCACAGAGTCTGATAGAGATACAATGGATTTCTTCATAGAGCAACCCAAAATTAAAACTAAAGGTGTCCTTGGCAAATTATGAGGTAATGAACAATTCAGCTTCTAACAACAGTTTGTCCCAGCTGAAAGTCCTGTGCAACACTGTTGGGCTGTATAAAGTTGCAGCCTTTTGTCACCTATTGGTCTGTTGGCAAAAAGTTCATTTTTTCATAGCTTTAGAGCCCTTTCTCCCCAGTTCTCACTAAATTTGTAACCTAGATTCTGCAACAAGTCTCCAAGTTCTCTTGCTTTCCATCCCTTCAAACTGTCCAGCAAGGGGACCTACTGACCCTTTCTGAAAGCCTACTCCAGGTGATTTGGAAGGTATCTTGAGTTATCACTGAACAGGATGGAAACAGTCACAAATGTATGCATACTTCTTTTTCTATGGTGTTTATCAAAGGCTTTCACACAGAACAGTTTTTTTTTCTCATTTTGGCACAGATCTTCAATGCTGTTTCAAGGAATCATTAAAATCCTTATGTTAATCTGCATGTGGTATACTTAATCCCCCATCACATCCTCCAATTGTTTCCTTTCAAAGAGGTAGAATTCTAAAAAAAGTGAGATGTACAGATGTAATAACTGATGCAATATATCTCAGTACAATTTTAACAGGAAATTTCAGATTCCTTCTTTTCAACAGTTTCCCAGAAATGTTTGGCATTTATTACTTGCTGAGAAAGGCTCTATCAGGCATGAAGGAGAGAAGGCATGTGTCGCTAGGAGAACTTATGTTGAGATAAAACTCAGTGCAAGAGAAACAGCTTCCATGTAAGAGAAATAGCCCAGTAAGGGCTTCCACGTACAGCTGTCAGTGGTTCAGAGCAAGTTTGTGGCTGTGTTGGATCCATGTAGGCTACTTTCCACTCCCCAGATCTGCAGTAGACTAGAGGATGTGACCAAAACCATGGAAATTCCAATGACAAACTGATAACTGATGATAATGTGCACCATCTGTTGTTTTGATGGGTTATAAACTTTTTCCCAGAAAAATTCCTAAGTACATTTTGAGATCAATTTACTTTTAAATTCCAAAATATCAGTGATGTTCACAGAATTAATCCTTGAAGAAGATTGTCCCTTGTTTTTAAGAAGTAGTGATTACTTGCTGTGTATCTCACCTTTCCAATCACCATCTCTTGTGGTGATCATTTTTACAAGTGTTGGCTGATACTAAAAATAATGCAATTCCATACAGATGTTCACACCTCTGCATTGTAGCAATTTAAACAAGAACAACAAATTATTAATAAAAGTTTTCAGTGCTTCATGTATTTTGTTTTCCTTCAGAGAAATAAATTCTTAATGTCACTGATATTAAGAAGCAATTTACATAAGTTGCAGCAATTTTGCACTCACGGCCTTGTAATTGAAAATTATTTACGAATTTTGCCCATTTTTCCACATGCATGCAAAAAGAATGCCATACTCCATCTCAGAATTGAAATTCTTCGATGCAGAAATGCACTATATAGATTACATACCAACAGGGAAAATTTACAAAGTATTTTTTAAAAAAACCTAGTGATATAAATGTCATGTATGCTTTTCTTGGCAGGTGCTGAAAAAGAGTTAAAATTTCATACTGACATACAGTTAAATATATTTAAGCAACTTGAGGGAAAAAAAAGGAAAATTGGTAGGGATTCAACTCAATCCATATGGAAGAGCACAGAAGACAAACTTGAACTAAACTTATCAGGCATTAAAATTGGACAACAAATGGGAACATTTCATATAGTGTCTGGCATTCAGAACGTCTTGTCATGGAAAGTAAAGCCCAGCAAAAATTTGGGCTTGACCAGCTTCATATGAGAGTGGTTTAACAAAAAAAAGTGCTGATATCCTGACATTCTATCAAACCTACCATGTCTAGAGAAACTGAGCTTTCTACTGTCAATTTCACAAGAGGAGAAGGTTTACTGATGAAGAATAATCTTTAAATTTATTTTCAAGTGCAAATATCCCTAAGTTTATATACAGCATAGTTTTGCTTTCTTTCTTCTCAGGTGCATATCTAATGTAAGAGGCTGAATCCCTGTCCTCAATAATGCTAGTCTGCAAAATCAGACCGTGTGTGATAAAACAAAGTATTCAACAGAGTATTAATGCAGGCCCATCTGAAATTTGCTATTGACTGTGCTTTGAAAGTTCTTTAGGCTCTTTGTCTTAAACCAAGGGAACATAATTTTTCTACTGTTAACATCACCCTAATATTTAAGTTAACCCTTTAACCTAATGGTTCTAAATAGCTTTTGGAAGAAGTCATTTGCTCATAATTTTCACCTGTAAGGTTCGATTAAATGAGACAGTTTAGACACATCCACAAACCACTGGAAGGAGACCAGGCTGCCAGCAGACTTATCTATGTATCATCACGAGAAGCATCTATTTGCTGGAAAGAGGTGCAAATAACTAAACAGGTTATTTTATCCATGTGTAGTAGATTAAAAAAAACCTTTTTCCCCACTTGCAAATTGGTGTCTGCATATTTCTTTAGTTTTCCAATATAAACATTGCTTTGGCAACAACTTCTAAGTCAATAAGTGACTTAGAAATTTTCACTTACAGTTTTTTTCTTCAGTCAAAGCATCTTGTTATCAAAGTTGCAATATATAATTTCTAAACATAAACTAAAAGTAGACTAATTAATTTTGATAATTAATTTTGATCATTAAACCTTTTAACTGTGGCATAATGCCCTAATTCTGCAAAACAATATCTGCCTACGTCCAAGCGCTTGATGTCGCCTGTGCAGTGCCCCTCATCTAAAAGAGCAAAACACCAGGTGGCAGCAGACAGTGAAAAAATGTACTTTGCATTTCTAACAGCACAATTAGTGATGTTACAGCTGAAGAAGTCATAAACTTTTTCTTCAGTTTATAAAAAATTATTATCAAACCAACCAGATGGAGATAGTGTTGAAGACAGTGTCAGCAACTCTACAAAAGGCAGAAAACATGAGAAAAAACCCCAGTATATAAACATAGCTGCTATAAACAAATTGCAAGAAGAGACAGAAATGTAAATGTACAACTCGACATCTTGGCAAGTCTCAGAAGTCTTCATGCTTAGCACTTCAGAAGCTGGATATTTATTTAGATTACCAATATTTTGTTGGGGTTGAACTTGGAACCCAGAGCAGATAGCCTAATACATGTATTTCCTGGGTCATGCTGTACCTGTATAAAATTGCAAACCTTTCATTGCATTGTGAATTTACACTGGTCACTCAGGATTCAATATTGAGGTTTCTCTCAACCTCAATATTGAATCCTGAGTGACCAGTGAGAGAAAAAGGGTGAGAGAGAGAGACTGTCCCTGAACAAAGCAAGGTGACACCTGTCAAAGACGTCATAACTGGATTCAGTGATGTTGCTTCAAATTGTAGGAGTAGTTTGCTCATGGCAAAAAACCAAAAATAACCCCCAACCACCCCTCCCCCCCCAAAAAAAAGCTCACCTTAAGCTTAAAAGACTCCACAGAACAAAAAGCTCTGTCATTTCATTTAAGATAAAATAAGTATACTTAGGATTATCATAGGAAGAGATACTTAAAACAGAATACAGATTCCTTTGGGGAACAATACCAAGTCAAAGAAAATTTTTGAGAAGTTCATATAACAAATACAGTATAATCCTGCTGTTTTCTTATATATGATTGGCAAATGTAACTTCATGGTTTTTTACCTTTTGTATGCTAAAATAACAAGCTGTTAGAATTCAAATGGAATTGTGATTGCGTGAAAAGTTAATTCCATAATTCCCTTACCTTGGTTGTCTAAAACACTTTCTTTTAAACATAGATATGAAAGACAATACTAAATTAACCAGCTTGATCAGGCACTGAGAAGAGTTTTCTCATCTTGAATTCATAAAAATAATCAAGTTTTAAAGCAAGAATATTTGAATCAATGTTGCATAGTAAGGATCTTTCTCCCTGATGCTTACCAGATTAACTTTCAAATAATTCAGTTTGCCTGAATGAGTAAAATAAGAATTCAAGGAATGATATAATGGTAGCAAAATTCAGAAAAGTTATAAGAGGACTTCGATAAATAAGCAAATATAACATAAAAGTATCATTCAGAGACCAAAATACGCCACTTTTCAAATTGCATGACCCACTGCTAAAGATTTTTCAGCACAAATGCACTGACATGTTCTGTATGTTTGCATACCTCACAGTTTGCTGAATTTATGATATAGCAGTAAGAAATGTAAACATTTCAAATCCTTGGAATAATTTGATAATTCTCTGTCATTAATATTTAATTTTAAATCAAGGTTTCCTTGTACTTACAATAAATTTTATCTTATTTCATAATTAAAAGTAAGTGTAGTTAAGTGGCAAGAAACTTGAACTCTTTCTTAATCTACAAATCTCAAAATTATTTTTCACAAAATGAGTTTGCTTTCTTTAAAAGGCTCAAATTTTAAAAAACATGATTATGAATCAAAAGCACATTTGGTTAAAATATTTTTGTGTATATAAATTAAAAGTTTGCAAATCTGTCATCTAGATAATACAAGTTTTTGTCCCAGTCCAGTAACAAGATTTGTGAAAGTGGACTCCTGAGCTCAGCCAAGGCTTCAGGGATAAGAGCAGCTATGCCTGAAGCCCATTCCAGTGCTCAGCCAGATTAGGCAATTTTATACTTGCAGGCATAACTGATGTCTTAAATCACTTTGAGAATTGAATGCATCTTAAATGAGTCATTATAGCTAATCTGAAAAACAATCTGTTCCTAGGTACCAGCTATTCTGGCGATAATAGATGCCTGATTACCTTTGTACAGTGTGATTAAGGTTAACCTGGACACTGTTGAAGCAGGAGGGATAAGACTGCCAAGACAAGGAGTAGAAAATAATCATGGCTGTTTTTTTTTCACCTGAACAGAAAATAAACAGGCTTTGCAGAGCAGATGTTCAAGGACAAGACTTTGGCCACAACTTTTAGGCCTTAGTTGCTGTTGTCCTTTAGCCAAATTTTTGAACAGAGGAAGTAAAAAAAAGGAAAATGATAATTGATTCAAGTTTTCTTTAACTGATTAGCTTTTAACTGGGCATAGGAGAAGGATATGGTAACTTGCTTTCAGTCATTAAAACACATTCTAAGTACTGTAGTCCCATATTGTTTCTATAATAATAAAACCGTGTTTAAAAATAAATAATTTCTGGTCTTTATTGTTAAGAATATTTTAATTGTCCTAATGTATAGCATTGGTTTGTGGAAGGCAATGGCATGTAGAACATTTACATCGCTTTCTCTCCAAATCCAGACAAGACACTCTCTAGTGTTTCTCATGGCCACTGGGGCAAAAGACTGTTGATTTCTTATTTTTTTAGTCTAATTTCAACTCTCATGTGATTAGTGCTAGCCAAGTGTATATCCTCAATGTTAATATACAAAAATCTCTGTTTGATTTGGAGACTGATTAATAAATCCCCAGAACATAAAGATGTGCTAATTATAGCAGCATGATTTTTTTTTTTACTTTGTAAATGTAAGTAGCATAAGGATGCCAAAACCATTTCTTACTATCCCATCCTAAATTATGTAGAAAATGTATCTGTTCAGTCACATGAATCCTAATTTTTGCAAGGATTGTCCATATAAGCACCTTTCCAAACATGTACAATTTGTGGTTCAAACACCCTATTGGTCACATTATGTTATTTCACCCTGATCATGAGATATAAAGTGACATCCTAAATTTAGGATGGAGGTTATTCAGCTGTGTGCTTCTCATAAGCCCCAAATACCAAGTACATCTGCATATCAAAGGCCTTCATGCTGCACCCTGCAGAATCATAGAGAAACCTTTCCACAATGCTCTGTGAAGAATCCTGTTTTTCCTTGTCATGCCTGTGTTCAGTAAGGATTTCTCTGTGTCTGTGAGCATGCAGGTGTGTGCTTACACATATGGATACGTACTGTACACAGGCGTTCACACTGACAAGAATGGGTTTGACTGTCCAGAAGTTAACCCTCACAAAATGTTAAACAACTTGTGCATGAAAATATCTACACATAACCTCGATGTTATTTAAAATAATATTTATTATTAATTTTCATAGAATATTCTAATTGACACTGTATTTTAAATACAATTCTTGTTTAACATTTTTTAAAATCTTCTCATAAAAATTTAAAATATCCTGCTTTCCATAAACCAAGGAGTGAATAATTTCCACTAGGACTATCAAACCAAATTCTGCTTATGGATCTCCCAACACATTGTCACACTGTTTGAAATAGTTTGGTTTAAATCCATATAAAGCTGAATGAACATGAATGGACATGGTTTGTCTGTACACAAAATTTCTGTACACAAATGTACTATCTATAAGCTGTATCCTGTGTAGTTAATATTTTTTACAAGTTCTTTATGTCTCCCTGCCCTGCCTTGGTATTCCCACAACCCAGGTCTGCATATGATGTGGTGTTTAACTTTACAGCCTGACTTTGATGCAGTCAACTGTTTGCTATAGTTTGTTTTAAAATACCACAAATCATTCCATAATATAACTAATCACCCTTGCACTCCTGTTTACATACTATTAATAAACACAACAAAAGAAGTTGTCCTGGGAGACCAAGCATCTGGAAACCTCGGAGATCGGCAGTTACAAACTCCAAAAAGGGACAAAAATCTTTGAAACAGTCCATTCTCATTAAAAAGTAGATCACTGAGTTTCAAGTGCAGAATAATTTTATTCCTATAGCTAGTCTGACAAAATAATCCCCAAACAAAATCCAAATCAAAACTAGAAAAATAAAAACAAAAGAAAAAAATTCCCCAAACCCCAAAAGTTTCCCTAATAGACAGAACACCGCGTTGTGGATTTTCAGAGGAGATCACTACATGGATTGCTACAGGGTAGGAGGAGTTGCAACTGCAAAACTTTAGAAGACAGCTGTGTTTGGAGAAAATTTAACTTCACTTATAAAAAATTATAAACTTTTATATTAAAATAGCATTTACATATATGCTCAGCACGATATATTAATCACAGCAAAAGTCAGAAAAATACTTGCTGAAGCTGAATTAACTCATGGTATCTAACTCCCAGGAAGTGACCCACACTTTTGCAAAGCCAGGTGTCAAGAGTTCCCTAAATACTAACAGAGAAACCAAAATTCAAAGGGGATGTTTAATACCTTAAAAAGTGAAAAAGTTTCTGTGTGCTTCTCAGAGTCTGGTAAAATGGGATATCACCTTCCAGAATAACATATGTACTTATTTGAGAATTTGTGCTGCTATGTATGCAGTGACAGAGTGCAGAGCTCTCTATTTGCTGTAGTTATGCACCGATGATAAATGACAAGTGAATTTATTTTTGTACAAGTGAACAGTCCCAAATGTAAATGTTTATTAGAACTTCTGTTAGCCACAATCAAAGGCATTAGTTAACTTGCTATTATTGTAGTGCAAGTGGCAGGTGGCTTCTATTTTACTTTTTATAGACTTGTTCTAAACATATATTTATGGTAACTACACTTTTTATTTTAATATTTTATTGTAGATTTTCTGCTGGTCTGGTAACCAGAAACATTTGAATAAGTGAACAGATGGAGTAGGAATTATGCTAAGGCTTTTCAGCATAGGCAAAACGTAGAAGTCTAGATTTCTGTGCTTCTTGAGGCAGGGGAAACAGCAAGTTCAAGAGGGAACAGATAGAGTACCAGGAGTTCCTAGGACATCCGAGCATTTCTGCACACATTGATAGCTGAAACATTACGAAGAAGAATTCTTCAAAAGATAGAAAACAGCAAAACAAAGAACCATGCTTCTCATAGTTTTGTGTATCTATGAATGAATATAGATGGAGGTTCCTTGCCATATCTGAGCTCTCAGGCCAGCCTTTCCTAGAACGCACTGGGACCAGCAGAAAAGTGTCTGCTGGCTCAGAGGTTCCCTTTCGTCCTAAGGAAGCATCTGGAACCACTCACCAAATTTTGTCTTAGAATGACATTCTCAGATCAGTAGGGTAGTAGATACCTTCAAGAGGACCAGGATGACTGGATTTGAACCTCATAAATCAGCCACAATTTTTCTCTGGCAGAACCTTTCATGAGATTTAGGAAATGTTCTGAGTGATACACTTCAAGAAAAATTTACCTTCCTAAACAGCATTGCTCCCTTAAATTATTTTTTCATGTAAAAACACAGCTTATTGCAATCATCAGCTGTTAATAGTGTGTTTTTAAATGTGAAACTTCTAGTATTGTTTGCTATTAAAATGGCCCTTTGAGACCACTTCCATTTTTTTCCTCACTGTCACACACATTCTGTTGTACAATCCAAGTAATGAATAGTATAATATTTTTTTATTTCACTTCCAATCTGGAATCATGAGAAGTTTAAGAAAAATATTAGCTTTGTACTCACCCCAGCCTTTGGTTTAGCTCCAGAGCTGGCTACTGAAGATGGAGATGCTAGGTCAGGAGCGTGGATATTAGAAGACAAGTTGGTCTGTGAGTGATTTACTGAAGCAACATCCACTCCACTTTCAGAACCAGATTCAACATCCTGTAGAAAAATTTTGCAAGTTTCTTTAGTAAATGTGAAATAAAATCAAATTTCTGCTAAATAATGAAAATATGTAGGCAAGCTCGCTTAAATACATATTGCTGTATTTTTCAATGTGGTGATTTGCATTAGTTGCTGTTCTGAAATTACAAATCACAACTAACATCAAAGCTAAATGGTAGAATGCAAGGTAAGAAAAATCAGTTAAGGGATGTGGAAGTTTGGCATTTTTCTCTGATATTCAGTATTTCCTGTGTGCTCCCACCTTCTGTCTCTGCAGCACTGCAGGCTAGTGAACATCTGTAAGCCATTACGCAGATGAAATGACTTCACCCTCCAGCAGTTTATACAATTCAGAGGTACAGCTCCTCAGTTTTCTTGAATCACCAGACACTTACCAGCCAAACACCATTTCTGGTTAAAATGCCTTTACTTTTAATGACACTGATTACATTTCTCCTTACTGAGAATAAAAAGAAGATATACAGTATATTTTGTTGTTGAGGAAGTAAAAATTTAGCACATGCTTGATTTACTGCATAGGGTGAGGGCAAGGGATTATACTGTTTGCAGATAAATTGTGACACTGGCTATGCGTAGAACCAGCCATATACTGTCAGGATTATTAGATGAGGTGCAGCCTGCATGAATACAGCTATACAGGATGCAAAAAAAAAAATCTTCCAAACTCTTAATCCCAGAAAACTCCTTGCAGACAAAGCCTCAGTTTCCTTATGCCAGCTTCCTAGAATAGGTGAAATATGGGGCAGAGTCATCTCAGGGGTTCTGCTCCTCATCTGAAAAGATACAGCACCCTTTGATTTGTTAGTTGCAGGTAAGTCTCTGGTCTCCCAAGCCACAGCTACCATTTAGACAGGTGCCTATATGCCATGTACATGAATGTATGGTGTTCTGAAAAGCATTAGAAATTAGGGACAAAGCTGGACTCCTGGTGGGACCATGTATTTGAGTCAGATATTTCCTGCCAGTGAGTCATCTGCAATGTGAAGCACTGAGAAATGCAGCAGAGCCATGGAGCAGCCTCTGTAGCAGTCAGTTTAGCTACAGCTGCTCTCAAAAGTTTCTAGTTAGCAGAGCTATGTTGCCACGGTGCAGAACCACGATTTCTGATGCATTACCCAGGTTTTTACATCATATTCAAATGATTTCTTACTATAAAATAAATATGAGCCTGAACTCAATACCTATATATCTTGAAAACCAGATCTTTGATCTTCTGGTCCACAACAATCAAAGGTTCAAAAATTCCTAGGAAATCACTGTCCATAGATAGCATATATTCCATGTTTGATGCAAGCTGTCTTTCTGCAGAGCTGCTTTACAGCATGGGAACAGGTACCACCTCTGATTATCAGCCAGGGTCACTCATACACATTGCCTCTGCTCCCTTTATTGCTGTAAGAAATTAGCTAAAGTGCTGGCATGGATTGGTGAAATACAGAGATCAGATGCCAACACTGTATTTCAGGTTTCCTGTGTTATCAGCGTGTTTAAGGAGATACTGTGAGAACATTGATATTCAGTGGGAAAATGTTTAACCATGGAAAGTGAAATTATGTGATTTCCTCTAAAAATGACACATTATATAATTTCCAGCTGATCAAATCCAGTGAAATACAGCTTTTCTCACCTACAAACCACTCACTTAGCAATAACGAATCCTGGCTTTCAAAGGAAAAACTCCTTGCTATTTAAAAGAAAATATCACTAACCAAAAAAAATGATACGAATGCTAGTCTAGAGATCTTGGGGCAGTGTTTCTCAGGTTTCTTGAACTGAAAAACAGCTGCAGCACATGTGGGTGAAATTAACAAGAAGCCTGCACAAGAGTACCTTGGATCAGCCATTTCATGTTCTTCAGAGTTACACGTGTAAACATTTTACAGAAAAAAAGAGAATGCATCAGTCATGTTTGTGAGTTGTCTCATCCCCTCCTGAATTATTCTCAGCAAAGAATGATCCTTTTAAGTGAATAAAAAAACCCCTACATTAAATAATTCAAGTTCTGCCCAGAATCTTACTTTGAATGACTAAGGACTTTTTGCCTTCCTCTAGCAGAAAAACAAGACCTGTAGCTCAGACTTTCAGTTCTATGTAATGTCAAATGACACATACTCATGTTCCGAGACTGGTGTGACCCTGAGCCTGTGCTGACTCTCCTTTTACAGTAGGTGATAATTAGAGAGCCAGACACTTTCTGAATCTTGTTGATCTCCCTTTGTTTTATCTGGGAGTTCTGAAGCTCTCATTTATGAGAGGATGCCAAAAGGAAATAATGGATGGCAATATTATTGCCTTCAAAATATATGCATACACACAAAAAAAAGTACAAGTCAAATTCTTCACGAAGAAGAGCTTTAGTTCTAAACTAATGAGCTGAAAAATGTGGACTGAAAGAAAAAGGCGAAGCAAAAAAAGATTCTATGTTAGAATAATAATAATAAATTGATTACAGGTATATGCCTCCGTTTGTATGTCGGGGTGCTGGATGGGGAAGAGCCTGCACTGAGAGCATTTTCAATATCCTGGTCAAGCTGGTCCAGTTTCATAATTAACAGCACCATTGAATCCAGTCGTGAACGATCCCGATCTTCTGTTATTTCCTATGAAACAGAAAATACAACTGTTAAATCTGAAATGGTACTAGTTGGAAAGAACAACCTTAAATTATGAAAGCTCTGTTTCTTTATTTACCAGGAAAGCACACTAAATAATAAGCAGAAACATTTAAAAAAAATACTGTTTTTCGTAACCATCTTACTGAATATTGATGGAATGTACTGCTGAAAAAATATTTTACATTAGTATTTAATATACATCCATTATAGCAATTAAACTTTTTAACAGCACAATTGTTTGGAATAAATGCATCATTACCTGGATACACATACTTTCAAAACAGCTATGGATTCTAAACACTCCTCAAAATATTCAACCCAAATTAATTAACTTAATTGTACAAGTACAAATGATGATTAATCTGTGATGGAAACAGGAGAGAAGTTCAAAGAGGCCATTTTCCAGCTGAGGATAACCCCAACTTCTTTTCTGTGTGGAACTCAATGGTGTAACTATATTCTTTTGATTTGTAGCAGAGATTTCTGAGTTGGTTGGAAATTCTTGATACACGAGGCACATCGGGGTAATAGTGAACACAGCATCAGACATCCTCTGACTGGAAAGAGAGCTGGATGAGATAAACACCTAGTTTATATAGCTAATTTCCCTATACTCTGTAGAAAAAGGAGGCAGAGCAGATCCTCAAAAGTGCAACTCAAAGCAAGATCTTCAAATAGATGGACTAAATAATGCTCTGAAGGAGTTCCTCCCTTTCCCTTTTGTATAGAGACTTAAAACAAAAGTTAGATAACTAGCCTGCCTCAGAACTCAGGACTGTGAAAACTCCTACTAGTTCCTGTATGGATTTTCATAATTTGAATTTAGTAAATACAAAGTTTCATTAACTTGAGATAATATTTTTTAAATCCTTCTCAAGAAATGGAGGCAAAGATGTTACAATTGCATCATTGTGCCCAAGAAATAGGCAATGTATGTGTCCAAATTAGTCTTTTATTTTATAGTCACCATACTGTTTTTCAGGTTATACAGAGACTTCTCTTGGTAGGATTCCATTAGACTGCTTCAAAGGCATTGAAAAACATGAATTAGATGATTCCTGCTAGAATGAAAGGATATGTATAGATAAAATAGTCATATAAACCACAGTCTACCTGATCTTTAGGTGAAGACAGATGTAATGGTTACTTAATCAAATCTTAGAGAAGTAGAAATACAAATCTGTCAGTCAATAGCAGAGTTATAAACAATGTACAATGCAAAGGGTTTCTAAAAAAGCTGCTGAGGTTGCAGGATCCCCCAATGAATTTGAACTGAGTTTAGAGTGGTGGTGAGAGAATATGACCTCAAAATACCTCAGAATTCACCAAAATGGGCTAAGTTTCACTTTCTTCCAAATTGAAAATGCAATGTCCCAAATGATTCATTGCCACTACATGGATCTTCAATTTAACTGATGTTAAATTGATACCTGAGGTCTACAATTGTCCGAACAGTTATTTCATCTAATCTACATGTGTACAGAAAGCCCAGTGGAGCAGCTGAGTGTCTGCTAACAGAGTAGACATGATCTCCTTTGTGACAGGGGCCACATTCTCCATGGTGAGCAAAACTGTCTCCAGTTCACACATCCAGAGGCTGCCAGTGCTGTTACTAAACTAAATGGATATAACACTTCCTACACAGTCCCCTCACTGTGTTTTTATTTCTATTGGTTTTGCTTGGAAATACGCTGCTGTAAAGGCTAATCAACCTAATATTGACACTGGACTTAAAAACCAGAAATTCACTGCCGCGCCACAACAAAGGAAGTGGCGGTGACTGGGTGGGGGTTTTAAGTTTGTTGGTTTTGTGGTTGGTTTTGGTTTTCTTTTTTTCTCAGGCTAGAGAGATATGAGGTATTTCACTCAAAGACAAAAAAAAAATAATTCTGGAATCTTCCCCTAGCAAATTGTTTGATTCATCCTGCCAAAATAGTATAAATTTCTTTGCATGCAGCAAATTGAGAGTGCTGGAGAAGAATCTGCTGAAATGAAGAGGTGGCAAAATATTGCTCAAAGTCTGACACTCAGGCTTGACATAATGTGCTGGCCTTGCGGGGAAACACTGCTTTCAGAAAACAACAGCATTATCATTACGGAATTTAGCTATTCTGTTTAGAAGTCCTAACTTTGTGGTTCTGGCTGATGTTCACATCAACATAAGAAATTTAACATTTTTACTATACTTTCTGCTTTTACAACCTACTAAACACCTCTTTTGCTGGGGCACTATCAATTTGTTTATATGCAAGTCTAAGCATCATACAAAACAATTAATACATAAATAAAAAAGGCTAATCCTGAGTTAGAAATTCATCACAACACGCAGAACAAATATTATTATAAGATTAATTTATGTTTAGACAGTTTTAGCCTTGATAGTCTCCAATGAATTTCCAAGAGCTTTATAACCTTCCTATCTTTTTTGTATCTCCCTTTTGTGTATATTCTGAGATTTTATTACTGATGTATGATACAATCAATAGCCAGCAAGGTATTAGCAATTAATTTATTTTCTTTTGAAAACACAGTATTTCCTTTGCTTCCAGTTTTTTCACATTATTTCCCACTGGTAGCTATGTACCTTCCAAATTAGAATGCAAAAATATAAATTAGATTTATAGAATTATACAGAAATCCTAATTTACCATTATGAAGTTAAAACTTGGCCATTGGAAGAGGTCTGATCCAAGAAAGCCCTTACAACCTTAATTCCTGCCTTAAGACATTTGCATAGGGCAATTCAGGCGTGCAGAACAAATATAAACAGTAGGTCAAACTTGATATGTTATTTGTCTGGAGATTTTATTTTTAACATGTCTCCACACAGGAAGGAAATAGTTTAGGTCATGAACTAGAAACAACAATATTTCTTTTAATCTGTATCCTCACTGGTGTGATAAAGAAGTTAATTAAATTTGAATATATCCATATGTTTAGAACAAAAAACATTGTAACTCTTCCTAGAATGAAGGATGCTTGAATTATTTGAATTATTGCCTAAATTATAAAACCCCAAATGTTTTTACAAGGAGGAAAACAGTCTACAAGTCCCGTTGCTATCATCAGTAAACAATGTTGATAGAATGAAAATATTTTTGAGAACATGCCTGCAAATGAGATTTAGCCAGTTTTTTAGCTTTTGTGAATTTGGAGCTCGTATCATTATTGACAAGAATAACCCTACATTTTCCCACTATGTACTCCCATGTCTTCAAGTGCTTATGTGTCTTTTTATTACCAAGTCGCAACGTGTGGGAAGACCTGGCAATTTCTGAATATAATATTCTCTACACGTTATATTTGTTATTTTGAACACTTGGTGAATAAAAACCCCTTTATGAAGGCAGCATTAATCAGAGTATCTTTAGAAAGAAGTTACCCCCTCCTTTTTATTTATGGTTTCAAGAATTTCATACCCATACTAGCAATACATTACAATTATTTTAACCAACTCAAACAGAAGAAACCAATTAAAGGGTATGACCATAAATTTGGATTTAATATATCCATTCTGTTTTATCCAGGCATGGGAAAATGACGCTGGATGTATTTCACTTGCTTGCTGTCTTAAACCCTGTATTTCTCCAAGTGTGTTTTTGCCCTTCCCCTCTAGCCACTGTTTTACATCACACACACAGTCCCTACTGCAGTCCCACATACCTCTTTTGGCTGCCTAGAGCTGAAGCAAAGGACACCTTTTGGAAAGGGTGTAGACTGTTAAGTGCAAAACCTATTTTAATTTTCACATCAAAAATTTTGTACAGAAAAAAAATTGGTACTCAAAAACTAAGTTTGTGTTCTCTCTTATTACCCTCAAGGAGACTGAGTCACTCCTCACTTCCCTGGAGGTTCTCCCTTTGAAAGCATCTGCTGATATCCAGACTGAGCAGACCCTCCCAGTGCCAGTGCAGTCCTCGGTGGTTAAGGAGGGGAGAGAATGTCCCATTCTAAACATTCCCCTTCTAGGGCCATCAGGGCATCACCTCCTTCCTGACACTCTTGTGTCAAGATGTTCATAATTGCTTTGAAAAGGAAAACTTGAATTTTAGAGGAAAGATTTTTACACAATTGACAAGGCAAGCTGGAGTACCCACAAAAGAAAGAGATCATTTATGGAAAGAGCTGGTTGAGTTTTGCCTGGTATTCTTGATCTGCAGCCAGCTGGACTGAGTTAAAATCTTATATTAATGCTATATATTTCAGATGGCATGAAATTACTCATTCTTGTCTTTCCCTGCTAGAAAAATCCTTTTTGGAAAAAGATAATTTAATTATATATCACTGATTTAATACTATAAAGGTTTTCATGGGAAGAAACAATTGAAGAATGCAAAATACGCAGTTTTGAATTTAGTCTGATGATTTTTTACTAGCAGATATGCAAATAAGTTGTAATTTTCATCCTTCTACATCGTGAACTGTAGAGTTCACAAACTTTGAAAAATACCTAAGAATTTTATCTTTCTCTAAATTTCATGCTATGCTGTACCATATATCTGCCCATGACAGGGGATTTGGAACTAGAGGATCTTAAAGATCCCTTCCAACACAAGCCACTCTATGATTCTATGATTAGAGTCCTGTGCATTATGAAGGGATTGCAGGCAGAGAACATTAAAACCCATGGTAAAGCATTCTGCTCCTTTTTAACATGGGATACAAGCCTAGACACCAGAAAAATCACAGTAAGATTACTATCATAAATAATATTTGAAGTAATAGATAGAACAGACTGAAAATGGAACCAATGACATAGGTCTACAGCTGTGTACACACCACAGGTGACGAGACATGCTTATATATTCCTGCAGCTCTTCATCTACACATTCACACTTGCTGTTTAGAGAATAGCTTCTCTTCTCAAAAAGCTTCTCTTCTCATTTTCCTTACAAGAACTTCAGATCACTGATCAGTTTTTCCAAATATAAAGTGTTCAACAGTACTAGTATACCTGTGCTTTTTCACTTCTGTTAAACACACAAATAAATGATGTTTGTTAAAGTGAAGTCTTCAGAGGACCTTGACTTCTATGAAAGGATCTAATTTTGATTTTCACTACTGTATCCTCATAAAAAAGCAAAAAGCACAACCATATTAGAAAACCTATCTCTGAATAATATGTTGTCTCAACAAAACCAATGCCTTTTCTAATTCTAGGCAAAAAATATGTCTCCTTCTGTAGAGCAGAGTGCTTGCAGGGATAGTGCTGCTCTCTTGGAAAAAGAATAAAATATGCTGAAAAGTGACAGAGAACAAAAAATCCAAATATGCCCAACTGGTAAGTTATAGGAACAAGGAAATTTCCACACTAGAAGTGAAGTGCAGCATCTCAATTTGTCTAACTTTTTCAAAGTCTTTCAAACTCATGTGCTCTTCACAGATACTGTCTCCTGAACTTAACCTGATTTCCATTGCAAAAACTTGACATCTTTCACATTCAAAGCCAATTTAATCCAAACAAAAGCTTTCCTTTGTAGCAATTTCCTTTCTACAGCTGTTTTTTTTTTGCTAAACACGTACTCAACCCATAGACTATTTGCTAATTTTAGGGGGTTTTTAGCATTCTAGTTTTCCATGTTTCATGTCAGCTGAGTAAACTGTCTAGCAGAGATGTTATTTTAATAATGAAATTTAGCAACTTGCTATTGATGAAATGGAAAATCACTCAAAAAACCTTGGTGCAAAACAATCTGAGGAATCATTGTTGCACAGCTGTGTTAACTCAGCAGGGATGGCGTAGCAGTCACTCCTGAGGTGGCTGTTCTTGAAACAGAACAGCTCTGTATTAAACTAAGTCAATCAGGATCACTTTCTAGCTAATGCTCTATTACCACAGGTAGCTACTAATGGAAAACATGCACTTCTCAGACTGCCATTACTACACTAGAATTATACCAATTTCCTGTAATATTAATGTAAATAAGTGGGGGCACTAGTTCCAGTAACTAAGAGAAGCAAAAAACAAATGCAAAATTAACCAACTCAAAATGGTAAATCTTGTCCGATGTAGAAGATAATTATCTTATATTTTCATTATGATTTCATAAAGTATAAATGATGTATGAAATCCTGCTGTTTTTGGAGTTACACTTGATTCCAGTAGCCAGTCTGATGACATCCAGCTCCCAGTAGGCATCCCTGACTTAGCATCATACCAGGATTATGACTACAGAAATTTGCCAAAATCAAATTCCATAGAGACACAGAGCAGGATATGAATGTAATTTCTGTTCACTGGGTGGAAAGAAGTATCAGTAAACATAATGTAATTAATCATGCTCTTTCCAGCATAAACAAATTCAGTTACTTTTGAGCTTTTCTCTTCTTGATATTTTCTAAATTAGCATTGTAATTATTCTAAAATCACTTTTTATGACTATAATTTAATGATTATGACTTACAAAGTAAGCAAAAAAATAATATCTTAACTTTTATTGGACCCTATTTCTGTTTGCTGTGAGTGGAAAGACTCCTTTGTGGAGAATATTTTAACAGTAATCTGAACACTAATTATTAGACTGGAGAAATACTGTAATTAAATAGAAATGTGATGTGAATATGAGTGATAGATAACTGATGGTACATTTTTTTATTATTGAAAAAGTACCTCAGATCTAAAAGTTTTGTGCAAAAATCAGTAAGAAAATACTTCAGTTATCTTGTTTCTTTTCTATTATACTATAAATCGAAGACTGAAACAAGGAAAAATAGAGAGCATTCTATTAATCAGCAACTAAATCAGCGTCAGTGACATGAAACTTAGCTTTGATACATGTTTGTTGGCATGTGTTACACATACACCAATAAGTGAATGGCTTTGTGTACTTACACTGTATATGTCTTTACAATTTAGTGCATTTCAAACATGGAAGTGAGGAATTGTTTACAAATGGAAAGCAAACCAAGTAGTTTCTGTTTTGCACTGCACCAAACACAGCGCAAAAGGAGTGGAGGAAGAGGAATAAATATAAAGCCTAGTTTGTCCTCCAGTTTACCAGTGAAAACATAGAATCTAGGAAATGCTTGGTATCTATGTAAAGTCTATTACTGACACTGTCCTCTGCAATACCTGAAGACAGAGCAAAACTAGTACTGAGCAGCCTCTTAAAACAATTGCAACTCCTTCCACAATTGCAAAGGACTTTCAATCAGGCTAATACAGACACAAGAATCAAAACAAATCTCTGCACATTCTAAATAGGTGAGAAATAGGAGTTATTGTCCTAAATGGTTTTCATGCTACCCTAGTAAATGAAGAGTTTTGAGAATACAGGTTGCACCATCAACTCAGTCTTTTTAGATAAGATATATTTTCATTCATATGATTGTGACATCAATAAATGAAAAAACAGCCTATTAAAATATATAACACAATGCCCCTGCTAACTATACCTTAACAATTTGATTATTGACAATAATCACACCTTAACAATAGGGTCCAATATTATTTATGTGTGGGAGTGTGTAGGGGTGAGGTGAAGTGGAAGATTCACCACTGTGTTTCAAGTCCAGTTAACACATTACAGAAAAATTTCCTTTATTCACTTTTCTTTGTCCTATAAAAATTTCCTAAAAAATTCTTCATACAAGAGGAATGGGTTTGGCTGGTTACTTAACCAGAGAGATTGGTTGGCTCGTTATTAGGAGTTGACTGAGAATTTTTATACCTTGAATGACAAAATGCAGGAAGATTTTGTCATAGCCTGCAACATATTGAAATCAGGCCAGTGCTTATGTAAGTTAATTAGCTATCTAAGTAGAAACAGAAAAGTCTGCATTTATCCTTCTGGTTTTAGTAATCTTGCTCAGGTTAGCATTTTACATGAGAGATTCACTAAGTTTCTGTGCCAGACATAAACATTTTCCAATACATCTCATATCTGGAGGAGGCCATGAGAAGAAAAAAGGAATCAAGGAAACGTGAGATATGGTGCATTTAACAAGGAATCTTTTCCTCCTTGTACTCTGAAGCATGACTAGATTATGAACACCTATGTAAAGAAGTAAGAAATAAAAAATTGAATTTCAGAGTTGGTGGTAAAAAGAATAAGGAGGGGGTAAGTTCTTGTATGGAAATCTAGAAGATATAGACAGGTATATACCATCCATATTGAATCTCATGGAGCTGAAGCAATCTTGTGTCTGAAAGGACACACAAGATCAAGGAAGAAAAAGTATCAAACGACGTGCATAAGACCTACTTTAATGTGCCACCAGTTAATCTGCTCTACTGTAGAAGGGACCTACTTTGTTCAGTGGGAAAAGCATCAAAGCATAAAAATCAAAATCCATAACACTCAGCGCTCAGCACTCAGCACTCTCCCTTCTTCCAGGTGAGAAGCAGAAATTCTTGTCTTAGTTAAAATGCCTAAGTGTATTAAATTAAGAGTTAAATTAAGAACGGAGCCTAAAAGAGGTGAGTCTACGTGATGAAATAGGAGGTATTCTATATATGGCAATATGGGATTATGATCCTATTGTCAAGGTGGAAAAAATGTAAGACATAATTTGGGGTAGTTGTTTTGTTTAGTGCTTTGTTGTGCTGCAAAACTTTCCTGCACTCCTGTGTAGAGAGACAGTTGTTTCCATGCAGAGATGTTTGGAAATACTTTTAAATATTTTGGTGCTACATCTGGTTAATTTCATCCAAAAACAATGCACTAACTGAAGATTTTTATAAATTCATGCAAGAGACCTGGGAGAATAGTTTAAAGAATTTCTTATTGTGGCAAATGTAGCAATTTATGATAAAGGTTGTTGCAAACTTGCAGAAGTTATAGCACAGTTGTGTTTTCCTTGTGCAGACATTTCATAACAAATAGAATAGCTGAGAATTTAAACTATTCTCTAATAACTGAATTTGTTTAGAAACAGTGAACTTCAAAATAGCACTGTTTCTTTCAGAGGCAGAATGTTTTCTGCAACAAAACCACTGTAACAGATTCTCAGAATGCTACTTACCCTTGCATATGACTTGAATGACACAATTGGTTTAGTTAGAATCAGAGAATTATTTTGGTTGGAAAAGATTATTAAGATTATTAAGTCCAAGTATAAACCCAACCCCTTCAAGTCCACCACTAAGCCATGTCCCTAAGTGCCACATCAACTCATCCTTTAAATATCTCCAGGGATGGTGACACTAACCTGAGTATGCATACAGGATATTGAAGGGAAAGACAAGAATCTGAGAAAAATATATCCTTTATCCATAAAGTAGATGTGTCACTACAACTAAGATGGATGAGAAAACAACAGGGAAAACAAACCCCAAACAGAGAGGAGTGAGTGAGGTCTCTTGGATCCCATAAGCTACTTCAGCCATTCAGCTGATTCTCTGAGATACCAAATATTAGGCAAAGGCAAAATTCAGGTAAACAAGATATTATTCTGCACTCTTATCAGAATATTCAGAGTTTCATACTCTTAGGTTATAAACACCCTGGGTGTATGAAATTACAGAGCTGTAAATTATTTCTATGAGGCGCTGAAAATCAATCCACTCTCTTATTGCCAGACAAACTCTAGTGGATGTTTGCTACTGTATAGTAAATCCTCTATAAAATCTTATAGTAGACAATGACTAAAAATATACTTTCATATTACATGATATTAATAACAGTTTAGTATTTCAAAAATCAGAGGTGATCAGAAAAAAAGTCCTTAGCAATTTTGTACTTTGTTCTGTTTATAGCTGTACTCCAAATTCAGTTTTAAAAAATAGATATCTAAATCATTATCTGATACAAGTCATGGTTACATGGTTACTTTAATTTTCCCCAAATTCCTGGTTCTAACAAACTCCTGTTCTCTCATCTATTTGCCGAGCCTATCACTCAGCTTTCCTTGTACCAGTACTGGTTTCCAGAAACTTCCAGAAAGCAACTGGGGGTCCAGCTGAACAAAGTCCCTGGGAAAGGTGTAGTGCCTACCAGGGTCTTCTGTGCAACCCCAAAATGTCAGTACCGGCAAAGGAAGACTGAAAAAGGCAGGACAAAAAGCTGTACTGAATTTTATTTTTTCATGCAAAAAGCTTGTAATTAAATTGTGAAGCGCAAAGTGATCACTTAACTGTAACCTTGTTTCTTTGCTGGTGAAGTTAAGCTGATTTTACAGATACTGTAGGGCCTTGACATCTTCTCAAATGTTTTTCTTCAGTATACTAAAACAAAGAACTTAGGGAATGTGCACATTAGTAACTTGCGGAGGGTCTGAAAGAGAGGTGTACTGTCGAAAAGCAGCAGCAAACTGCTGTTCTCTGTCTCTTAATTCACCCATTTATTCTTTAGCTTTGCTGGCCTATGAAGCTGAAGAAATTCCAGAAATACTTTTTAATGTCAGAAGTTTGTAAGAGAACATGATAGCATGAGAAAACCCCTTGTTAATCTTGTATATTCAGAGGAAGAAGTTTCAGTGCTTTGTTTTCTTGGGAAAGAGCTTGGGTTTTCCCATGTGAAAATTGGATTGTCTCAGTGACAATTACCTTCTTACTAAATTACTTCTGCACAGTGAGATTTAAACTAAGGTTACTTTTGTATCACAATTCACTGCAGACTGATATTTATGAGAGCTGTAATTGGCTACTGAGGAAGTGGTAGCAAAACTCTTGATCTTGAATGAGGATAACATTTTTGTTTGTGAATAAGATATCCAGGTTTGGGTTAATGCCCAATAAACTTGAATGTTCAGAACTTGCCTCAATAAAAGGGTTTCAACAAAAGGATTACAAAATTAGATGTTCATATCAGACTTAGTTTAACTACATGGAATATTAGTCACAAGCAAAACAAGTCCCCAAAACTGGGATTGGGATCAAACATGTTGGGAGTGGAAATGTTGATCAAAGAAATTGTTATTTCTCTTCAGCAACATTTAGAAAGAATCTAGATACCTCAAAAAAAAAAAATTCAAAAGCATGTTTGCTCTCACACTTTCAATTCTTAGCAAATAGTAATGAATGGTTTGAAAAGCATGTTTGCTCTCACACTTCCAATTCTTAGCAAATAGTAATGAATGGTAATTAGAGGTTTTGAGAAAAATACAGAATCAAAGGAAGCTGAATCACCCTTTGTATGTCACACACCATATCTTACAATTAAGATGTTTCCTGAAATAAATAGCCAAGATGCTGCGGTCACGCAAGCTTTTCTAAAATTCTCCAACAATTACTGCACCATCTCTGCAGAGATGATTCTGAAGAGCTGATAATGGCCCAAATTTAGTAAAAAAAATACCAAAACTTCCTTGTTTACCTCAGAGACCCCTTAATAGCATCTGTCTTCTGTATATTGTTGTCTGAAATTCATCAAAGCTAAGTGTCTGACCATATGGTAAGTGGTTGACTGGAATTTTGGAGAAGTCTGTGGTTCAGACAAGGAATTCCGCTTTTCTTTATAATATATTCAGCTATTTCATGTATGCCTTTGAAATATGTTTATGCACACTGGAATTATTCTAGCTGTTAAATGTTACTTAAGGGGACTGATCTGTGCACAGTGCCCAGCATTGAGGGCTTGCTCAGACACACACACTGGCCTGTAGACTACAGCCTTTAGGAGCCTTTAGGGTTCACTCTCCCTTCACATCAAAGAAGAGAACCCATGTAACATAGAACCAAAAGACAAAGCTAGTCTGAAAGCCTCATTCTTCTGCCACTACCTTTTTGATTCCTTGAATTCATTCTCCCCTAAAAGTGTGAGGCTTATATGTTTCTGTCATTCACTTTAGGTCCTCATTTTCCTTTTTTATTTCTATCCTAAATCCTCAGGAGGCCCAAAGTTGCCCCACATAATTGCTACTTCAGCAATTTTTCCATAGATGTTTAAAAGAATACATTTTGCATGATAATTTTTAACATTCACTGTTTTTTTTTTAGCAGTAAGTTCAGCTTCTCAAGACTAGTGACTATTTTAATCTAAAATCATCAACACCAACTGCTTGAAATATTACACAATAATAAATATTACACATTACACATACCCTGTTCATGAGCTAACAACAGAAAGTCATAGAATCATAAAATATACAACTGGAAGTGATCTTGAAATGTCATGTCATCTGTCTTTCAATGACAAGGCTATCATACTTGATGTATAGCTCTCCAGCTCCACCTACAAACCACCAAAACTGCCCCAAGCAAAAAAGGTCTTATTCCAGTGTTACCTTCCTTAGTACTAAAAGCTTAATTCTAACATGGAATCACAATTTTTCTCTAGCTTGAACTTATTAATTATTATTTTTACCAATTTTTGTTCTGTGTGGAAATGCAGAACGCAAATTTCTTCTCCTTGGAAATGATACTGTGTTCCCTCCATCCCCATATTCAGGTGCATTCCTTTCCCTCTACAATGCAAGTGCAGGGGCATTCTTCCATCTCTGGCCATTCTCACATCAATTCTTTAGTCCCTCTTGGACTCTCCTCCTGAAGAGCAACTTGCAAAACCCTCTGCCCTCACTGCAGGTGAAGCTGATGTAAAAAGCACATCTCTAGGAATAGAAAAGCACACTATTCTCAGGGAATTTTTCTCCTGTGACAGCAAGTAAATGTCAGTTGAAGCCATTTCACCTCACAGCATTTGTGAGGTCAAAACTGCTGGCAGCTGACTGAGACATGTAGGTAGCGACAAGCAGGTGAGACGAATGATTGATTGCCAGGAATGACTCTGGTATAGCCAAACTTTCTTTGGAGAGAAGTTCTACAGGCTGCATCCTTGGAGGCTTTCAAGATCCAACTGGATAAAGTTCAGAGAAACCTGGTCTGATCTCAAATCTATTCCTGCTTCAGTAGACTCCTCCTGAGGACACTTCCAACCAGATACTAAGGTTGTCTTGAATTTTTCCATTGCTGGATGGAAATGAATTTTTATCTGCAGAAATTACTGGTGAAATCAGGTTGGGTAGAAAGCATTGTAACTGAATGCAGCTAAGCATTTTACTCAGTGATTTACCTCTTTATTCCACTTAGTGCTTGTATTGCTATTGGATAGGTATTGCTGCTTTTGCTTATGGCCTTCACACACAGGGTATACTTGCCAGTCATACCCTGTAGCATAATGAATTATGCTACATTATATGACAAATAAACTTATTTGGAAGATAAGAAAAATACCTTCAAAACCAAACAGAATGGTATAGTCTTTTTAAAAGCACCCATAATTTATTGCAACTAAAGTGAAAATTCAGCACCAATAGCATTCCTTGGGGTTATCACCTTATCATTTTCTTTCCCAACATAGCTCAGATATGCTCAGTATTATGTGACATTTACTAGGACTGTTTGATGATTTTCACTTTCTCTATCACCAGTAACCAAAACATATGACTCCAAATTGTATCCATCAGTATTAGAACGAAAACTCAGATTTTCTTACTATAAAATCTGAAAATATCTCACATGGATATACTGAGTTGAGGAAAAGATATTAAAGGAAAAAAAACACGTAAGTAATATTGATGTGACAAATTATTGTGCATCATACCTAAGCTCTTAACCTTTATCTGAAAAGCATAGGCTGTGTTAACACTGTCAATCAAGGGAGTAATGAGGAACAACTGCAGTAAATGGCAGCCTGAGCTGAAACCTGAGCCTCTAGCCCCAGGGGGAAATTAACTAGAGATGCCCTACCTGGACTTGAGTCCAGCTGAGACCTGGTTGTCGCCACAGTCTTTTCTTTTTCTTGTTGTCTCGGACATTTTTATCCAGGCTGCAGCAGGTAATGGCATTAGTGCTCAGCTCTGACAGCCTGGAGGAAGGAAAAAGCATTGTGCCCTGCTCTGGACCCAGCTGGGAGGTGAGTTCTTGCCTCCCAGCTCAGCCTACAGCACCTCTACATGCCTGCACATCTCTCTGTTGTTTTGGTGAGCTGATGACTGACAGCTTCCTTCCACAGCGGCTGTCTCCCAGGAATAGAGCAGCAGAAGTGCCTGCAGCTCAGGAAGGCCATGCTGCTCAAACTGGGTTCAGTCGATCAGTGTCAGTGTGTCTGTCCACAAAGGAAACAGCAGACGGTGATTAGGAGCTGGCCAATTTGAATGGGAGGTGAGTTGGTTACAAGTTCTATTTTTGACTAACACCCTACATATTTATATTGTAAATATGCCCACAGTGCTGCAGGAGATAAACACACACACATACATACATACACGCACACACAAGCACTTATACTAGCATATAAAAGATGGGAAAATAGAAGTCAATGTTATTTCCGAGTGTGACTTTACCATCAAATAGGAGGTTTGAGTTCAAGAGTTATCACCAAGAGGCGATAGAATAAAAAAGACAAATGTATCTGGGCTGGGATTAAATCACATATTTTAACTAATGTTCAACAAAGTTGGATTCAATTCCAAACTCTTCTCCGAAACAGTTATTGGGATAAACACAATTTTATGAGGCCTAATAGAAAGTAACATTCAAGACAGGAAGATAAAAATAATAATAAAGAAAAATAAAATAGAATATCAAATAAAAAAAAATCAAATTGGTAATTTTGGGTTTTCTGTTGTTCTTCACAAGTTGCCTGACATTTCCTGTGATCAATGAAATGTTAAAATGTTCAGATATGAACATCAAAGAGCAAGGGATATTTTAAAAATAGTGAACATTACTGGTTTGAGTAGGTATCCAATAAGACTGTTAGCTTGACTATGTTGCAGGGGAAGTTTATTCTTTTGGATTTAGTTGTATCTGTTTGGAAAACTCAGTATGGTGTGATTGCCATGTCTTAATGGCATGAAAACCATATCATCAGTTCAACTCAAGAGAAGTAAATAAATAAAAATACATATTTTTCCCAAGCATTTTCAGAAATTCTAGATGGCCCATAATGTAATTCACCCATGCTTCCGGCCAGTAGAAAAAAATCTTTATCATCTCCTACTGAAATGAGCCCACCTGACTAAGAAAATCCTTAATGATCCACATGGTCTGGCTGAAGGGCCAGTTGGGTTAGGAGTGGCATTGATTGCAAAAGCTCTGAGACTAATAGGCAGTGATCACAAATTGTGACTTTCTAATTCAACCTTCCTACCTTCAAGTGAATTCCACAACAATGTTCTTCTTTTGAAGGAAGAGATCCCAAATGTAAGGAGAATTGCACAATGAACTTCCCTTTCAGTTCCTGAGTTTGAAATACAAAAGAGTTTCTGCAAAATAAATGCTTCTCATGAAGCAGATTACTATAAAAATCTCAAAATTTTGAGAGCATGGTTTTCAAGAGTGCCGAAGGAAAATATTTTTTCTATTTTTACTTTGCTTCCTTGACTCTTTGAGTTATATGTGCTAGGAAAAATCTGTATTGTGTTATTGAGAGTATTACTGTCATTTATGGTTTATTAGTAATTTCATTATTTAATTGCAGAAAGATTTAAGCAGAAAAAAATGGGTTGTTCTGAGAAGAGCTGCCAGTTTTCAAAGGCAGCTACAGGACTCGGGGAAACATGGAGACTGAGGACAGGTTGGTCAGCATTGTCCACAGATGGACAATGATGGACTGGGTATCAACATGGGCACTGTGGGCACAGGAGGAAAACTCTTCCCAGGTCCAATATACAAGGTGTATTCTGAAGTTAGTGTCTGATTTAAACCTCAGCTGATTAAAAAGTGAGTGGAAAATCAGTGAGTAAACAGTAGAAAGGCATATGATCAGTTAGCTCAGTGACCAGGGTATTTAATGAAAAATTTAGGCTTCTGCAGTATTACTTATGTTTGAAACACTGCAAAAAGTTCCTGTAACTACAAAAGGATGGGACAGATTATAGTAGATCTTAGAATTGATAGAAGTAAAGGATGTAAAAATATTTTCTCTACTGTTTATGAGCATTATGGGAAGGCCCTTACTAGCTGTTTGAAATCCAAATATATAGCTTCCAAGGATTCATAATGTTATAGTTTTGGATCTTTAGTGGGCTTATATGGTCTTACCATTAAATAAAAATTATGGCACTATAGAAATTTAATGCATTTAGAGACTGGTGCTAAGTAAAAGTGGTGACACTATTGTAATTCTGGGCTTAGCAGTAATATTAAGAACTATGTCTCCAGGCCCTTAAATATTTAAGTCAAGAGTATGATACCCTAATTATCTTATAATATTAAAATGTAAGAAACTGCAGAAGATAAGAAGGATTTTTTTTTTCTGTATCTATGAAGTAAGATTTAAAAGTCCAGCAGTCAACCTGTTCTGATTTTCACAAATCCTCAGCTTTTGTTTGAATTGCATTTTCAGTAGTTCCGCCCTTCAAGTTAACAGAAGAATAATTTGCTTGCCATTTCCTCCTCGTTACTGCTACTGAAATTAGTGAGACTAGTCGCTGAATACGATCTGGTGAATTAGATTCAGGTTGGTGGAATCTAGGTACTGACAATGGAGATATTATCATGATCAGACACACAACAACTATTTGTAGAACTGATGCAGTGAGTGCTGGTAATCTGAATTACCAGAGAATAACAAAGAATTACCATGGGGTAGGAGGCAGCCTGTATGCATTAGAGTTTCCCATCTGCATATTCCAGCTTAGGTAGATTGCAGTAAGGTACACGTAAAATACTAAATATTTTAATCAAAATTTTATGTTTGTATATCCTTAAATGTCAAAGTTTGGATAACATTTTGTATTTATAATTATATTTGCATGGAAATGTCTGATCGTTCTGTTTTTCAGTATCTTAACATGCACAAGCACATGCCATTTTAATTATTAAGCTTTTTTAAAAAGCAAAATAAAAATGAAGTTTGCACACTTCTTTTTCAGCTGGATTTTTCCAGGTGACTCATAGCCTTTTGAAGCTACATAATAGACAGCCCAGGTTATATCACTGTCTGCTTCCACGTGCAGAAAAGAAGACAGGATGCAGTAACAATAGCATGTGTCACCAAAAGTTATAAAGCCACCATAGAATGGAGTATACACGTTTGTTTAAAAATATGCCCTAAATGGAAGCAATTATATATTTTTTTAGTTTTTTTTTCTCTTTACCATAAAATAATGTTTTGTTGATAATAAGATGAAATGCCCCTCTTAATTTTAGAATCAATCCCTTACTTTTTTGGGTTAAAAACTGACTGATCTTACTATGATGTACACCTCAGAGAAACGAATATTAGAAGACTCCCAGTGCAACATAGTGACCTTTGGTAATAAGATATTTCTTGGGCAGATTTTTTTTTCAAACATATATGTACATATATCTCATACTCTGTACTTAAAAGTGCAAAAGTAACACTGTACATTTTTGTGAAAAGGATATCTACTGGTCAGATCTTTGAAAATTGCTTAAGTCAGCAGAGCAATACTTTTTCTATACCTATTATTTCTAGGTACGTCCATAAGGTAAACAACAGCCATCATCTCCAGTAAATGTGGTGAGGAATTAAAGAAATTGATACATTCTTGACTGAAGCTTTACTAACTTTAGAAATAATACTTCTTTTCTATTTGATGAAACACTAACATTACTATCTTAATATTTCTCTTATATTCCCCTATATAAAATAACCACAGAGCTGTTATGGTTATTTACCCTTCACAAAGGTAGAAATAACTAAACATTTGCTACACTTTTCTAGAACCATTTTAGATGTGAGGTTTCTTAATATTAAAAGAAATAAGTACTGTCACCATATTTTGTGACAAAGCCATAAAACATCTTTAAAGGTCAGCATAGCTTTTGCATGAAATATGTCTGCAGAGAAAAAAAATTGCTTGAGAAGGGAGAATGAGACTCTTGGAATAGTTAACTGCAGAACAGCTGGCACAGTTTAGCATATGTCCTCATACAATCAAAATGTTTCTATTAGAGAACTTGAGATAACCAGCTTGAGAGTGTTTAAGTACTCTCCAGTATTTTTTTTCTCTGAATTTAATCAAGCATTATCTCATGAGGTATGATTGCATTATCCCATAGGAATTAAAGAATTACCAATCCTACACTATTATATATATATATTTAATATCAGGTTATTTGGCTTGATATTTATCTTGGTATAAGCCAACTTTACTGACTTAACACACCATGACAAAATCAGCTCAGGGGAAGAAGGAAACACATGAAAACTCTGGCTACTGATTCACTAGTGAGGCCAAAAGAGTGAAACTAGAGTCTCAGAAACACATAGCAGAAATACATGTCTGGAGAAAGGACCTGACTCAGGCCACAGCCAGCCCTGTGACCAACTGTAGTGAATTTCTAGGCCACCACCAGCTGGCCTCCCCAAGGAAGAGCTGCTCTAAGAACACTCAGGACTTCAAGTGCATTCAAAGCATCTGATGGTGAGTGGTGCTGGACTAGTGATTGCTCAATTTGAAGAGTAGGACATCTGTAATCTAAAAGTATTTCTTCCTGTTCAGAAAGTTAATGTTGAAACGAATATCACTACTATCAAACATATCCTTCTGCATAGGGGAGAAATGAAAAAAGTATAATTGTTACAGAATTTCCAGTAAAATTGGAACTGCAGTTCCGTCACTGTTTTAGTTAAATCCTGCTTCCTCTGACTCATGACAATATGAGACATAAATGACAATATGGCTGATTCACTAAGTCAGTGAGTTTATAAACAGGAGCAAAATACCATTTGGCTCTTCTTTATTTAAAATATGAGAGAATAGATTTTATTATCAGGCTTAGGCAACTTGATGACTATTGAAAAAATCTATTTTTTAGAAATAGATGATGAAATAACCCTGTGAAATAACCCACGTTTTGCTAGCAACAAAATTAGGATTTCACCAATCTGATTTGCATCCTTCTGCTATGTTTATCGCCCAGGGCAAACAGGAGAAGTCTTTTCATTCCACAACTTTATTTTTCTCATGTCCAGGGCACAGTTGCTCTGCAGATGTTTATGCTTAAGAAAACAAATATCTCTAAATGTGCAATTAAGTTGAATTTTTATATTGATACAACCTCAAAAGAGGCTGAGTATTTATATTATTCCTGAAAAGAAGAAAGATATGTAGAGAGTAGAAAGGAACTGCTCATGCAGAGAATGACAGAAAAAGGCATTGGAAAATGCAGTTTCCTCAAGTTACTGTATGAAGACCTCAGAGAGACAGAAAGCACATGCAAATAAGTAAGGGCACGCCTGTAAGATATCTTACATGGAACTGCTAATTTAATCTGATTTTAAAGCACAGGCACTGTAAAAACAGGAGACGTGTCCTCACTGGGAACAAACCATGAGGTTTAATACAGAATAGAAAGAAGTGTAATAAGCAGGAGTTATGTTGCAGCTCTAAAAGATCTTAAGGCTCCTGGGGAACTTTCAGGTATGTATCTCAGATAATTGCAAAGTTCTTATTACAACACTTCTTTTCATCTTTAATACATCTGAACTCACATTACACATGTCAAGGGAAATTATTAACTCCATTTTAAAGATGTGAAAATGATAGGCAAGAGAAGTATTTTCCCAAGGCTAAAGAAGAACTTGACCTAAGTAACAGTGCTGAGTACCCCTCTGTTTTGAACCCTGTTTCCCTGATCCACCCATGGAGTGGTAATATTTGAAAGTGTATTTAATGCTCTAGTCACTGAGGTAATGACTGTGTCCACTACGATTTTGACTGCTGGGGATGTTTCATTACTGCTTTTTATGTTTCAGGCTCAGTTCTGACAGTGCAATCAAATTGGGGAAAAAAAAAATCAGAAGGGACTTTTTTGTATTTATTGAATACATGTATTGTCTTGCTACATTTAACAAGAGAAGCTTGTTTTTTTCATGTTTTCCCCTGCTCCCTTTATCTCTAGAGATTTCCAAAGCAACTCTGTTTAGCTCTATGTTTATCAGATTTTTTTTTTCTCCTTTTCCTCTCTGAGACAGGAAGCTGAGGGTTTTGACCTCATCTGCATCTTTCCCAGTGTCAGGAGGTGGCAAAAAGATTCCATGACACTGATCTCTTTCTGATTTATCAGATAGCTAGGTCAATAAATAGGTCTCTACCATTTTTTCCACAGCTGTAAAATAACCAGTGGAGTCCTCTGAGAGCTAATTATCAAATCTTTTGAGTTTTTCTTTTAAGGAACAAGTGTTATCTTTCTGGTTAGTAAATTCCATTGCAGTGTACTTTAGCAAAGACTGCCTAATTGTAGGAACTCTGGCTTACATGAGGCAGCTCATTTAAATAAAATGCTAAGCTCAGTCTTAATAAATTTTTCTATTTTTCCAATATATGTTGTCATAATCATGAAATTTTACTTGTTGAAACTGGAGATCTGTTCCTTAATACATTTTTCTCTGTCCTTTTATCAGTATATATTGTCATAGTCACAAAACCCTTCCACTGTTTATAAACAGATTGTAGAGCAACTGTCATACCCACTGAATCCAGCAAGTGACAAAGAATAGGATTCTTCTGTATGACTTATGCTGATGTGAATGGTCAAGGTACAGTAGTAGACAATAAATGGGCACCATTTCAGATTTGTAATTTTTTGTCCATATCCTCCTCACCAATACACACAGTTTTTGTGCTGCTGTGGCAAGTAGCCATATTCTGTCCAGATGAGGTGGTTCATTTGACATTAGATATACAACCTATCTGAAATATCTCCATCACTGCCTAGAAGGCATATTTTCTGACTCTCTCTTAAAGGAAATGTGGATGGCTCCAGCAACCGCCAAGACAACCCTCTAAAAATATCTGGCAGAAGTAATCAAAGCACTCCTAAAAGATCATATAGAATCATCGAATGGTTTGGGTTGGAAGGGACCTTAAGGATCATCTAGTTCCAACTCCCTTGCCATGGGCAGGGACACCTTCCACTAGAACAGGCTGCTCAAAGCCGCATGCAACCCGACCATGAACACCTCCAGGGATGGGGAATCCACAGCCTCTCTAGGCAACCTCTTCCAGTACCTCATCAACCTTATATTAAAGAATTTCTTTCTAATGCTCAATCTAAACCTACACTCT